>NW_024080681.1:43974-470429 GCF_003009895.1 Hyaena hyaena
GGGCATGGAGGAGGGCACTTTGGGGATGAGCACTGAGTGTTATGTAGAAACTAATTTGATAATAAACTATTTGTAAAAAAAAATAATAATAAAATAAAATAAAATATGAAGTAAAAAAAATTGTTTTGGCTAGTGTAGTTTCTTTGTCATTTCATATAAATTTTATAATTAGCATTTCAATTTCTACAAAAATCCAGCAGGGATGTTGATTAGAGAGAATTGGTATTTTCACAATATTGAGTCTCTCCTTTGGTATCTTTTATCAGCATTTTGCTGTTTTAAGCTTATAGATTTTGCATATATTTTGGTAGATATATACTTAAGCATTTCATATTTGTTTGATGCTATTGTAAATAGTACTGTATTTTAGAATTCAATTTCCAATTGTTCATCGCTAGTATTTAGAACTGCATTTAGTTTTTTGTATTGGCCTTGTATCTTACAACTTTACTAATATCTCTAAATAGTTCCATGGACTTTTTGGGGTAGATTCTTTGGAGTTTCTCCAAATAGGCAATCATATGATCTGTGAATAGAGACAGTTTTATCTCCTCCTTTCCAAGATTGATAAATTAGTTTATCTTATCGCATAGAAGGGAAGCTTCAGTTCTCCAGTATGATTATGAGTAAGGGTGTTAAGAATGGAAGTTCTTGTCTTGTTACTCATACTATGGGGAAAGCATTTGTTTTTTTATCATTAAATATGAGGCTAGATGCAGATTTTGGGGGGGGTGCTCTTTTTTTGAGAAAGACATTCTTTGAGAAAGACATTCCTTTCCCTTCCTCAGTTTGATGAGAATCCAATGTTTCATCCTCACATATTAGGCATTATTATTAGTAGGAATTTTAGAGACATTATTTATTTAGACTGACATACCTGTTTACCATTTTATATGCTTACTATTTCTTCTAGCATCCCAAAATGCTCTTCTGGCATGATTTTCTTTTTTCCTGAATACATCTTTTATAAGTCCCTTTAGCATGTGTATGTGGGTGGTGAATCTCTTAGGTGTTATTTATCTGAAGATATCTTTATTATACTCTCACTCTTGCAATACAGTAGTAGTGAGCGCACAGTTCTAGACTGAAATTTTCTTTGATCACTTTGAGGATACAATAAAATCCCCTCAGAGTACGGAAAGAATATGGGAATATTAGGGAAGATGAAAATATCTAACTGTATACAAAGAAGAGTGGGCTTGTTGTGGAAACTAAAGACATGAGTCACCTGAGTCTGTCTAGCTGGCTGGCTAGAAATGTTAGTGGTCTGGCTCTATAATTAAAATCTTTGCTCATCCTGATTGTGGTTCTGCACCACTTGGTGGTGGCTGTCTGATTAAAAATAAACACCAGTGGTGCCAATTCTGGATTCTGTCTTGAACTTCCAGGACAGTGACAGCATTTATAGTAATCTCCTATATAGCTGGGGCCCATTTAATCATTCTAATCTAAGGAGAGTGGAGTAGAAGAATACTGGTAATAAAGGACTCTCCCTCTGCTTCTCTGTGTCCTGAGATAGGGTGCTTACGTTTTTCTCACACAGCTTTAATATCCCCATTCTTTCTCCCTCCATATCCTCTATCTCTTCCACTCAGAAAATAAAAGTTTGTCCCACCCAGTTTGAAAATGGGAGCTGGAGAGAAGGCAGCCAATCATAGCCAATCATTAATGATTAATTGACAATTAGTCATCCATCATACTTGACCCAAATTCTCTTATAATGGAGCTTACTGTCCTGAGATTTCATTCATTTTACTGTCTTCTGGCTTCCATTGTTGTTATTAAAGCATCTGCTTTCAGTGTAATACCTTCTTTATAGGTTGTCTTTTTTCTCTCCGGCTACTTTAAAGATGCTTTAGGGGCACCTGGGTGGTTCAGTTGGTTAAGCGTCCAACGTCAGCTCAGGTCATGATCTCACTGTTTGTGGGTTTGAGCCCCAAGTCAGGCTCTGTGTTGACAGCTGAGTCTGGAGCCTGCTTTGGGTTCTGTGTCTCCCTCTCTTGTTTGCCTCTCCCCCGCTTATGCTCTGTCTCTCACGGTCTCAAAAACAAATTTAAAAAACATTAAAAAAATAAAGATGCTTTAAAAAATTCTTTTGGGCTTTATAACAGGTCTAAGAATATATTTTTAACTTTATCCTCCTTGTGATATTCTGTGCTTCTTGAATCTGTACATTCATGTCTTTCCTAAATTCTCAAAAATTCGAAGCAATTAACTTTTGTACTATTGCTTCTCAATATTTAAAATCTTTCCTGGGAATCTGATTGATTATATGTCAGATCTTCTCAGTCTGACTTCTATGATTGTTTAATATTTCTTTTATATTTACCATGTCCTTGTCATTCTCTGTTCATTTTGGATAGTTCTTTTAGATATTTTATGGTTAAGAAATTATTTGTGTGTAATCTGGCATTCACCCTATCCACTGAGTATTTTCATTTCAACAAATATATGTTTAATGTCTAAAAGCATCATACAATTATTTGTCACATCTGCTTGATCATTCCTGATAGCCTTTGTTGCTTGCTCATCACTGTAATTCTATCCTTTAGTTCTTTAAATATATTCTAAATAGATATTCTATATTTCACAACTGATAAAATTTTGATATCTGACTTTCTTGGGAGTTATAAATATTTATTATGTCCTTTGATTTCTCACTCATGGTGACTTGCTTCTTTTATGCCTGGTGATTTTTGATGGAGCACTCACATTTTCTTGATCTTAATCCAAGAATCTGGTGAGTTTAAATTAGGGATATTTATCTCTGAAAAGGGTTTGTGTTTGATTCTGCTGGGAGCCTAGGGACATTACCAATTTGGAGCTATTTTAGCCTTTATCAGTTAGTCTAGTAGCTTAGAGCAAGGGTCTCATGTTCAGCTCCCCCATCTTACTGATGATCTAAGCCTTGTTTTCTGAGCACAGTGCTTTTATGGGCATTTTCTCAGGTTAGTCCATTTAATTTTTTTTTTAACTTTTTAAAAAAGTTTATTTATTTGTTTGTTTTGAGGGAGAGACAGAGAAAGAGGGAGAGACGGAGAGAGAGAATCCCAAGCAGGCTCTGGAGTGTAAGCACAGAGCCCGATGCAGGGCTTGAACCCATGATCCGTGAGATCATGACCTGAGTTGAAGTCAGATGTTTAACCAACCCAGGAGCCCCAGCCCATTTTATTTTTTAATTGTCTATTCACAGAATCAGTTTTGTTTCTTTTAGAGGTCAGAGAGCTGGAGTGGGAGATGTCAGGAGGATACAGAAGTTTTCCTTACCTCTGCAAATTCAGCAATGCATCTGTTTGTTTGTTTGTTTAACAGAATCTGGTTGTTGTACAGAAGAGAATGCCCCAGATAATCTTGCTCACAATTCTGTTAGTCTCTTTTAGCTTATTTTTTTAGAAAATAGACTTTATTTTTTAGGCAGAGTTAGGCTTACAGAAAAATTGAGAATATAGTAGAGAGTTTCCATATACCCTGCACCCAGTTTATCCTATTATTAACATCTTATACCAGTATAGTACATTTATTGGAGCTCATGAGCCAATCTTGTTATATTGTTATTAATTAAAGTCTATAGTTTATTCAGATTTCTTTGTTTTTTACCTAATAGATTTTTCTGTCCCAAGATTCCATACAGAATACCACATTATGTTTCATGTCATGTTTCCATAGGTTCCTCGTGGTTTTGACAGTTTCTCAAACTTCCCTTGTTTTGGAAGATTTTGATAGTTTTGAAAAGTAGTGATCAGGTATTTTGTACGATGTCCCTCAAATGGAATATTTTTATTGTGATAAAATATATATAACATAAAATTTACCATTTTAACTATTTTTAAGTATACGATTTGGTGGCATCACATATATTCCCACTGTTGTGCAGTGATCACTGTTACCCACTTCCAGAACTTTTTCATCATCCCAAACGTAAACTCTCTATCCATTAAAAAGTAGCTACCCAATCCCTCTCTCCACATTCCGTGGTAACATCTAGTCTATAGTCTGTCTCTGAATTTGCCTATCTAGGCACCTCATAAAAGTAGAATCAGGTAATATTTGTCCTTCTGTGTCCAGTTTTTACAACTTAACATGTTTTCAAAATTCATCCATGGTATAGAATGGATCCAAATTTCAATATTTTGTTTATCAATTTTGTTTATTAGCTGCAAGAGATGTTTTTTGTGATTCTTTGAAATTTTCTCCATAGACACACATATAATATCTGAACAAAGACATTTTATTTATTCCTTCCCAATGTATACATTTCAGCTCCGTTTCTCGTCTTATTATCAGCTAGGACTTCAGGTCTGATATTAAATAAGAATGGTGAGAGGGGACTTTCTTGTCTTGTTCCAGATCCTAGGGAGAACTATTCAGCTTCTCACCAGTAAGCATGCTGTTAGCTGTAGATTTTTTGTAGATGTTCTTTGTCAAGTTGAGAATGTTCCCCTCTGAAAATTTTTGCCAAGAAATTTTCTACCATAAAAGTTGTTGGATTTTCTAAAAGCTTTTGCTGCATCAATATTTATGATCATGTGTTTTTTCTTCTTTATATGCTGACTTACATTGATTTTAGAATGTTTAACCATTCTTGTATACCTGGAATAAATCTCCCACTTGGTTGTGTTGTATTATTCTTTTTGTACATCATTAGATTCCATTTGCTAATATTTGTTGAAGATTTTTGCATTTATGTTCATGAGAGATATCAGTCCATTGTTTTCTTAAAATGTGTTGAGCTGTTTTTTCAGTATTAGGGTAATGCTGGACTAGTAGAATGATTAGAAGTGTTCCCTCTATCTCTACTTTCTAGGAGGCATTGTCGAAAATTGATAACATTTCCTCTTTAAATATTTGGTAGAATTGGGGCGCCTGGGTGGCTTAGTTGGTTAAGCGTCCGACTTTCACTTAGGTCACGATCTCGCGGTTCGTGGGTTCGAGCCCCGCGTCAGGCTCTGTGCTGACTGCCCGCTCGGTGGAGCCTATTTCAGAGTCTGTGACTCCCTCTCTCTCTGGCCCTCCCCTGCTCACGCTGTCTCTCTCTCTCTCTCTCTCTCCTAGAAATAAATAAAACATTAAAAAAATTAAAAAAATATTTGGTAGAATTCATCAGTGAAACCATTTGGGCCTGGTGCTTTCTCAGAAGGTTATTGACTCAGTCCTTGCCTATGCAAATTATCCATTTCTCCTTGTCTGAGTTTTGGTCCTTTGCATCTTTCAAGGAATTAGTCCATTTCATCTAATTTATCAAATTTGTGGATATAGAGTTGTTTATAGTATTCTTTTATTATTCTTTTAATGTTTATGAGATAATTAAAGATTATCCCTTTTCCATTTCTGATCCTAGTATTATATTGTTTATATTTTTAATTTTTCTGTGGATTATGGTGTTTTGACATCTTAAAAAACCTTTCAGCCTGGGGAAAGACTGTCTCTCCTAGGTCTAAGCCAATTCTCAGAGATAGCAAAGGGCTCAGCCAGGAGCATGCCTTTGGTATGCAAACTAACCAATTCAGCATCATATCTCCTCTACCTGTCCTGTACACCCCAGGAGGCAATATTCCTCTGCCTTAATTGTCCCAGGACCAGATACCAGGCAACTAGGGACAGCCCCTATACCCTGAGGCCAACTGAAATTATTCAAACTAGTCAGTCCTAAACTGCATTGCCTTTCCTGCAGAAACCCCAATAAAAGCTCTAGTCCAGGTTTCTCCCTTGTTTCTGTTTTCTGTCTCCTTACCACCTGAGGCTTTCCCATGTAGTTTTGTTTGGCATGCTTTGCATCCTGTTTCCCTCCTATGTCTCCTCTCATGGTCATACCTGACTAACCATCACGTAAAGTAACACAGAACAGGTAATTTATTTTCTGTCTCCTTTCTTTTTCCTTGGTTAGCATGACTAGAGGTTTATTGATTTTATTAATCTTTCCAAAGAACCAGATTTTTGGTTTCTGTGATTTTTTTCTATTGTTTTCCTATTTTTAGTTTCACTGATTGCTGTTCTAATTTTTATTTCTTTTTTTTCCTTTTCCTTTTTTTTCTCTTTAAGCTTAAGCTGCTCTTCTTTCTTTCATTACCTAAGGTGGAATGAATCTAGGATTGCCAATTTTAAGTTTTTCATCTCTTCTAATATATGCATTTAGTGCTAAGTACTCTAAGCACTGCTTTTGCTGCTTGCAGTAAGTTTTGATAAGTTGGATTTTCATTTTCATTTCATTCAAAATGTGTTTCAAATTTCTGTTGAGACTTATTCTTTGGCTCATGTGCTATTTAGAAGTCTGTGTCTTATCTCTAAATATTTTGACATTTTCCAGCTATTTTTCTGTTACTGACTTCTAGTTTAATTCTATCACGGGCTGAGGATATAGTTTGTATGATCTTGTTATAGGTTGAATTATGTCCCCTCAAAAGATATGTTCAGGTCCCAAACCATGCTCCCTAACCTGTGGATTGAGTTTATTTGGAAATAGGATCTTTGCAGATATTATCAAGTTAAGATGAGGTCATTTAAGGTGGGTCTGTAGTAAGTGGCTGACATTAAGCCTTTGATTGCCAAGGCATCCCTTTCAAAGACATCCATCTCGAATAAACATGTTGCCAGCTGGATGACACAGCTACTAGTTAAATAACTAGATAAGGAATGAGACCTCCCCTATCCATAAAGTTCTCCTTGTAGAAACCCCTTTGAAACCTAAATAACTGACTGCTTGAGTGACCCCCCTTTCCCCTTCCCAAGCCCCAGTTCTCTTATGTTTGAAAATTCACCAATAAAAGTGAATCAGGGAAACCCTAGGCAACCCATCTTGAACCCTGGTAAAGGCAGGACTTCAGGTCTGTACTCCCTCTCTCAACCTCCAGTGTCCATTGTATGGCCTTTAGACATGCTGTGTACCCTCCAGGATTTGTGAGTAATAAACTTCATTTTTGGGGCACCTGTGTGGCTCAGTCGGTTAAGCATCCGACTTCGGCTCCAGTCATGATCTCACGGTTCGTGGGTTCAGCATCAGGCTTTGTGCTGAGAGCCAGCTCAGAGCCTGGAGCCTGTTTCAGATTCTGTGTCTCCCTCTCTTTCTGACCCTCCCCTGCTCACACGGTCTGTCTGTCTGTCTGTCTCTCTCTCTCAGAAATAAATAAGAAACGTTAAAAAAATAAACTTTATTTTTTCCCTCATGGTTATTGCTGGGGTGTATCTTACATTCATCATAAGAACCGTAAGGGTCAGTCCAACCACAACACTGGCTCTGGTTGGGGAAATATCTGTGGGGGCTTTCCACAAGTGGCGTGAGTCCAGGTGATTCCCCCCCGCCCAGGCATTCCTAGCCAATAACATCACTATTGGTATGCTGAGATTGACATGAAAACAGTGTATTTGACCAATATGACTGCAGTCTTTATTAGAAGAAATGCCATGTGGGAAGACAGAGACTCTAGGGAAGAACACAGGTTGATTACAGAGGCAGAGATTCAAGTGATGCACCTGAAACAGCCCCCACCAGAAGCTAGGAAGAGGCAAGGAAAGAGCATAGGGGTGCCTGGGTGGCTCAGTTGGTTAAGTGGCTGACTTAGGCTCAGGTCCTTATCTTGTGGTTCGAGCCCTGAGTCACGCTGTGTGCTGACAGCTCAGAGCCTGGAGCCTGCTTCGGATTCTGTGTCTTCCTCTCTGCCCCTGTTCTGCTCATGCTCTGTCTCTCTCCCTCTCAAAATTAAATAAACAATAAAAAATAAAAGGAGCATGGCCTTCACAACACTTTTTTGTACTTCTGTTTTCTAGAACTGTGAGACAATAAATTTCTGCTGTTTTTTAGTTTTTAAAATGTATTTATTTAATTTTTTTTATATTTACTCATTTCTTGAGAGAGAGAGATGGAGCATGGGCAGGGGAGGGGCAGAGAGAGAGGGAGACACAGAATCCACACAGAGTCTGACAGGGGGCTTGAACTCGTGAACTGTGAGATCATGATCTGATCTGAAGTCAGATGCTCAACCAACTGAGCCACCCAGGTACCCCATATTTTTATTTATTTTTGAGAGAGAGAGACAGAGAGAAAGCAAGAGCAGGGGAAGGGCAGAGAGAGAGGGAGACTCGGAATCCATAGCAGGCTCCAGGCTCTGAGATGTCAGCACAGAGCCTGACAGGGGGCTCAAACTCATGAACCATGAGATCATGACCTGAGCTGAAGTCAGAGGCTCAACCAAGCCACCCAGGTGCCCCTCCTTTCTGTTAAGCCGCCTAATTTGTGATATTTTATTACAGCAGCCCTAGGAAACGAATATAAATTCTATTCTTTTAAATTTTTTATTGTGCATTTTGTGGCCCAGGATGTGGTCTATTTGGGTGAATGTTTTATGTGACATTGAGAAGAATATTTATTCTGCTGTTGTTAGAGGGAGTATTCTCCAAATGTCAATTAGATCAAGATGATTAATAACAATTATATCCTTACTGATTTTCTGCCTGTTTAAACTATCAATTACTGAAAGAGGGGTGTCAAATCTCCAAATATATTAGTGGACTTGTCTGTATTTCTGCAGTCTTTTTAGTTTTTACCTCATGCATTTTAACACTAAATTGTTTGGCGCATACACATTAAGGAATGTTGTCTCTCCATGGAGTGTTAATCTCTTTATCATTATGTAATGCTTTTATTTGTTGCTGATAATTTTCCTTGTTCTGAAGTCAGCTTTACTTGAAATTAATGTAGCTACTTCATCTCTCTTTTGATTGGCATAAGTGTGGTATACTTTTTTCCATCGCATTTCATTTTAATTATTTTTTAATGTTTTAACAACTTAATTGATGTTTTTCATATACCTACCACTTACCCATATAAATTGTACTACTCACTGGCTTTTAGTATAGTCACAAGGTTGTGCAACCATCATTACAATCAATTTTAGTGTATTTACAATACCCCCACCAAAAAACCCTTGCAGCTTAGCCAGTCTCCAATCATCTGTCAAACTGGGCAACCACTAATCTAGTTTCTGTCAATATATATTTTCCTATTCTGGACATTTCATATAATATGTAGTCATATTGGAATGGAATCATAATACGTGGCCTCTTATGAATTACTTCTTTCACATTTCATATTTTCAAGGTTCATCCATATTGTAGTATGTGTCAGTACTTCATTCCTCTTTGGTGCTGAATAATATTCCATTGTAGTATTATACCACTTTTATTTGCTCATTAATCAGTTTATGATCATTTGGGTTATTTTCACTTTTTGGCTATGCTGAATAATGTTGCTATATAAATATTTGTGTACAATTTTCTGTGAGGGTGTATGTTTTCATTTTTCTTGGGAATATACCTAAGAGTAGGTCGCTAGATCATCTGGAACTCTATGTAACTCTCAGACTGTTTTTCCGCAGTGGCTGCACAATTTCATATTCCCACCAACAGTGTATGGGGGTTTGAATATCTCCACATTTTCCCCAGCACTCATTCTTGTTCATCTTTCACTTTATTTATGGTATCCTTTGAAACAAATTTTTTTAATGTTTATTTTTGAGAGAGAAAGAGCATGAGTGAGGAAGGGGCAGAGAGAGGGAGACTCAGAATCTGAAGCAGCCTCCAGGCTCTGAGCTGTCAACCCCAGTGCAGGGCACGAACTCATGAACCGTGAGATCATTACCTGAGCTGAAGTGGACACTCAATCAACTGAGCCACCCAAGCACCCCAAAACAAAATGTTTTTGATTTTGATGATGTTTAGTTTATTGATTGTTCTTTTGCGGTTTGTTTTGGGTGTTACATTTAAGAATGATTACTTAAAGGTGATGAAGATTTTCACCTATAGTTTCTTTGAAGAGCTTTATTATTTTATCTCTTAAGATTAGGTGTTTGATCCAGTTTGAGTTAATTGTATATCTGGTGTGAAATGAGGGTCCAATTGCATTCTTTTGCATGTGCATATCCACTCATCCCAGTACCATTTGTTTAAAAGACTATTCTTTCCCCCATTGAATGCTCTTGGCATCCTTGCCAAATGTTGATCCTTGTGAAATTAATAGGAAACCTTGTTTAGAATGGAGTCAAAAGACCAGGAGGGGGAGCTCTCAAAACTCTACCACTTGACAATTCCAAATCCAACAGGAAGAGACAGACCTTGCACATGGATACATTTTACTGTCCCTAGAAGAGGAAGGGTTTTCCGTACCCTGACAACAGCCCAGCCAGTAAGTCACAACTCAGCCAATGAGAGACTGTCACAGCTCAATGAATAGCAACTATACTTAAAACTCCCAGTTTTTATTCCAATAGGGTTTTTGTTTCTAACAGCTTTCCCAACACCCCCCCTTTCCTGTATAAGAGCAGTCCTCTCCTGTGTTCTGTGGATTTGCCTGTGATTCTGCTGCACCTTGCTTGTTCTAGATTCCAATTCTCTGCTATTGCTAAACCCATTTTTTGCCGGTAAAATAACTGGCAGTTTTATTTTTTAGTTTAACACCCTAAATGTGAAGGTTTATTTCTGAATTCTGTTTTATTCCAAAAGAGTTGGAAATTTTAACTGCTTGCTGTGTTTCAGCCATAATCCTAATCACAAATTCTTTTACTCCTCATTGTAACTCTATGAGATGGGAACTATTTTTTATTCTCATTTTACAGGTGAAGTAGCCAAGATACAGAGTGACTTACCCAAGACCATACTACTAGTAAGCAGCTGAGCCAGGATTAATTTAGGCTGGCTGATGCTCTAGTTGTGAGAAACTGGAACCTAAAATTCCAATGACGAGTTCATTTTTTTTAAAAAACCAGGTGGAGGTTGAATTGGCTGGTAAATTTGGAAAACCACAACAGAGGAGGGGCTCTGCTAGCTTGCTTCTTACTGAGTTTTATAAATGGACTTGGCTTTCTTGATTGTAAACCTCTCCAACCCCAACTTAAGAATTTATAAGTCGGGGCGCCTGGGTGGCTCAGTAGCTTGGGCGTCCGACTTCGGCTCAGGGTATGATCTCACCGTTTGTGGGTTCGAACCCCACGTCAGGCTCTGCTGACAGCTCAGAGCCTCGAGCCTGCTTTGGATTCTGTGTCTCCCTCTTTCTCTGCCCCTCCACCCACTCATGCTCTCTTTCTCTCTGTCTCAATAATAAATAAACATTAAAAAAAAATTTTTTTTAAGTATAAGTCCACGCACTAGGTTGGCTTCTTGAGCTACCTGGTCAGCGGAGAGCGGGGATCCCCCTTTCAGTTCACAGTTAGAGCGGCAGTTGTGCTTATTCCCCAGCCCTCAGGCCCCTCCCCAGCTAGCGTGGTGCCCCCGGAGGGCTGTCTGGGATGCGGGAACTCTCGCGGGAAGATGAGTTCGTTGCCTCGGTAACAGCGTCGCAGTCACGAAAGATGGCGGGGCGCAGCGTTGGTTCCCGGGTCAGTTTAAACACCGACACCTGAGTAGCGACTAGATTTCCAGCGGGCTGAGAACGTGGAACCACATCTAACTTCGGGTCTGAAAGTCTATTTCTCTTTTACAGAGACGGAGCGTTCCAAGCACTCCGCTCCCCCCGCGTATTCAGCACTCTGCTGCGTCTCGACGGGACCTCCTTGCCAGGGAGGAAGAATATAAGTAAGAAATTAAGCAGTTCAGCTTTTCCTTCTTTCTTTTACCTAAATGTGATTGCTTACAAATACTTGCCTGGTGGCTGACGGGATCTTCGGATTACTCGCTGTTCACTGTTCTCTTTTCATCATCCTGTTCACTAGTCTTTCTTCATCTTTTCTCTGCTCGTTGTTCCGTATTTGAAGGGAATGAAAAATTCGCCCAAGTAAACATGTTCATCAGGAGAATGATACTGCTCTTGGTGATTTGGATAGCAGGAATTGCTGATATTTAAGTTTGTAGTTTGAGAAAATCCACTTAATTTGGAGTTCCTAGACTTTAATTGTGTAAATTTCTCTTGGTTTCTAAATCGAAAACGCGTTTCTCAGTGCAGTTGGAATTCCCGTTCTCCACATTTGGTGGAGTTGGGAAGAGGATTTCCTTTACTTAACTGCTCTCAGTATAATTATACCTGTTCTTACAACACTTGCTTTCATTTTTAGACTATTTCACTCCTCATCCCCCCAGTTCTCACACACAATCATTCAATTTGATCATGTCACTCCCATGCCTGAAACTTTGCACTGGTTCCCTGTTGCACTTTGAAAACGGTCTCCTCTGGCTTCTTTCTCTAGTGTTATCTGGTACCCTCTCTTTTTTGCCTACCAGTCTCCAGCCTTACTGGCCTTTTACGTTTCTCAGATTTTTCCCTTGAGGGCAATCACACACATGACTTCCACCTGTAATGCTCAGCATGGTCTTCCTGAACTATAAAAAGTAAGCTCCCCAGTTACTCTATTTTTAACGGACTTACTAATTCTTCTTTGCATTTAGCATAATTGTGACAAATTCATTTGATAGTGTACTTTCTGTGTTTCTTCCACTGGGCTGTAAGTTCTGTAGAGTAAGAGACCAAGTCTTTCATTTGTCATTGCGTATACCATTACAAAAAATTATATTTTAACAACTCATTTTCTTTTTAGTTTATCTAATTTAATTTAAGGTTGAGAAACATAACACTGCTTCATATGGTTAAAACAAAGAGTTACCATATGATCTACACTTAAAATTAAAGCATATTTAAAGTTAAAACTGAAGTGAACTCTCTTGATGAACTAGACATGTACTTGTTAATTTGCCATAATATAACATGTAGGAAGATTATCATTCTCCTCTGTTTAATGAAATTGGAGTCTTAATTCAGTTCAAGAGTTTACCTCAGCAACTCATCTGTTGTCTATATATAGGTCTCAATCAGCTGTGCTCAATCAACCCCAAATAGTTATTTTCATTACTATATGCTAGAGAGCACCAAATACCTGCATCAATTAGGTTAATTCATTTACTTATTTAGAGTTATAATTTGCCGCTAGCGCTGGTGTGTTATTATGGTCCTGCTTAGAGTCTTCTTAAAGACATCTATAGGAGCTATCTATTTGAACAGAAGTCATTTTCTGGTATAAGTGACCAGTTGTTGTTCTGTTATCTCACGTGTGCAAATCTGAGGCCTATATGAACAGAGCAGCTACCCAGCTCTGCCTGAGGCTATAGATCACTTCTGTGCCAAGCAGAAGAGTAAAATACCTGGCTATTCTTATGGGCAAAAATAAGAGCTAATAACAGAGTATTTTGCCACATACTGTCTTAGTATTAAGCATATTTGGGGTGTCTCCAATCAGCAGAGCACAGCACTTTTGGGGGATCCCAGTCCAGAATTGTGTATAATCAGCTCCTGTCAAATATTTTCCGGAAGTAATCACCATCTGAGAGAATCGACTAAAGAATATGTTGATTACTCAAGTCAATAGGTTTTCCAAGTTGCTTTGCCTATACTATAAAACCAGAAATCGAAACAGTAAGATTATGTGACCTCTGTTATCATGGTCTTGATAACCGGTAGAGCAAGCCCCACTCCTCCCCATACCCCATGCCCATATAAAGCCAATTGCATTTGATTTACAGATCAACTGTAAATCAAATTTGCAGAGAACTGGCATCTTTATGGTATTGAATCTTGCCATGAATATGATACATTTCCATTAATATGGAGTTGGGGTTTTTTGGTTTCCTTTAGTATTTTATATTACTACATTAAACCCTCACATATATAATCTGTTTCTAGGTGTCTTACAGTTTTTGTGGCTATAGTGAATGGCCTTTAAAAATATTTCTAATTGATTAGATGTGTAGGAACATTATTGATTTTTGTATGTTGATTTTATGCCTGTATTTATATATAGTCAGTCCTGCTGAACTCTCTTAGTCATTGTGTAGAGTCCCTTGGATTTTTTATAATCATCGTTAAATCAAATGTAGATAATGATACTTTTGTGTGTTTACAATTTCTTATGCATTTTTTTTTAATCAATCTGGTTAGGACCTCCACCTAAGGTCCTAGGTGGATGATGAGCATCCTTATCTTGGTTATGATTTTAAGAAGCCCACATAATTTATCGCTGTATATGAAATTTGATATAGAGTTTTACTAGATTCTTCTATCAGGCTTAAGGGCATTGTTTCCTTTAATTCCTATTTCCTTTCATTCCTATTCCTAATTCCTATTTTAATTCCTTTTTTGAATGATTGTTAAATCCTATCAGAACTTTTTTCCCCAATTTAGGTGATTAAATGCCCTCCCCCTCCCAATATTTAATGTTTTAACATATTGAACTACTAAGCAGATTTTTTATTTTTATCTAAAGACTGCTGGATTTGATTGCTCTAATTTTATGTAGGTTTTTTTTGCATCTTCGAACAAAGGAAATTGGTCTTATACTTTTTTCTAATTCTTTTCCTTTCTGATTTTGATATTCATATTATCCTAGCCACACGAAATAACTGAATAATTTTCTATGGTTAAGTGTTTCTTAGTTCTCTTTCTCTTCTTCCCCCTTAGCCCATTTTGTTTTGTTTCTTAAATGCCACATGAGTGAAATCACATGGTATTTGTCTTTCTCTTAGCATAATGCTTAGCATAATATTCTTTACCTCAATCCATGTTGTTGCAGATGGCAAGATTTCATTTTTTATGGCTGAATAATATTCCATTATGTGTATATGTGTGTGATATGTGTGTGTATTTTTTTTTAATGTTTTTTATTTATTTCTAGGAGAGAGAGAGAGACAGTGTGAGCAGGGGAGGGTCAGAGAGAGAGGGAGTCACAGACCGAAACAGGCTCCAGGCTCTGAGCTGGCAGTCAGCACAGAGCCCGACACGGGGCTTGAACCCACGAACCGTGAGATCATGACCTAAGCGAAAGTCAGAAGCTCAGCCGACTAAGCCACCCAGGCGCCCCTGTGTGTGTGTGTGTGTGTGTGTGTGTGTGTGTGTATTTTAAGTCTTGTGTGTATCCAGTCAGAGTGGCTAAAATGAGCAAATCAGAGAACTCTAGATGCTGGTGAGGATGTGGAGAAACGGGCACCCTCCTACACTGTTGGTGGGAATGTAAACTGGTACAGCCCCTCTGGAAAACAGTGTGGAGGTTCCTCAGGAAACTAACAATAGAACTCCCTTATGACCCAGCAATAGCACTGCTAGGAATTTACCCAAGGGATACAGAAATGCTGAGGCATAGGAGCACATGTACCCCAATGTTCATAGCAGCACTCTCCACAATAGCTAAAACATGGAAAGAGCCTAAGTGTCCATCAACAGATGAATGGATCAAGAAGATGTGGTTTATCTATACCATGGAATACTACATGGCAATGAGAAACAATGAAATCTGGCCATGTGTAGCAACATGGATGGACCTTGAGGGTGTTATGCTGAGCGAAATAAGTCAGGCAGAGAAGGACAAATATCATATGTTTGCACGTATAGGAGGATTAGGAGGAACTTGACGGAGGAACGAGGGGGAGAAGAAGGGCGGAAATGGTGGGGGAAAGGGAGAGAGGCAAACCATGAGAGACTCTTGAATGCTGACAAAAACTGAGGACTGATGGGTGTGGGGGGGAGGGGGGGATGGGCATGAAGGAGGGCACTTTGGGGATGAGCACTGAGTGTTATGTAGAAACTAATTTGACAATAAACTATTTGTAAAAAAAAAAAAAAAAAAAAGTCTTGTGTGTATCTGTAACCTTATACACACACATCTTACAGAAGCTTTCTAGTATCATTTATTTTTGTTTTTTCTTTTTTGCAGTCTTGCTGGGAGGTCTATTTTATGGGTCTTTTCAGAGAACTTGCTGCTTTTCTTTCTTTAAGTAGGCTTCATGCCCAGCCCAATGCAGCACTTGAACTCACCACCCTGAGATCAAGACCTGAGCAGAGATGGAGAGTCAGATGCATGTAGATTGTTTGCTTGCTCTATTTTTGTTATTTTAAAATTTATGTTGAATTGCACTATGGTAAGAGAATTACATACTAATGATTTTTAAAAACGTATTGAAACTTACCTATGAACACCTACATGTTCAGTTTTTATAAATATGTATTCTCTGATAGAAAGTATATTTACTATTTGTTGATTAATCTCTTAGCTCAAGCTAATTAATTTGGCTGTCTATATTATCAGTATCCGCAGCATTTTTTTGCTTGCTTGCTCCGTTGATTCCTGTCAGACGTGTATTGAAATCAACTATAATTATAGTGTAAAAAATTCTTCATATAATTGTGTTCATTTTTTTGTTTGGACACTATATTGTTTGATTTACTTAAATTGAATTCAATAATAAATTGAATTATTCCTTTCATTATTAGTGCCATTTTTTTATTCCTTTATTTCTAAGCTTTTTATATCATTTAGCTTTAAAAACATTGTTTTTATATCCTGTCTGATAATTTCTGTCTCTGATAAGTGAATTTATTTACATTATTGTGTTATTAATTTGAAATTGTTTGGGCCATTTTATTTTTTGTATTTTAACTATCCCTTTGTTCTTTTCTGTCCTCTGTTGGATTGAAGTTTTTGTTATGTCTCTATTTTTCTTTTTCTGGTTTGGAAAGACCTAAAATACTTTAACTTGGTTTCCCCCTGTCAAGTTAGATAATATTTTAATTCCTCTTAGTTTTGAATACTCCTACTCTTCAGGTTATCATTAATGTTATTTTTATGTTCTGTACTAATTTAGATTTATCATCATATTTTCTAATTTTTTCCTCGTTGTGACTTTTTTTTTCTAGGTTCAGCTTCCTCCTTCCTGAAGTGTAGACCTCATTACTTTTTTCTGAGTCTCCAGTTTTTCTTAAAATTTTGTCACATTTATTCTTCTGTGGCAGTTTAGCTGGACATAGAATTCTAAGTGGTCAGTTTTGTTCCTCCTCAATCCATTAAAGGTAACACTTCATTGTCCATTGGAATCTAGAGATGTTGATAAGCCATCTACTATCAGCTTTTTCTAACATCATGCTAGTAGACTATTTTTTTCCTTAAATAATTGCTTTGATAATTTAAAGATTATTTTTATCTTTGAAGTTCTGTAATTTCACTGTGACATATACCAGTGTGGGCTCGTTTTCTTTTCTTTCTTTCTTTCTTTTATTTTTTTTAGATTTTAAGTCATTTCTTCCCCCCAGCATGGGGCTCAAACCTACATCCCTGAGATTAAGAGTTATATACCCTACTGACTGAGTCAACCAGGTGCCCCTGTTTTCTTAATTCTACTTGAGATCCATGTTTTTCTTCAGTACTAGAAAATTCTCAGTATTTGAGTATTGATGTTCCCTCCTCTGGGATTTCCTTCTGCAACTTCTGTTAGGTAGATGTATATCTGTCTTTCAGTCTCTCTTCAATGCATGTTAACCTTTCTTTTGTTTTTTTATCTTTTTGTTTCTCTTTTCCTCCTTTTAGGTGAATTTTCTCTTACCTGTCTTCTAATTCATTTCCTATTTAGTTCATTTGATTGTTCCCTATAGCCACTGAGTTTGAGTCTTTAAGTGCAAGGAGACTGTATTTTTTATTAATTTAATTTCTACTTGGTCTTTTCTAAATTCAGTGTTCTTTTTAAAAACAAATACTAATTCTTGACTAATAGTTTCTATTCCTGCTTTTTAGGGAGTGGGCAAATGAAAAATGCTGATTTAAAATATTTAAAAATAGGTTTTAGATTTCGATTTTTAGATTTCAATAATCTAGTTACTACAGTATACATTTTGTTGTGTCTGCTGTTTCTCTGTCTTGGTAACTTTTTTTAATGCAATTTGTTATCTCTGTGAGGTTATTTTTACCAGGGTGTGCTTTCTGAGAGAGCTCATATGTTCTACATGAATAAATGTCACTATAGGTTGATTTCACATTTACCTTTCCTAGCTTATCAGTGAGTTTTCACTAGTTTCAGTGCACCTTTCTATAATGAAATGTGGCACAGGGCCCCCACACCATTTGGGTCAGATGAATCTGCTCTGACCACTCACAAGAGAATCTTTTCCACCCATGGCTCCAGTTTCATTTCTGTTCACCTAAGGTTATGGCTAGTGTTTTTATAGTCTGTGTTTCACAGGTGTAGTCCTTCATGACTCCCACACATGCATCAGTTTTTAGCTGTTAGACTGTTTTGGCCTCTGTTCCTGTTTACTGCTCTCACTTTGAGTTGCTGCTTTATTTTTAGTGCCAGGGTATTTCCCTTGCCGGAGTTGGTGCTTAGCAATATTTCCTTCGTTACATTTTATCCAGCACGTCCATTTCAGCATCCATGGTTTGGGACAGAATAGTGTTCTAAGTCATCCTCAGAATACTACATTGATCAGAAGCTTCTAAGTTCTCATGATTCTTAAGAAAATGTGAAAAATCAAGTAATGGCATCTTAATGCAACTTTAAGTCTTTATTATTTTTCTTTTGATTAACTGATCCTAAGATGTGAAAATATTTCTTACAACATTAGACTGTTTTAAGAAGGCATAAGGGACATAGTATTGCTTTTCTTTCTTTTTTTTTTTTTTTTTACTGGGGTTGGGGATTGTCTGAATTTTGTTTCTCCTGAATCACATATCTGAGAAAATATATTTCATTTAAAAAATTGTTTAACATATTCCTTTCATCTAATTTCAAAAGAGCATAGATGGTCTAGAAATGTGACCTATGAGTAAAATTAAAAAGTTACATGCTTTTGAAGATAATTATTTTAGTGTTAACCTTTAAAAGTGAAAAACAGTCTTTAACAGTAGGAACAGTTTAGTACATTATGTTAAGTGCAACTCATTAGAATTGTGTAGCCATTTAAGGCATAAATTAAAAAGATTATGTGGGGATACACATCGCTTCTATGTTATAGGAAAACGTAGTATGAAATTGTGTGTATAGATGTAAGCTAAAAGGGAATATGAAAAATAAAACAATTGGATGATGGTGGTAGGATTATGAGCACTTTT
The DNA here is from genome assembly GCF_003009895.1 of Hyaena hyaena. NCBI lineage: Eukaryota > Metazoa > Chordata > Mammalia > Carnivora > Hyaenidae > Hyaena > Hyaena hyaena. The sequence goes on from NW_024080681.1 coordinate 62,817, forward strand.
TTCTTTAGAAACAGTTTCTTTCAGTGATATTCCCATTCTTGCCATTCTTCCAGTCTAAATGGGGCCAAATAGTATTCCTGTTCTTGGTTAGATTTCAGGTAGGTGTGGCAGGGCGGAGGCATGAGTGGGGGTGGGGGATGGAGTGGCAAGTGGAGGCCCATACAGTCACCTTTGTTTCTGAAGCTGATACTAAAGTATGTAGCTATAGTGTGAGCCACATTAGGTCTGCTCACTAAACCCAGATTTACCTCCCCATTTGCAGCAACACCCCAGACAAAGCAGGCCTCTCCCCTACCCTGCCCTGTTCCTGTCCCCAGCTGGAGTTGATCCCAAGAAGATGGAGAGTGAAACTGAGTTGAACCCACTCAGTTTATCCTACCCAAATAAATCTCCCACTTAAGTGAGGGCCAGAGAGAGGCCAGGAGTTACTGTATGAATTTCTACCACAAATGATGAGGAATCATGAGGAATTGGAGGTAAGAGTTCGAATAGTAATGGTAATTTTAGGATAAAAATGTCATGTATATATTTTGGTATTTTTTGATTAGCTAAAGTATAGTTACTGAAATTTAATTACTTTTGTCAGAATTTTCAGTGTATCCCAAATGTTAAATTATTTTCTGCCTTTAGACGTTTAAATGCAGAATTGGAGGCAAAAACAGCTGATCTGGTTCGACAAGCTGAGGAAGTAATAGTAAGTAAATATGCAATTATTACTAATTTCCTGTGAGTGCTAGTTTTTGTGTTTTTTTTTTAACTTTTTAAAAGTGCCCAAAACAGGCGCCTGGGTGGCTTGGTCGGTTAAGCGTCCGACTTTCGCTTAGGTCATGATCTCGCGGTTCGTGGGTTCGAGCCCCGCGTCGAGCTCTGTGCTGACTGCCAGCTCAGAGCCTAGAGCCTGTTTCGGAGTCTGTGACTCCTTCTCTCTCTGACCCTCTCCTGCTCACGCTGTCTCTCTCTCTCTCCTAGAAATAAATAAAAAAAATTTAAAAAAATAAAAATAAAAGTGCCCAAAACAGGGGCGCCTGGGTGGCTCAGTCGGTTAAGCATAGGTCTTCGGCTCAGGTCATGATCTCACGGTTCGTGAGTTCAAGCCCAGCATTGGGCTTTGTGCTGACAGCTCAGAGCCTGGAGCCTGTTTCAGATACTGTTTCTCCCTCTCTCTCTACTCCTTCCCTACTCATGCTCTGTCTCTGTCTCTCTCTCTCAAAAATAAATAAGGATTAAAAAAATTTTTTTAATAAGTAAAAAAGTGCCCAAAACATAAATTTTTAGTTCATTGGATTATCATAGAATGAACATGAATATGTGAATAGGTGTATGTATATATATGCAAGTATGTTTTTGATATGCATGCATTTTCAAAAAGCCACTGAAAATTTTCTATTTGATATTCCAGTCATCTAATTAGTAAGAACATTTATACTTAGTAATCTTTCCCACTACTTTAAAATTAATGCTTGAGATTAGATGTATAGAATTAATTCTGATAATTCAGTAAGGACAGAACATGGGCTCTGGAAAAAAGTTGAATAAAGGATAACCGTCATCACTGACACTCAGATGGTAATTGGTTTCTTAAATTCTGCAGTTGTATGTAACTCAGATTCTTAGGGCTAGACTGTAGTCAGATTTATAGTTAGAGAAAATGTAGTGAAGTTTTATCACTAGACAATGTAAGTATATTTTGCCCCATTCTGGCTACCAAATTGGTTATTCCTACTGTAAGCAGTTCCTTATGCATCAGCATTCCCATTACTTATTCCTTAGAAGAATAACTGCTTTCAAACTTGTTTCAGTTTTACTCAGTTTTTAAGTTCTCAACCCATCCCCCTTACAGGCATAGTGAAGAATAGGGAATAATTTGTTTGAATGCCTTATACAGTCCATCATTATTTGTTAGTTTTGAAATAAGAAGTATGTGTGTGTATACATACATATATATATACACATACACACACATACATACATACACACACGTACACACACATCACATTCTTTTCTGGTAATGTATTTAAAGAATGGTTACAGATTTCCTAGTGTCATTTGTAATTGTATATTTTACTAAAAATAAATATTTATGATATCTTTTAGTTTTGCCAGTGTCTAAAGAGCAGAAAAATAACAAACCATGTTATAGGAGAATTAGGGATTTGTTGCTTCAAGAATCCTCTAGTTAAGAACAGTCTACCCCTACCCTGAAAAAGAGTAAAGTCCTGGAAGGGCTGGGAAAGGGGAGAGGACATTGCTGCCCCACAGAAGTTAATGGATATAACTTTGGCTGCATTGAATTTTTGTTTACTCACTTTCATTTCTTGATATATCATAACAAAAAACTTGTAGTAGTTTAGTGCTTCATGATCTTAACATTGAAGCTTTGCCTGATTTGAGACAAGGTTTTCTACCCATTAAACAGATTTATGTTCTCGTTTCATGTGAGCCTAATTTCCTTTGTATGTTACACAAGTTGGAAGAGTCTAACGTAGTGGGGAACTAGGAGTTGGATAAGATCAGATAAGGAATTGATACATTTTTCCCTTAAAATTGACTTTCTTAATCCAAAATAAAGGTGAAACTACATTGTTCCAAACCTTATATTCATACCATCACATTTAGAATTCTGTGCCTGGATTTCATGGAAACTGTGAACAACTTTCACATGATTAATGATCAGAAAGACACTTGACCATATCCTGGTTTTGTGGGTTTTGTTTATATGACTTATTTTGTTTATATGACTTACTCATTTAATTAGCGAGATCAGCAAGAAGATCAATCCAGGCCTGTTTCAACACAAATTAAATCATATGAAAAGGAAGAGGATTGCAATTCAAGGTAAGTTAAATTCTCAAACACCATTCTTTTATTAGGTAAGATCTTTTTGCAAGTAAGTATTAGAAATTTATAATTTGAAGAATAAGGTATAATATACTAATAAAATGGGGGGCTTGTATCAGCCAGACACAGTGTAAACCTTTTACCTATTTTATCTCATTTAATTCTCAGAGTACTATTTTGAAATAAATGTTACTGTCCTCATTTTAAAAATGAAGAAACTAGAGCTCAGCAAAGTTCAGAAGTTTGCCCAAGGATATATAGATAATGTGTGATTGCACTGAGATGCAAACCACACTTGGTAAGCTTTCTGAACCTGTTCTTACATACTATACTTTCTTTTAAAATTGCATATGAAAATTAGGTAAAAATAAAATATATTAGATCTTTTTTCCCTTGAATTTCACATGAACTTCAGGTATGTCAAAAAAAATAGGGAACCAAAAAGTACTTAAGAATAAATTTAATAGGAAACATAAAGGATCTATGTGACTAAAACTATAAAATCTTATAGCAGAGGTAATAGTGATCACCCAACAGCCTAAGTTTCTTGCTATGAGCAAAAGTCAGATTGTTCTCTTCGAAGCCAAGATAGGAGTTGGATTTCGAACTGCTGGCTGACTCTTTTCTCTGCCATGATGAATGAACATCCAGTTGATGGAACCTCCCAGCCTGGTCTCTGGGTGACCATGTGGAACTTAGGGGAGACAAGGGCCCTCTTTCCCTCTCTGCTGTTACTTTGTGTTTAGCCATTGAATTTTGGGGTTGCTATCCTATTTTATCCTAACTAATAGTAATTGGTATTGAGAATCAGGTGCCCTAGGACAAAATTTCATAAAGTGTGGCTTTAGCTGTGTAGTTAGGTGGTCGTCAGTGAGGAAACTGATCCTGGAGGCTGGAAAGATAAATTGTATTAAATGTACCGGCAGTGGATTTAGTAAAACTGCCACTTTTGCTAAGTTGCAAGGCAGAACAGGTGTCAAATGAACTTGTGCTCTACGGGGAGAGGTTGGAAAACAGAATATTAGTAGTATGTGTTATTACTGTTGGCTGTATTATTCTTACCCCACTGAATAGTTTTGGCACTTTTGCCAAAAATCGGCTGAACAGAGACACATGGTTTTATTGGTGGACTCTCACTTCTACTACATTTATCTATATCTCTTATGCCCGTACTGCACTGTGTTGATTACCCTTGCTTTGTAGAATTAGCTGCTTTTTGACCAAAAAAATTATGAGATCTAATTGAGATATTCTTTGAGGAACAAAAGCCTATTAATGATCAACCTTGAAGTAAAAATCAAACGAAAGATGTGCTCTTCATGCTATTGATAAAACTTTATAGTAGATTAAGATTATTCAGGACAAGGATCATTTTGAATGGCACCTAGTGAAACTTACCAATCGGGTAAAATGGCTCAGGGCAAAGATCTAATTAAAGCTAAACTAAATCATAGTTTCCCCCCACAGAAGCCTGACGACCTCAAAGTAAGCCATTTTTAAAGTTGGGGAGGAGGGAGGAAGGAGGGTGAGATGTTCAGTATAAAGAAATACAGTCTTGGAAATAACTGTGGGTGTGGTAATGGAACACAGAACTAACTGGATCAAATAGGTGTGAAATCCACTAGTTTTTGAGGGAGTTGTATTGGCAAAGAAACTTTGAGTGATAGACTAAAACTTTTTGTGACTGTTTAAATCTGAAAACTGCTGTGCGTCATCCCAGTCTTCTGAGATGAAGAAGCAGGCTGTGAGAACAACACAGCCCTAAGAAGGTACAATGTTTAAACACTTTAGAGGTGTTAGAAACAAAAAAGAAATGTGTTATTTAAGCAGTAGTATATTTGGCTCATACTTGAAATATTGGGACATCATTTACTAATAAATACTGCATATGATCCAGCAATTCCCCTCTAGCTGTTTACCCAAGAAAAATGAGGACACATATCCAAGCAAAACCGTTAGGCGAATGTTTATAGAGTTTTATTCATAATTGCAAAAACTGGAAACAACTCAAAGATCTATCAAGTAGTAAACAGGTAGGATAAGCAAATTATGGTATATCTATGCAACAGAATACTACTTGGCAGTAAAAAGCAATAAACTATTGATGCAGCAAGAATATAGAAGCTAAGTGAAAGAAGCTAGACTAAAATATATATATGCTAGATGATTCCATTTTTTTCAAGTTTTCATTTAAATTCCAGTTAGTTAACATATGGTGTAATATTAATTTCAGGCGTACAATATAGTAATTCAGCACTGCCATATATCACCTTGTGCTCATCATGACAAGTGCACTCTTTAATCTCCGTCACCTATTTCACCCATCCACCCCTCCCCCACCATTCACCTCTTCTCTGGTAACCATCAGTTTATTCTCTATAGTTAAAAGTCTATTTCCTGATTTGCCTCTCTCTCTCTCTCTATTCCTTTCCCTTATGTTCCATTTACTTGACATTCTATAAATGGTAAAACTATAGAGACAGAATGTGATTAGTGGTTGTGTGTCGTGGAGGGGAGGGAATTAACTACAAAGCACAGGGAAGCTCTTGGGGGTGATGGAAACATTATCTTGGTTGTTGTGGTGGTTATATGATCATAATGTTTGTTAAAATTTATGGGGCTGTGTACCTAAAAAGAGTATATTTTACTGTAAATCAGTAAATCTTTCTGAAAAAAATAATTTTTGAACACCATCCATGCCAGGCCTAGCTTCTGGTTTATAGCTATAATAGATCAGGTCCAGCTTCCAAGGAGTTAATGCATAGTGTATTTTAATTTTTTTAATAAAATCTTTATCCATAAAATTTTTTATATCATTATTTATATACACACATGAAACAACCTTTCCTTATTACCTATAACACTTTCTGATATTTTATGGGAGATGATACTATCAAAATTCCAAAATTTGGATTACAGAGAAGATGAGGTCTGGCTTTTATCAAGTAAATGAAAAGATTGAAATGATAGTAAAGACTGCTAATCCCTAGTTTCTCTTGAAGCAAGTGGGAGACTGATTTCACAAGCATAAAAATAAATCTGTTGGTCTTCTTTCACTAAATTTTCCTTAAGTGCAAAGAGATGATGACACCTCTGTTTACCTTGGTCAGATGGCTTTAAAAAAAAAAATACTACTGTTTGAACAATTGGCTTTTACCTTGTGAAACATGCTGCTTGACTATTAGTTAGGAATTGCTAAAGATGGGAGGTAATTCTGTAAAAAGACAATCCATTTTAGCTTGGACAGTAATTCTTCTAAATAATTTTGGTCACGCAGTATATATTATAATAGGTCTTCAATATCCAAGGTTACTCTGCCAAACAATACAGTTGGAAAACCAGAATTTAACTTCCTAATAGTATAGCATACATATCCTCAGTCTGTTGGAAGCAAGGTTTACCATACAAATCATTTCAATCATGTTACGTATAAATCTTTCATGGAGACATGTAATAAGAGTAACTAGGATCCTGTGTTTTAGTTCATTTTTCACAGAAATATACTAGCAAAGTAATGTCAACTCAGCTAAACCTGAGGGAGACCCATAACTGTTAAATGTCTTTTGGCTGATACTTTTATGTATCGGGGAGGGGCAGTGGGAGATGGAGAAAATGTAAGGAAATGGCAAATATTAATTTGATAGGAAGGACATTGAAGAGGACAGTTAAAATTTTGTATAAATGTTGGTAACATTTTAATGTCATATGTGATAATGATTCTTAGTTTGTAATTTTAAGCTATTTTGGAAGCCTTTATTCTTAGCAGAGCTATTTCTGGTTCTTTAAGAGGTTGTACATGATATCTATCTAAGTATATTTTCCTATTTAATACTGAAGTAACCTAAGTGTGACTAGTTCAGTTGGTGGCATCTGATAGAAAGTAATTTTGTTTTTATGTCCTTATTCTGGTTATGAATTCTCAGGGAATATGATGGAGTGTTCTGTTTTTAAATGTTTTATTTATTTATTTTGAGAGAGAGAGACACTGAGAACTTAAGCAGGGGAAGGGCAGAGAAAGAGGGAGGGAGAGAATCCCAATCAGGCTCCACACAGTCAATGTAAAGCCAAACATGGAGCTCCATCCCATGAACCATGAGATCATGACCTGAGCTATAATCAAGAGTAGGACACTTCACCAACTGAGCCATCCAGTGCCTCTGTCTTGCTTTTTAATAGCAGTAATAGATATAAATATTAATACATGTAACGAGGATGATCTAGACAATTGATCAGAGGTGTAAAAAGCCTTCCTGTAAAAAGGATCTTCCTGTAAAAAGACAGATTGTAAATATTTTGTATTGGCTTTACAGTCTTTGTCACAACTACTCAACTTTGCTGTTGTAGTGTGAAAACAGCCATAGGTAATGTGTAAATGAGTGGATGTGGATGGATTCAGCTCCTAGGTCAGAGAGTGCAGACCCCATAAACATTCTTTGTTTTAAATAAAAATATATTTTTAAAACTGTGCATAAAGATGAGTTGTATTTTAGAGGTACAAATCTCCAGTAATAAATTAAGTCAGTCACAGGGATGTATTGTGCAGCAAAGGGAATATAGTCATTAATATTATAACAACTTTGTATGGTGACAGATGGCAACTAGACCTATTGTGGGGATCATTTTGTATAAAAATATTGAATCACTATGTTGTACACCTGAAACTAATAGGCTATTGTATTTCAATTAAAAAAGAATGTGAAGTTAAAATGTTTAAAAAATGAGTTGTCTTTTAGATTCATGTATTTAGGAAATATTTATTTGATGACAGTGTAAGAAGCTATATGCCAGGTCGTAGGCCTAAGGCAGTGAACAAGACAGACATAATTTGTACCTTCATGGATTTCACAGTGTAATGGGAAAAACAGACACTGACCAAGTATTTAAATGCATTAAACAAAGGATTACACTGGGCAGGCTCACACTAAAAAGCCTTGGTGGTGAATCATTTGGTAAAATAGATAATCCCTGTGTGTCGCCACTCATTATGATTTTCATTTGTTAAAGTTTTTGCTTCATTTTCCTACAAAAATATTGGTATTATAGTATATGTTCTCAAAGGTGAATTATTTAACCAAAGCGCTTTTCTTGTGCTTTTCTTATGTTAATAAATTAACGTGTATAACTAGAATTAAAGCAAAGACTACTTGGTAGTTGTCTACTTTCCCTTTCAGATTTAATTACTGTTGAGTTTTATTGTGTCTCAGCTTAATATCATCTATTATTAATGTATAATGTTTATTTTTGGTCTGTAGAAGTCTGTTGTCTGAAAGGATAGTTCATCTACATTCAGAAACTAAGGTATGAAATTGAACTTGCTGTAAATGTAATTACATTCTGTAGAATTTAGGTTATTTTTTAGGCTTTTCTTAGAACAAATCAGAGGAGTATGACTCTACAGAAATAGAATATAAGCCTTGATACTTTAAAGAGAGGCCTTCATGAAGTGATGCTCATAAAATAAGCTGAATCCTTTTTTGTCTCATAATTTCACTGAACAATTTGGATATATATTGGAAAAAAATTCTGAGTAAAATGAACCTGTAACCTAAGGAGTTTGTTTTCCCTCTGAAGCCCAAATTCACTAGATTTACTAGATTTACCACCTGAAAAATAGAAATACTTATATACAATGAAGGTCATTTGAAAGGTTTATTCATTCATTTAAATATTTGCAGTGTATAGATCACTACTGCAGGCTTTTTGAGATCTACAGTTTCCCTATCCATGGGGATCTAGGCTAAAGGAATAGCATATGTGAAGGCCTGTCTGGGGAATAATCAGTGAGCAGAACTCATTTCTGTGAGTCATAACACTCAGTTTAATGTTCCACTAGCCAGCTGAACATCCTTGACTTTATGGGACTCATTTTCCTTGTCTTTGAACTTGTTGGTGCAAGTGATAACTAGATCTTTTCTAGCTATACAGTTCTGGAATTCTTTCAAATACAATTTGATGAATTCCATGAAAATGGCAGTTCTTCTGTGTAGTAAATTAGCAGTTCTGTATATTGCCAAATTGTTTTCTAGGGCAAATGATTAGAATCTAATTAATCAATAATTTAAATTCTTTGATGTAGCCAAAGACCAAAAATGTTGATGCAGTAAACAAGATTCAGAACAAACTACGCTCCACAAATAAAGGGAGGAAAACAAATTCAAGGTATTGTACATTTTTAAAAGTATTACTTTGTTTAGTTTGAGGATTCATAGTACCATATTTTAATTATTAAGCTCTTTCTTTTTCCCCAGATCTCTTTATACCTGGCATTGTATATATCTTATCTACATTCAGTAATTTAAAACATTCTCTACTCAGAAATGTCTTGCGTCAGTTACTAAACATTTTACGTTGTTCTTTTAAGCAAAATCGCCACATTTCAAATTTTTAAATGTTATTTTTTGTGAGATATTTTCTTAGAATTAAGACTAGAATATAGGTGTCTTTCTCTCCCTAGTTCTCTCAGACTAGTCTACTTTTTTAAACTTTTAATAGGAAACCACAGATTATTGTGTATATTGACATACAGAATTCTTTGGTAGGCTCTAAATAAGACTATAGTATCATTGTAATTAAATTCTATTGTTTTTGGAGAGAAAGGATTCAAGACTGTTCTTAATATTTTAAGCTTGAAAAGGGGACCCAAGAGGCTCTCTAGGATAGGAGTGTTTCTGGAAAAGGAAGTTCACACCTACAGTGGGTTGTACCTACCAGTTTCTTATTTACAGTAAACGATTAAGTGTCTATTATTTACCCAAACTGATAATTGCATTGTAATCCTGGAAAAATCTTTGTTAATATTTGTGCCTTTTAATAGGTTAAATAACTTTTTTGTCTTTTTGAAAAAAAGAAAAAATAGAGTGAAGGGATAAGGAAGAGAAAATAAATCTAAAATAGATAGGTAGGGGCACCTGGGTAGCTCAGTTGGTTGAGGGTCCAAATTGGTTTTGACTAAGGTCATGATCTCACAGTTAGTAGGATCAAGCCCCGTGTTGAGCTCAGCACTGACAGCATGTAGCCAGCTTGGGCGTCTCTATCTCCGTCTCTCTCTCTCCCCCTCATTTCTCTCCCCCGCCCCACTTCTTGTATGTGTGTGTGCCTCCCCTGCTCACATTCATGCTCTCTTTATCTTAAAATAAATAAACTTTAAAACAAATTAATAAATTGATAAAAGAGAACATATACTGCATACATCAGTACATGCATACATACATAACTGCTTATTTTGTTTTCAGATTTTAAAACTACTTTTTAAAGAAAAGGTTAATTTTCTCAATAGAATTCTGAAGTTTGTACTTATGTATTAAAAGTAAGTTAGGCTTAGCATCACTTTCATTCTCAAGCTAGACAGAGACCCAGCAAAAAAAAAAAAAAAAAAAAAAAAAAATACAGGCCAGTATCCTTGATGAATATGGTGGTTGAAAAATTCCTCAGCGAGATACTTGCAAACAGCATGTAAAAAGAATTATCCACCATAATCAATTGGGATTCATTCCTGGGTTACAGGGCTGGTTCAATATTTGCAAATCAATCAATGTGATACATCCCATCAACAAAAGAAAAGATAAAAACCATATAATTTTATCGATAGATGAAGGTAAAGCACTTGACAAGATACAGCATCCCTTCTTAATAAAGACCTTAGAGGAAGTCAAAATAGAAGGAACTTACTTAAATATCATAAAAGCCATCTATGAGAAGCCCTCAGCTAACATCATCCTCATTGGGGAAAAAGTGAGAACTTTCCCCCTGATAACAGAAACACGACAGGGATGTCCACTCTCACCACTGTTGTTTAACATAGTGCTGGGAGTCCTAGCATCAGCCATCAGACAGCAAAAGTATATCAAAGGCATCAGAACTGGCAAAGAAGAAGTCAAACTCTCACTTTTCGCAGATGATATAATATTCTACATAGAAAACCCGACAGATTCCACCAGAAGCCTGCAAGAACTGATCCATGAATTCAGCAAAGTTGCAAGGAACAAAATCAACTTAGAGAAATGGGTTGCATCTTTATACACCAATACTGAAGCAACAGAAAGAGAAATCAAGAAATGGATCCCATTTACACGTGCACAAAAAACCATAAAATACCTAGGAATAAATCTAACTGAAGATATAGGAGATCTGTATGATGAAAACTATAGAACACTTATGAGGGAAACTGAAGAAGACACAAATAAATGGGAAAACATATCATGCTCATGGGTCGGAAGAATAAATATGGTTAAAATGTCATGACTACCCAAAGCAATCTACACATTCAGTGCAATCCCAATCAAAATTGCATCAGCTTTCTTCTCAAAACTAGAACAAACTATCCTAAAATTTGTATGGAACCACAAAAGACCCCGAATAGCCAAAGTAATATTGAAGAAGAAAACCAAAATGGGAGGCATCACCATCCCAGACTTTAGCCTCTACTACAAAGCTGTCATCATCAAGACAGTATGGTATTGGCACATAAACAAACACATAGACCAATGGAATAGAATAGAGAACTCAGAATTGGACACACAAATATATGGCCAACTAATCTTTGACAAAGCAGGAAAGAGGATCCAATGGAAAAAAGACAGCCTCTTTAACAGATGGTGTTGGGAGAACTGGACAGCAACATGCAGAAGAATGAAACTAGATCATTTTCTCACACCATACACAAAAATAAACTCAAAATGGATGAAGGACCTGAACGTGAGACGGGAAACCATCAAAACCCTAGAGGAGAAAGCAGGAAACAACCTCCTTGACCTCCACTGCAGCAACTTCTTACTTGACACATCCCCAAAAGCAAGGGAATCAAGAGCAAAAATGAACTACTGGGACCTCATCAAGATTAAAAGCTTCTGCACGGCAAAGGAAACAATCAATACAACTAATAGGCAACTGACAGAATGGGAAAAGATAGTTGCAAATGACATAGCAGATAAAGGGTTAATATCCAAAATCTATAAGGAACTTACCAAACTCCACACCCGAAAAACAAATAATCCAGTGAAGAAATGGGCAGAAGACGTGAACAGATACTTCTCCAAGGAGGACATCCAGATGGCCAACAGACGTATGAAACGATGCTCAGCGTCCCTCATCATCAGGGAAATACAAATCAAAACCACACTGAGATACCACATCATGCCAGTGAGAGTGGCTAAAATGAACAAATCAGGAGACTCTAGATGCTGGTGAGGATGTGGAGAAACGGGCACCCTCCTCCACTGTTGGTGGGAATGTAAACTGGTGCGGCCCCTCTGGAGAACAGTGTGGAGATTGCTCGAAAAATTCACAATAGAACTCCCCTATGACCCAGCAGTAGTACTGCTAGGAATTTACCCAAGGGATACAGGAGTGCTGATGCATAGGGGCACATGTACCCCAATGTTCATAGCAGCACTCTCAACAATAGCCAAACCATGGAGAGAGCCTAAGTGTCCATCAGAGGACGAATGGATCAAGAAGATGTGGTTATATATACCATGGAATACTACATGGCAATGAGAAAGAATGAAATCTGGCCATGTGTAGCAACATGGATGGACCTTGAGGGTGTTATGCTGAGGGAAATAAGTCAGGCAGAGGACGACAGCTACCATATGTTTGCACGTATAGGAGGATTAGGAGGAACTTAACGGAGGACCATGGGGGAGAAGAAGGGGAAAAAGAATTGGGGAGAGGGAAGGAGGCAAACCATGAGAGACTCTTGAATGCTGAGAACAAACTGAGGGCTGATGGGGATGGGGTAGAGGGGAATGGGGGTGATGGGCATGGAGGAGGGCACTTATGGGGATGAGCACTGAGTGTTATATGGAAACCAACTTGACAATACACCATTTAAGGAAAAAAAATTAAGTTAGGCTTTAAATTAGGTAAAAAGTAAAAAAGACATTTGGAATCATAAACTTGTTGGGTTAGGCCTGGTGCCTTCATCAATGCCTTTACTAGTGACTTTTATATTTCTTCTCTTGTTAAGAAAAACAAATCCAGTTTTTTGGTTTACTTTGATTCTGGTTAGAATGTATTTCTTTAGATGGAAAAAAAGTTTATTTTGATTGAACTAGTAAATGTTCACTCTAATTCTCTCAAGTTGTATTATTCTCAGTGTTTGCAGAATTATAGCTAGATGCAATATCACTTTATATAATTCTTCAGCAGCATGTAAGTTAAAAGCCACAGTCTGGATCTGACTTGGGAGGCCAAGTTCAGCACTTTTAGTTTTGATGTTTACTTGTTCAGAGGCAATGCACAGACAAACTGGTTTCATAAGCCTTCTCTAGCTCTGTGACTGTGTGATTCATAAAGATTGAAAGTCAGCTAAGTCTTTTATAATATGATCCTTGGAAGTAGCAATTGTAGGTGTAGTCATAAATTTAAAATTAATAATTTTTAATTAATAATCTTGATATCCTTTTTTTATTTGGATAGAAGTCATATTTCATTTGTATATTGACATTGTATATAATATATACTGAGTATGTATATATGTGTGTGTGTTTATTTATAGTACAAAATTGAAGTACTTTGATGTACATACTGCCAATGATGTTGCCATTCCAGAGGGTTTCTCAGACTTTTCTCTTGCTAAAACAATTAGTAAAATTGAAGGGCAACTGGAGGAAGAAGGCTTACCTGATTGTATCGATGATGATATTTTTTGTGGTGTTAGTAATGACATTGGAACAGGTAAGTTTTGTTTATTTTTATCCTAATATCACAATCACTTAGATATTTGGGAACTATTTTTTTGCATTTCAAAAATGTATTATAATACCTTGCATTTGTTTCAAGATCATCTAGTGGGACATGATGGTAGGAGGAATGAGTGGAATTATAGATGAAATAAAATTGGTTATGAGTCAGTTGTTGAAAGTGGTTTTTCAGTGAGAAAGTGGTTTTTCATTGTCTTTCTACTTTTATATAGGTTTAACGTTTTCCATTCTAAAAAGTAAAAATAAAAAAGACTCTCTGGTATTGGTTTCATTGACCACTTTTCAACTAAGGTTAAAATGCCCCATAGCTTATCATTAAAACATTCTACTTATGGCATGTCAAAAGGATAAATGAATCATTCATGTGACATCAGTTAAAATAATCAAATTAGTTTTCTAATGAATGTAATTTTCTTATGAACTCATTCTCTGCATATCACTTTGAAAAATAAGAAGTTTAGATCCTTTAAAAACATTATCAGTAATGCCTCTAAAATTGTTGAATTTTTGAGGTGCCACCTATGCTGTTGTATACAAAAGACAATTGAATGTAGATAAACAGGTAATACTCAACTATAATTCCGTAAGTTCAGGCAAGCCACTTGGCCTCTCTGTAATCTTCAGTTCAAAATTTAGCAGTTTATATTAGATGGTCATAAGATTATCTTTAAAATTCTCTAATTCTGTGAAAACTATAACAATTTATATGTATGATGATAATTGTGCTGCATGGTAGTCATAAATGAATTCATTTATGAATTTATTACATTTACTGGCTAATAAACGTAAGCTTTCTGGGGGTACTTGTCAGAAGAGAGAAAGAAATGAAGCAAGAAGTTGCCTTTACATCTTTGTCAAGATGCCTTCAAGGACACACTGTTCATATGTAGGCTGTTTTTCAGTACATAGTTACCCATAGCCCCATGACAATATTCCTGCTTGCAGATACATAGAACCAGTAGAAACAGACTACCTTTTTTATGTGTGTGTGTTTTTTTAATGTTTTATTTATTTCTAGGAGAGAGAGAGACAGCGTGAGCAGGGGAGGGTCAGAGAGAGAGGGAGTCACAGACTGAAACAGGCTCCAGGCTCTGAGCTGGCAGTTAGCACAGAGCCCGACGCGGGGCTCGAACCCACGAACCGTGAAATCATGACCTAAGCGAAAGTGGATGCTTAACCGACTAAGCCACCCAGGCGCCCAGAAATAGACTACCTTCAATTGCTGCTTTCTTTTTATTGTTGAATCACCTCTTTGCCACTTTGCCTGTGTTCCCTTTCCACAATTTTTGGCCCAGTTATATCCCCCTTTGGGGGAGTTTTTCTCTTATTCGACATGATTGCCTAGAATGGGTATCTTACAGGCAAGAGGAAAAGATAATAAAGTAGTTTAGTAGCACATACTAGCTTGTAAGACTAAAGTCAGAGGGAGTTGGGGACGGAACGTTAATGCCATGGCCTGTAGAGATGAGAGGTTAGTTGGGGAGAGAGAGATGGATGAAGTCATGCTCTCCATTTCCACCTCCTTTACACTTAGAGAGCAGCTACTGCAAAGTTCATATTTTTAAATTTATCATTTCCCTTCTATCCTGTGCTAACCTGGAGTGACATGAGAGGTTTGAAGGAGAGTTGAGGCTGGAGAGATCTAGGTGGGTTAGAGCCAGTCATTGTTAATCAGCTCCATAGTAACACTGGAAGCGTTTAATAAGAGCTTTGGGTACACCTCGGTGGCTCAGTCAGTTAAATGTCAGACTCTTGATCTTGTCTCAGGTCATGATCTCACAGTCTGGGAGATCTGCCCCACACATTGGCTTGTCAACACAGAGCCTGCTTGGGATTCTCTCTCACTTTCTCCCTTCATCTCTCCCTTGCGCCTCCCCAGCCCACAGGTCACACATGTGTGCGCGCTCGCTCTTTCTCTCAATCCCAAATAATCTTAAAAAAAAAAAAAAGCTTTGGAAGAGGAGTATGTATGAAGAGATTTTGTGTGTTCTGAGGGATATATTCTAATGACAGAGACCATTCAGGGTGTTTACTCAAGATCAGATCCATGAAAGCAAAGCTTGTTTTATCCCTATTATGCCTGGAACATTTGTAGAGACAATGTATATTTTTTGAATGAATGATTGAATGAATTATGGAGTGAGTTCTGATGTCAGTTTTACTTACTTGTAGAGGCCTAGAAACATCAAAGATTTACTGCTGATATCATTGAATAAAGAACTTTAGGTAGCAATGAAATACTTTGCAAAGGCAGATTTTACATTTTGTGGGGAAAAGCTTCAGCAGTAAGGTGTTAGTGTATTTCTCTGCTTCTAAGGCACATAGACTACATTATAACTTACATGAAATTGGGATGTGTGCTACAGTGAGTGGTATTTTATAATCACAATGGCTAAGATTGAACTGAGTTTTGCTCCAGTGGTTTTCTGTTTTTTTCTACCAAACACTTGGGGATGTTACCAACCTGAAACCACTTTAAATTTTGACTGAGGTATTTTGTACCATTTTGGTAAAGATGAATTCAGTCTGCAAATTTAATGTGAATACTGGCTTGTTCAGACTCTCTGGAGAGGTTTTAGGTTTTTTCCCCCTCTTTACTCCGCTCCAGTGTTGAAATGTGAACAATTCCTTTCTGTTGGGTGGATTTGTTTTCCTTTACCTTGGTAGTATGGGTATTCACTGTCTTTTGTGTTCTCAAGCAGGGATCTCCTGATAAACACCCCATCTACAGCAGTATTTTTCCTCATAAAATAGTGGTCTACCTTCAATTAATGGCATCTTAGACTCAATGACAGACAATAAATGTAATTATTTAAATCCACAGAAGCACAGAACAGGTTTCTAAAGGCCAAACTCCGTATTATGCAGGAGGAATTGGATAATGTTGTATATGAATGCAATAAAAAGGTATGTTTTTAAAACCTCTCAAAATAAATGCTCTGTATTTAAAGATTTTTTTTGTGTGTGTATTTATTTTTGAGAAAGAGAGCACAAGTGGGGCAGGGACAGAGAAAGAGGGGGTACAGAAGTTCCAAAGTAGGTTCTGTGTGCTGACAGCAGAGAGCCTGATGCGAGGCTCAAACTCAGGAGCCGTCAGATCATGACCTGAGCTGAAGTCAGACGCTTAACTGACCGAGCCACCCAGGCACCCCTATATTTAAAGATATTTTAGGCACAGTTTCAATTATTTTTAAAATATATATTTATTGAGATATAATTTATAGTTAAATTTTGAATTAAAAATTGTACGTAGAGGCACCTGGATGGCTCAGTCGGTTAAGCGTCCGACTTCGGCTCAGGTCATGATCTCACAGTTTGTGGGTTCGAGCCCCACGTTGGACTCTGTGCTGACAGCTAGCTCAGAGCCTGGAGCCTGTCTTCGGATTCTGTGTGTGTGTCTCTCTCTCTGACCCTCCCCTGCTCACACTGTCTCTCTCTCTCTCTCTCTCAAAATTAAAACATTTAAAAAATAAATAAATAAAAAATAAAAATTGTGTGTAAATACCGAACTGTATCCTGAGATGTTGAATTTTCACTGAATGAAAGAATTTTAAATACTCCTTAGCAGTTAGAATTTTCTATATAAGTTTTACAAATGGAAGCTGTTAATCACAAATAAAACATCTGACTTCTATTTGTGAAGATGAGAATGGAATGCAATTTGTTATTCTCCTTGAAATAGATAAAAATATCTCATTAAAAATCATATGAAGCTCCTTTTTGTTTTCTGCTTTATGTTTTGATAGCACGTCTTGTGTATTTTTTCACATAATCTATAATTTTATAACTATAGGAAAATGAAATTCAGGATTTAAAGTCTCAAATAAAAAACTTTGAAGAAGATTGTATGAGACAGCAGCGAACAATTAATTTGCAACAGTCTCAAACAGAAAAGTATAAAACTCTTTTTGAAGAGCTAAACAAAAAATGTGATGGATTACAGCAACAGCTGTCTTCAGTAGAAAAGGTAATAATTTTGCTATTCTTCTGACGTAATGTTAAATACACTATAAAACATTAAAGTTACATGTTTGTGTAGACATCACTTTTGATGGTTCAGTTGTTTTGTTATTAGTACTAAAAAGTCTTCCATTATATATAGGAGAATATTAATAGCTTTATTGAGATACAATTCACATACAGTACAAACCACTCATAATTTTTAAAAAAATTTTTTAATGTTTATTTTTGAGAGCAAGACAGAGCACAAGGAGGGGAGGGGCAGAGAGAGAGAGAGGGACACACAGAATCCGAATCAGGTGAGAGAGAGAGAGAGAGACATACAGAATCCGAATCAGGCTCCAGGCTCCACCAAGCTGTCAGCAAGAGCCCACACAAGGCTTGACCTCATGAGCTGTGAGATCACGGCCTGAGCTGAAGTTGGATACTTAACTGACTGAGCCACCCAGGTGCCCCCAAGTCACCCTTTTAAAGTATACAGTTCAGTGGCTTTTTTAAAAGTATTTTGAGAGACAGAGAGAGAGAGATCCCTAAGCAGGCTCTGCTCTGTCAGCACAGCCCAATGCAGGCCTGAAACTCGTGAACCATGAGATGATGACCTGAGCTGAAATCAAGAGTCAGATGCCTAACTGACTGACCCACTGGGCATCCTCAATTTACTAGCTTTTAATATATTCACAGAGTTGTGCAACTATCACCATGATCAATTTTAGAACATATGCACTTAAATGAACATTTTAATTTAAATACAAGTTAGTTACCATATAGTATATAGTGTAATAATGATTTCAGGAGTAGAATTTAGTGATTCATCACTTATCTATAACACCCAGTGCTTTGTCCTAGCAAGTGGTCTCCTTAATGCCCATCACTCATTTAGCCCATCCCCCCTCTGCTGATCTTCAGTTTGTTCCCTATATTTAAGAGTCTCTTATGGTTTGCCTCCCTCTGTTTTTATCTTATTTATCCTTCCCTTCCCCTATGTTAAGAAACTGTTTTGTTTCCTAAATTACACGAGTGAAGTCATATGATGTTTGTCTTTCTCTGACTTATTTTGCATAGCATAATAAGCTATAGTTCCTTCTACATTGTTGCAAATGGCAAGATTTTATTCTTTTTGATCACTGAGTAATACTCCATTGTATATATATGCCACATCTTAATCCATTCACCAGTCGATGGACATCTGGGCTCTTTCCATTCTTTGGCTCTTGTCTATAGTTCTGCTTTAAACATTGGTGTATATGTGCCCTTTGAAACAGCACACTATATCCCTTGGATAAAAACGTAGTAGTGCAATTGCTGGGTTGCAGAGTAGTTCTATTTTTAATTTTTTGAGGAACCTTCATACTCTTTTCGAGAGTGGCTGCACCAGTTTGCATTCCCACCAGCAGTGCTAAAGTGTTCCCCTTTCTCCACATCTGTTGTTTCCTGAGTTGTTAATGTTAGCTATTCTGACTGGTGTGAGGTATCTCATTGTGGTTTTAATTTGTATTTCCCTGATGATGAGGGATATTGAGCATCTTTTCATGTGTCCGTTAGCTATCTGAATATCTTCTTTGAAAAAGTATCTATGTCTTTTGCACATTTCTTCACTGGATTATTTGTTTTTTGGGTATTGAGTTTAATAAGTTCTTTATAGCTTTTGGGTACTAATCCTTTATCTGATAGGCCCTTTGCAAATATCTTCTCCCATTCTGTCAGTTGCCTTTTAGTTTTGATGATTGTTTCTTTCGCTGTGCAGAACGTTTTTTCTTGATGTGGTCCCAATATTTCATTTTTGCTTTTGTTTCCTTTGCCTCCAGAGACATGTCAAGTAAGAAGTTTCTGCAGCCAAGGTCAAAGAGGTTGTTGCTTGCTTTATCTAGGATTTTGATGGTTTCCTGTCTTATATTTAGGTCTTTCATCCATTTTGAGTGTATTTTTATGTATGGCATAAGAAAGCGGCCCGGGTTCATTTCTCTGGATATTGCTGTCCAGTTTTCAGCAGCATTTGCTGAAGATACTGTCTATATTCCATTGGATATTATTTCCTGTCAAAGATTAGTTGGCCATATGTTTGTGGGTCCATTTCTGGGTTCTCTAATCTGTTCCATTGATCTGAGTATTTGTTTTTGTGCCAATACCATACTGTCTTGATGATTTACAGCTTTTTAATACATCTTGACGTCTGGGATTGTGATGCCTCCAGCTTTGATTTTCTTTTTCAGGATTTCTTTGGCTATTCAGGGTCTTTTCCATACAATCTTTAGGATTGTTTGTTTTACCTCTGTGAGGAATGGTGGTGATGTTTTGATAGGGATTGCAATGAATACGTAGATTGCTTTGGATAGTATCAACATTTTAACAGTATTCTTTGAATCCATGAACATGGAATATTTTTCCATTTTTTTCATGTCTTCTCCAATTTATTTCATATACTTTCTATAGTTTCCAGTGTATAGATTTTTCACCTCTTCAGTTAGGTTTATTCATAGGTATTGTACGGTTTTTGGTGCAATTGTAAGTGGGATTGATTCCTTGATTTTCTGTTGCTTCCTTATTGGTGTATAGGAGTACAACCAATTTCTGTGCATTGATTTTACGCCCTGCGACTTTGCTGAATTCATGGGTCAGTTCTAGCTGTTTTTTGGTGGATTCTCTTGGGTTTCCCTGTAGAATATCATGTTCTGCAGAGTGAAAGTTTGACTTCCTCCTTGCCGATTTGGATGCTTTTTATTCCTTTGTGTTTGTTGAGGCTAGAACTTCTTCCAACACTATGTTGAATAACAGTGGCGAGAGTGGACATCCCTGTCGTGTTCCTCACATTAGGTGGAAAGCTCTCAGTTTTTTCCCATTGAGGATGATATTAGCAGTGGGTCGGTCTTTCATATATAGCTTTTATGATCTTGAGGTATGATCCTTCTATCCCTACTTTCTTGAGAGTTTTTATCAAGAAAGGATGGTGTATTTTGTCAAATGGTTTCTCTGCATCTATTAAGGGGTGTATGTGGTTCTTGTTCTTTGTTTTATTGATGTAATGTATCACATGGATTGTTTTGCAGATACTGAACCAGACTTGTATCCCAGTTATAAATCTCACTTGGTCGTGGTGAATAATTCTTTTAATGTATTGTTGAATCTGGTTGGCTAGATCTTGCTGAGGTTTGTTTCATCCATGTTCATGAGGGAAATTGGTCTATAGTTATCCTTTTTAGTGGGGTCTTAGTCTAGTTTTGGAATCAAGGTAATGCTGCCTTCATAGAATGAATTTGGAAGTTTTCATTCCATTTCTGATTTTTGGAACAGTTTCAAAAGAATAGATGCTAACTCTTTAAATGTCTGGTAGTGGGGCGCCCAGGTAGCTCAGTTGGTTAAGCGTTTGACTTCGGCTCAGGTCATGATCTCACAGTCTGTGGGTTTAAGCCCTGCATTGGGCTCTGTACTAACAACTCAGAGCCTGGAGCCTGTTTCAGATTCTGTGTGTCCCTTTCACTCTGCCCCTCCCCAACTCGTGCTCTGTCTATCTCTGTCTCAAAAATAAGCGTTAAAAAGAATTTAAAATAAAATAAAAAAATACATGTCTGGTTAGAATTACCCTGGAAAGCCATCTGGCCCTGGACTCTTGTTATTTTGGGAGATTTTTTATTACTAATTCAATATCTTTACTGGCTATGGGTCTATTAAGTTTTTTTTAAATGTTTTATTTATTTCTGAGAGAGAGAGAGAGAGAGAGCGAAAGCGCGAGCATGAGCAGGGGAGGGTCAGAGAGAGAGGGAGACACAGAATCCGAAGCAGGCACAAGGCTCTGAGCTAGCTGCCAGCACAGAGCCTGATGCGGGGCTCGAACCCACAAACCATGAGATCATGACCTGAACCGAAGTTGGATGCTTAACTGACTGAGCCACCCAGGCGCCCCTATTAAATTTTCTATTTCTTCCTTTTTCAGTTTTGGTAGTTTATTTGTTTCTAGTAATTTTTCCATTTCTTCCAGATTGCTTAATTTCTTAGTGTATACTTGCTCATAATCTCTTATGATTGTATTTCTGCAGTGTTTGTTGTGATCTCTCATCTTTCATTGTTGATTTTATTTATGTGGGTCCTCTCCTTTTTCTTTTTGATCAGACTGGCTAGGGATTTAACAGTTTTGTTAATTCTTTCAAAAAACCAGCTCCTGGTTTCATTGATCTGCTCTACTGTGTGTGTGTGTGTGTGTGTGTGTGTGTGTGTGTGTGTTTTGGTTTTGGTTTCAGTAGCATTCATCTCTGCTCTAATCTTTATTATTTTCCATCTGCTGCTGTTTTTGGGTTTTATTTGCTGTTCTTTTTCCAGCTCTTTAGCCTTAAGAGCTGGAAAAGGTTAGATTGTGTATCTGAGACCTTTTTCTTCTTCTTTAGAAAGACCTGGATTGCTATATACTTCTCTCTTATGACCACCTTTGCTGTGTCCCAGAGGTTTTGGGCTATGGTGTTAACATTTTCATTGGCTTCCATGTACTTTTAAATTTTCTCTTTAACTTCTTGGTTACCCATTCATTCTTTTGTAGGATAGTCTTTAGTCTCTAAGTATTTGTTATCTTTCCAAGTTTTTTCTTGTGGTTGATTTCGAGTTTCATAGCATTGTGGTCTGAAAATATTCACAGCATGATCTCGATCTTTTTGTACTTCTTGAGAGCTGATTTCTGTCCCAGTATGTGACCTGTCCTGGAGAATGTCCCATGTGCACTCAAGAATAATGTGTTTTCTGATGCTTTAGCATGAAATATTCGGAATACATCTGTTAAATCCATCTGATCCAGTGTGTCATTCAAAGCCATTGTTTCCTTGTTAATTTTCTGTTTAGATGATCTGTCCATTGCTGTAAGTGGGGTGTTGAAGTCCTGTACTAGTATGGTATTCTTATCAATGAGTTTCTCTATGTTTGTGATTGTTTTATACATTTAGGTGTTTCCACATTTGGAGCATAAATGTTTATAATTGTTAGATCTTTTTGGTAGATAGACCCCTTATATGATATAATGCCCTTCTTCATCTCCTGTTACAGTCTTTATTTTAAAATCTAGATTGTCTGATATAAGTATTTCTACTCTGGCTTTCTTTTGTCAACCATTAGCAGGATAGATGGTTCTCCATCCCTTTACTTTCAATCCGAAGGTGTCTTTAAGTCTAAAATGGGTCTCTTGTAAACAGCATATGGATGGATCTTGTTTCCTTATCCATTCTGTTACCCTCTGTCTTTTGATTGGTATGTTTAGTCCATTGGTATTCAGAGGGTGGTGAAAGATGAATTTATTGCCATTAAGTTGCCTGTAGAGTTGGCATTTCTAATGGTGTTCTCTGGTCGTTTCTAGTCTTTGTTGCTTTTGGTCTTGTCTTGTCTTGTCTTGTCTTGTCTTGTCTTGTCTTTTCTTTTCTTTCTTTCTTTCTTTCTTTTCCTTTTCCTTTTCCTTCCTTCCTTTCTTTTTTTAAATTTTACTTTATGTTTTTGTCTTTTCTCTGCTCAGAGAGTTGCCCTTAAATTTTCCTGCAGAGCTGGTTTAATGGTCATGAACTCCTTTAGTTTTTATTTGTCTCGGTAACTTCTTATTTCTCCTTCTATTTATTTTGATAATTGAGGATATTTATTTATTTACTTTTCTACAAATAGTTTATTGTCAAGTTGATTTACATATAACACCCAGTGCTCATCCCCATAAGTGTCCTCCTCCATGCCCATCTCCCCCCTTCCCCCCACACCCATCAGGCCTCAGTTCTCAGCATTCAAAAGTCTCTCATGGTTTGCCTCTCTCCCTCTCCCCCACTATCTACCCCTTTCTTCTCCCCCATGGTCCTCCATTAAGTTCTTCCTAACCCTCCTATACGTGCAAACATGGTATTTGTCCTTCTCTGCCTGACTTATTTCGCTCAGCATAACACCCTCAAGGTCCATCCATGTTGCTACACATGGCCAGATTTCATTCTTTCTCATTGCCATGTAGTATTCTGTTGTATAGATAAACCACATCATCTTGATCCATTCGTCCGTTGATGGACACTTAGGTTCTTTCCATGTGTTGGCTATTGTTGAGAGTGCTGCTATGAACATTGGGGTACATGGGCTCCTATGCATCAGCACTCCTGTATCCCTTGGGTAAATTCCTAGCAGTACTATTGCTGGGTCATAGGGGAGTTGTATTGTGAATTTTTTGAGGAACTTCCACACCGTTTTCCAGAGGGGCTGCACCAGTTTACATTCCCACCAACAGTGGAGGAAGGTGCCCATTTCTCCACATCCTCACCAGCATCTAGAGTTCTCTGATTTGCTCATTTTAGCCACTCTGACTGGCGTGAGGTGGTATCTCAGTGTGGTTTTGATTTGTATTTCCCTGATGAGGAGGGATGCTGAGCATCGTTTCATGTGTCTGTTGGCCATCTGGATGTCCTCTTTGGAGAAGTATCTGTTCATATCTTCTGCCCATTTCTTCGCTGGGTTGTTTGTTTTTCGGGTGTGGAGTTTGGTAAGTTCCTTATAGATTTTGGATATTAACCCTTTGTCTGATATGTCATTTGCAATTATCTTTTCCCATTCTGTCACTTGCCTGTTAGTTGTATTGATTGTTTCCTTTGCCGTGCAGAAGCTTTTAATCTTGATGAGGTCCCAATAGTTCATTTTTGCTCTTGATTCCCTTGCTTTTGGGGATGTGTCAAGTAAGAAGTTGCTGCAGTGGAGGTCAAGGAGGTTGTTTCCTGCTTTCTCCTCTAGGGTTTTGATGGTTTCCTGTCTCACGTTCAGGTCCTTTATTCATTTTAAGTTTATTTTTGTGTATGGTGTGAGAAATTGATCTAGTTTCATTCTTCTGCATGTTGCTCTCCAATTCTCCCAACACTATCTGTTAAAGAGGCTGTCATTTTTCCATTGGATACTCTTTCCTGCTTTGTCAAAGATTAGTTGGCTGTATACCTCTCGGTCCAGCTCTGAGTTCTCAATTCTATTCCATTGGTCTGTGTGAGTGTTTTTGTGCCAATACCATACTGTCTTGATGATGACAGCTTTGTAGTAGAAGCTAAAGTCTGGGATGGTGATACCTCCCGTTTTGGTTTTATTCTTCAGTATTGCTTTGGCAATTTGGGGTCTTTTGTGGTTCCATACAAATTTTAGGATAGTTTGTTCTAGTTTTGAGAAGTATGCTGGTGTAATTTGGATTGGAATTGCATTGAATGTGTAGATTGCTTTGGGTAGTCATGACATTTTAACTCTATTTGTTATTCTGATCCATGAGCATGGAATGTTTTCCCATTTCTTTGTGTCTTCTTCAATTTCCTTCATAAGTTTTCTATAGTTTTCATCATACAGATCTCTTGTATCCTTGGTTAGGTTTATTCCTAGGTATCTTATGGTTTTTTGTGCAAGTGTGAATGGGATCCATTTCTTGATTTCTCTTTTTGTTGCTTATTTATTGGTGTATAAAAATGCAACCGGTTTCTCTATGTTGATTTTGTACCCTGCAACTTGGCGGAATTCATGGATCAGTTCTAGTAGGCTTCTGGTGGAGTCTGTCAGGTTTTCTACGTAGAGCATCATGTCATCTGCGAAAAGTGAAAGTTGTAGTTTAAAGACTCTTTTTTCCCCCTGCTGCTTTCATGATTCTTTCATTGCCTGAGTATTTTGTGAATTTGACTATGATATGCCTTGCTGATGGTTGATTTTTGTTGAATCTAATGAGAGTTCTCTGTGCTTGCTGGATTTTGATGTTTGTGTTTTTCTCCAGGTTAAGAAAGTGTTCTGCTATGAGATGCTGACATGAACCTTCCACCCCTTTTTCTCTTCATTTCTAGGATCCCTGTGATTCAGATGTGATTCCTTTTTAATGAGTCACTCACTGAGTTCTCTAATTCTTATATCATGTTCTTTTGCCTTAGTTTCCCTCTTTTCTTCTGCTTCATTATCCTCCATAAGTGTGTCCTTTATATCGTTGATTTGCTACTCTGCTTCATCCTTCCTTGCTACCGTGGCATCTATTTGAGATTGCATCTCAGTTACAGCATTTTTTATTTCATCCTAACTAGATTTTACTTTTTATCTGCAGTAAGGTATTCTATGCTTGTTTCAACCCCAG
Organism: Hyaena hyaena; assembly: GCF_003009895.1. Taxonomy (NCBI): domain Eukaryota; kingdom Metazoa; phylum Chordata; class Mammalia; order Carnivora; family Hyaenidae; genus Hyaena; species Hyaena hyaena. The sequence continues at coordinate 88,392 of NW_024080681.1, forward strand.
GTAGTATTCTTATTATTGTGATTCTAAATTCTGTTTCATACATCTTGCTTTTATTGATTAACTCCCTGGCTGTCATTTCTTTCTGTTCTTTCTTTTAGGGTGAATTCCTTCATTTCATCATTTTGAGGGAAGAAAAAGTATTAATAAAATGAAAATAAATAAAAAAATAAAAATTTAAAAATTAAAAGCAACACACACAACAAAACAAACAAAGGATACTAGATTCTAGATATGTTTTGGTCTGGTTGTTGAAAGAAGCTTGATAGAATAGAGAAAAAAAGGGAAAGAAAAGAATAGTAGGAAAATGTTTGAAGATTTAAAAAAATGAATACACTAAAATAGAATAAATTGAAATGATGAAAATAGAATTTAAAAAATTTACCAAAAAGTAAAAGATATAGTAGAAAAAATTAAAAATCTTTTTTGTAAAAACAAAAAATAAAAATAATATTTTTCTCTTTCTATAATCAAGAATAAGAAAAGAAAAAAATTTGAGAGATGGACATTTGGACTCCCCCTGAAGTCCAACTCTGAACAGTTAATAGTTCATAAACAAAGCAGACAGAAAGATTTGTGATGGACCTCTAGAGAACAGTTGGCTCAGTTGGACAGGGCTTAGTGTAATGGCTCCATTCTCCACTAAATGGCAGTGCTTAGTTTACTGGGGTGGATTGTTGTGGCGCATGTAGGTGTGTATGCACATGCACAGGAGGGCTGAAAATGACGTTGCCCGGGTACCCATTCTCTAGTATCAGAACTCTGTACTCTTGCCCACAGGCAATCAAGCACCCGTCCTTGGTCTCTGGCTTCTCTCAACTCCCCACATTACCAAGCCTGCCAGGAAGCACCTCTCTTCTGAGTTTTATTTCAGATGGGGCTGTGTTTCCAAACACCTCAATTCTGAGGACCCTATAGCTTTGACCCACTCAGACCCTCTGGTTAAGGGTCTCACTGAGCAGTGGGTGGGTGCTGGCCCGCCCCCAGGAACATTCACATGATTGTTTTGCTGCAGATGCCTAGATACCGTGGCTGGGTGCCTCCCTGCCCCAGAAAAAGTTTGCACAATTGTGTATCAGCAGCATTTCAGGGATTATGGTAAATCACGACACACATCTGGTGCCAGGCTTTACCCTCAACATCCTTGTTCCAACACCAGTGAACAGGGCTGTTCTCTGGGATCCACTGGGACCTTTGCCTTTGGGGAGGCCACACAGCCTCTAACAAATGTCCTTTCAGCAGGGGAACTGCCACTCCCCCTGTGACCTGAGGACCCATTGAACCTCGCTGTCTTCTCCTGGTGATTCACCCTTCCTACTAGAGCTCTGCCTGGTATCAAGCTTCAGAGTTTCAGACTCTGTGCTCCCCTGCTCATAGAGTCTTAAAGGTATCTAAACCCTCTCCCTTCTCCATTCTCTCTTTCTTGTTCAGTCCATTGCAAGCTTTCTACTCTTTATCTCCAGCTGCTTTTGGGGAGAGTGCTTTTCCTGTAATTTCCACCCTCTCTCTGCAAGTAAAAACATCTTCCTACCCTTTGCGATTTCTCGCCCCTCAGTTACCTCTCTGCACCACGTATCTGCCAAATTCTGTGGTTCAGGTTGTGCAAATCGTTGTGTTGATATTCAGCTCAGTTTTCTAAGTGTACAACATGGTTTGGTGTTGATCTAGCTGCATTTCAGTGATGAGAGAGGCAAAGGAAACTTCCATGCTGCTCTGCCATCTTAGCTGGCAATTCTCAAACTTTTATCTGTGTCTTCTTTTCTTACATAAGAACTTAAATCTATAAAATTTCCTCTAAGTGCTGCCTTATTTGCATTCCACAAATTTTAATGTTGTCTTGATGTTTTCATTAAGTTCAAAATATTTTCCAATTTTCTTTATAATTTTCTTGACCATTGGATTATATATTGTTTAATTTCTAAATATTGGGGATTTTTGATGTCTTTTTGTTGATTTCTAATTTAATTCTGTGGTGTGAGAACCTACTCTGTATGATTTCATTCTATTAAAATTTGTATCAACTAGTTTTATGGACCAGCATCTCAATCAGTTATTGAGAGAGGGATGCTGTTGCTGAGATCTCTGACTGGAGTTGTGGAATTGTCTATTTCTCCTTTCAGTTATATCAGTTTTGGCTTGATATGTTTTCAGTCTCTGTTCTGGATGCTTGCACGTTTATGATTCTAGTGTTAATTATTAAAATTTTTTATTAATGCTCCTTTATAATTATAAATACTTTTTAAAAGTTTCTGATATTTTTTATTGCAAAGCTTGCTTACTTTGTCTGGTATTAGTGTAATAATTCCAGCCTCATTATGCATAGTGTTTTCTTGATATATATATTTTCATCTTTTTACTTGTCATCTGCCTTTATACTGAGAATGAGTTTGTTTTAGCTGGTATAAAATTGGGGTTTGCTTTTTTATTTACTTCGATGGTCTCTGTCTCTTAATGGCATGTTCATACCAGTTATATTAATGCAGTTTTTATATTTGGATTTAAATCTATCATATTGCTTTTCTAACTGTTCTTTGTTACTTCTTTCCTCTTAAATTGAATATTTTTTAGTGTTATATTTTTTCCACTATTGGCTATATCTTTGTTTTATATTTTTGTTAGATTTAACACAAAAAACACCACCAAAAATGTTTACATGCATAATTTACATCGAACACAAAAAAACATACTTACCATATCACATAGCTGTGGTACTGATCTACCTTCAAATCATATTATACCATTTCAAATAGCAATATACTCCATTTCTGCCTCCTTTCCTTTATGCTTTTGTTGTTATATATTTACTTTTAAATGTCATAAATCTCACAATATTTCCTTAAATAGTTATAGTTTAAAGAGATTAACATATGAAAATGCCTTTTATACTTGCCATTTCTGGTATTCTTCAGTCTTTAGATCTGTTTTTGAATATGTCTGCTTGAAATAATTAGTTTTTCAATTTTTGTGGTATCAGTTTGCTAATCACTGATTCCTTGTTTTTGTGTCTTTGAAAAAACACTGTTTTTCGTTAAATTTTTTATTTTGAAAATTATAGATTCATAGGAAGCTGGAGAAATAATAGAGAGGTCCTGTGTACCCTTCACTCAGTTTCCCTCATTGATAACGGTGAACATAATTATAGTACAGTATCAAAACCAGGAAACTAGCATTGGTACATTCCACAGGCATTCTTCAGATTTCTTCAGTTTTGTATGCACTTGAGTTTGGACCTTTACATTTTTGAAGGCTATTTTCCTCTAGAGATAAAATTATCAATTGAAAATTTTTGTCATCTTTTAGTATTTTAAAGATACCAAACCATTGTCTTCTGGACTGTATCATTTCTGACAAAAATTTCACAGTAATTCTTTTCTTTCAACATTTTTATTTTTATATCTTTTATCTCTGCTCTTAAGATATTCTCTGTTACTGGTTTTCAGCAATTTGATAATGATGTGTATTCTCAGTTTTGTGTGGAGAATGTATTTATTCTGCTTGGAGTTTGTTGAACTTTTTGAATCTGTAGATTTATAGTGTTCCTCAAATGTGGACAATTTTGGCAGTTATTTCTTTAAATATTTTTTCTTTACCGTCCTTTCTCTCCCTCACTTGAGACTTCAATTATATCTCTGTTAGACCACTTGATATTATCACACCAATAATGTATCCGTGATATTAGATCACTGATGTTTTTAAGCCTTTTTCCTTTATATTTTTTGTTTAGGTAGATTCTATTGCTATGTCTTCATTACTTCACTGATGTTTTCTTTGCAATGTCTAATATGTTCTTATTCTTAACATTTGGATGTATTATTCCTCTATAGAAGTTCCATTGATTCTCTTTTATATTTTCAATTTATATTCTCATTATATTAATGTTTATCATTAAAATAGCTATTTTGAAAGGATTGTCTGCTGGATCCATCATTTTTCCCATATACAGATTTGTTTCTCTTGACTACTTTTTCTCCTGGAGATCAATCACATTTTCTTGCTTCTTGGACTGCTTAGTGATTTTATACTGGATGCTAGACATTGTGAATGTTACATTGTTGAGTGTCTCTGTTTAGTGTGCTCTTTGAAGATAGTATTGGGTTTTAACAGATATTTTTCAGTTCATTCCCTTTGAGGCCTGTTTTTAAGTTTGGCTGGGTTGTGTCTAGAGTAGCCTTCAAGAATAATTCAACTCTAGGGGCGCCTGGGTGGCTTAGTCGGTTAAGCGTCCGACTTTCGCTTAGGTCATGATCTCACGGTTTGTGGGTTCGAGCCCTGCGTTGGGCTCTGTGCTGACTGCCAGCTCAGAGCATGGAGCCTGTTTCAGAGTCTGTATCTCCCTCTCTCTCTGACCCTCCCCTGTTCACGCTGTCTCTCTCTATCCTAGAAATAAATTAAGAAAAAAAAAATTCAACTCTACCACTAAGGTTTCTCTTAAAGAGATTCCAAAATCTCCACTGAATGCCTTAGATGATCACTATGGACTCTTGATTTCTGTCTGGTTAGAGTTCAAATGCCTGCCTTCCTTGTGTGAACTGTGTGTGAATTGTTCTGTATACATTCTCTGCTTGTTCTTTGCTGGCCTTGTTAAGTTTTCCTGTATACAGGTCTGGCTTAGTCCTCAGTATGTAGATTCCTCAAGCTCCTTCCTAATGGAGTTGCTCTTTACTTGAACCCTTCTCAGATTTTGTAGCTGCCTCAGTCTCCTCCAACGCCCATCTCTGTCTCCTCAGCTCAACAGACCTTGAGCTCTGTGTTTTCTCCTCTCTGTGTCCATAGTGTGGATGTTGACTTGAGGCAGAATGCTGGGGTGATTATAGGACTACTTCATTTATTTCCCCTCTCTCAGGAATCTCAATCCTACTGTTTTTCCATGATCTCTAAATAGTTATTTAACATGTTTTGATTATTTTTTTAGTAGTTTATCATGTGTTTTTATGTTAGGTCCTTATTTCATAATATATGGGAGCCCTAATCTTTGTTTTATTTTGGTTTTGGTCAAATTAAAGTCAGCAGGTATATCCACAAGTTTCTCTGACCATGGATTATGTCACACAAACATGCCTATCATTAGTAACTAACTTTTTAAGAAGTCTGCTCTCTTCTTATCTTTTGCCCCAGCTAAAATTGATACTTGTATCATTTCCTGAAGGTGCTTTGTTCTTTTTTGCTTTCATAGCAAAACTCCTCAAAAACATTTTCTTAATTTCTTTATGTTCTTATCTTGCAAATTTTTGCCTAGATAAGTCCTGCAGAGATGTGATATTAATGGCCCTTATTTTTATTTAATATTATGTAGTTTACACATTGCTACCATGTACATAAGAGAGTTGTGTATAGTCATACACATTTTTTATTATACAGATCTGCATTTCCCCCTGGTTCTTTATTCCCTTCCTCCAAGCTTAGTTTTCATGTTCACTACTTAATTATCTGTTGTGTATTCTTAATTTCACTGCAAATCTAGTGTGTGGGCAAAACCCAAGCCTAGTTAAACTTAATGCTCTTGCTACTGCATGCTTACTCAAGATTAGTGAATTTTGGCTGTCAGCAAAACAAGCAAACAAAATACCAGCCAAATGAATTGGTCCTACTTTAAATTTAATTTACAAATCTCAAGTGTAATGTCATTTTTCTCTCCCAAGTCAGTTCCCTCTCCTAAGATGATTATTAAACAGGTGATCTTTTCTCCTCAACTTTCCACTACCTCTTCTAACTTCCCATTTTAAGTTCATGACTTTGCCCCCTGTTTTCTTTTTCTTTTTTTTTTAAATTTTTATTTATTTCTAGGAGAGAGAGAGAGACAGCGTGAGCAAGGGAGGGTCAGAGAGAGAGGGAGTCACAGACCGAAACAGGCTCCAGGCTCTGAGCTAGCAGTCGGCACAGAGCCTGACGCGGGGCTCGAACCCACGAACCACGAGATCATGACCTAAGCGAAAGTCAAACGCTCAGCTGACTAAGCCACCCAGGTGCCCCTGCCCACTGTTTTCTAAGAAAATAAAGGATAACTCTTCCTCATCCTGTCACTAAATCTGTGAATGTCTCTGCCTCTGTACCCATCTACGCACTGCTTACCCCCTAATTTTTGACAATGGATTACTACCTCCGCTGCGTAAAGGCCTATCTCTTCACCATGCACTGGATCACATACCCTCTCTCCTACTCAAGGACTTTGCTTCTACAGTCACCCTGTCTTTCTCTTTGAAAAATCACATTCATCTATTGGATTATTCATATTAGCATAGAAACATGTTGTAGAATATCTAATGTATTTTTAAAAACCTCCATAGATTTTAAATGTACCTCCAGCCCTATAACATTGCTATCCTTTATAGTGAAGCTTGTTAAAATAGTTGTTTATACTCAGTGTCTCTATTCCTCATTTGCCATTCTCTCCTGAAACTCGTCTAGTTAGGTTTCCATCTCTGCTCTGCCTCTGAAACCATTCTTAACCACATTACCAGTAACCCACACTGCCATTTGTAGTCAGTTATTATTCCTTTTAGTAATTTATATCTCAGTAATATTTGCCATGGTTGATTACTCACTCCTTGAAACACTATTCATTTGGCTTCTGAGATAAAACACTTGATTTTCTTCCCTATTTTCTTGATCTTTATATGTTGGAGTGCCCAAGGCTCAGTCCTTGGCTCCCTCACTTCTCTGCCCACATCCAGTTCTTAGATGCTCTCATTCACTTGAATGGCTTTACATACCATCCATATGTTGGTCACCCCTACATTTCTTTTTCTTGCTCTGACCTCTTCTTTGGTGCCCACTTGACACCTCTGCTTGGTTTGTTAAACTTCATATGTCTTAAAAGGAGCTCTTGCTTCCCTTTTGCAGAGGGCTTCTCCCCTTCTCAGTAAAAGACAAGTTGTTTGGGCCAAAATCCAAGAGTCCTGCTGCTCCTTCTCTCTTTCCGCACGTACATCCAACCTGTTAAAAAAAATCTGTCAATTCTATCTTCAAAATACATAGAATTAACCAACTCACTACTACTATCCAAGCCCCAGCTATTGTTGTTCACTTATACTACTCCAGTGACCTCCTACATTGATAGTCCTACCTCAGTAGCAATACCATCTAGGTGATCTTTGAATAAGCTGAGTGGATTCCTACCTCAGGATTTTTGTTTTCATTATCCCTTTCAGTCTGTAATTATTCCCTCCAGATCTTTATAAGAATCATCTCATTTGGAAGCCTTCTCTAACCATTTTATATTTATTTATAAATATACCCCTCCCCCATCGCTCTGTCCCCTTACCCTTCTTTATTTTTCTTCATAGCACTTATCACTACCATATATTACATATGAGTATGTATATATGTTATGTACTTATCATCTATCTTTCCTCTAGAATGCAAGCTTTATGAGGGGAGGAACTTTGGTTAATTATCATGTGCCCATCATTCATATAGATTAGTACCTGGCACATAGTAAATGCTAGATAAATGTGTTGAATAAGTAATTAGATATAGATTTCATTACTTCCAATTTCACATGTGGAAACTGAGTCTACCACAGCTCATAGGTGTTTCTAACTCCCAAGTTTATTGCTCTTTGTACTGTAGCCACAAGGTTTCTAAAACCTTATCTGATCGTTTACTTATCCTCATCTGATTATTCCTCTTCTAAATTACTATGGCAATTAATTGTTCCTCTTAAAGCATTTGCTACATTTCGTCCGATGCTTTGGCTACTGATACATACCTCTTTCTAGCCCTCTTGTAGTGCCTTATGAATGCTTTAAAAGTTGTTAGAGGATAGCAAATTATTTCTTCTTGGATCTCATACTATTTGAGTTTTAAAGTTCTATTTTATTTTCTTTAAGCTATCTAGAATTTTCTTTTAAAACTAATGTAAAAGTCAGGGCTTGAGATCTTTAGTAAAAATTTTTCTCTAACAACATGTAAATTGCTTAACTTTGGTAACAATAGATTTGTTTTATCGAGTATTTTCAGTATATAAGCTCTCTCATAAAAACACTGGTATTTTGTAAAGAGTAATTGAGTGTGACTGAAAACAGCAATGTTTTAAGCTTTTGGTAAGGTTTTCCCTTGGTGGATTTACTCACATAGGAATACTTTATTTCCTATTTTACAATTCTAATGGCTATCGTTTTTCTTTTTCACTTCTCCCAAGAAGGGAGCCAATATTGATGCACGGGTAGGGGAACATAATGTGGTATAGGATGGTTTTCATTTTCCTATGAAGCAGGTTACAAAGTCACCAGCAGGAAAGAGAAGGGCAGAGATTTATTTTTCATATTCTTATGAGAGGAGGCTGAAAGGAGGCAGCTAGAATTGTGGACTTTGTAGCTAATGAGAATCTCTGCTTTTTCCCTGTGAACAGTGAGATAAATCAAGCTTGCTCTTACTGTAGCTACCACCCACAAAGCTGTGAAGAAGGCTGGTGATAGCAGATGGTATCCATACACAGTTTGATTTGTTTAGAAACCTACATAAGAGCAGCATGTGTTTTGTTGTATTTTGTTTTGTTTTGCCCTTAATTACTCAGAGCCAGTGAGATCAGTTTTCAAATAAAACATAGTGATTCAGCCAGGAGAAAAAAAATTATAAAAGAAGAAAACAGACAACTGTATTTTTCATTGCATCATTTCAATTCCATGATATTTATTGAATATCTGTTGAATATAAAGCTCTGTACTAGGCACTGTAGGGGATGCAAAGAAGAGTGAGTTAAGTATTACAAAATAAATTCAGTTGAATAAATATGTCATTAGTTCCTCTTCTATGCTATTAAAGTTCTGGGAATACAGAAATGAAGACCATTTCTATCCTTATTGAGTTTCCATTATGGTAGGGGAGATGAAGTAAATGGATAGTTTCAGTTCTGTACAGCAGGTACCATGATAAATGTGTGTCACGCTGTTGTAGAAGCTCTAAAGAAAGGGTGCCTAATCCAGCCTGGGAGGTGAATGAGGAAGATAATGAGGGAAGGCTTCTTGGAGGAGGTAAAACCCTCCTGTACACCCTTCATTGAGTCTTAAAGGATGAGTATGTACTGGCCAGGTAAAAATGAGGTGTAGGGGCGAGGGATTGGTGCAGAAGGAAAAGTATGAGCAAAGGCTCAGAGGCAAGAAACACCGTAGCTGTTTAGGAGAGATCCATATACTGCTGATACATATGAAGGTAACATTTCTGGCAGGAGATGAGATTATAGTGCCAGATTATGGTAGAGTTTCGAGTTTATCCTACATGTTCATGTTTCTTCATGTGGGGCCTATAGACTCTCTGCAGCAGCATCTCTTAGAATATTTGCACAAATGCAAGTCTAAATCTACCCCAAGATGGGGAAAATTAATCCACAAGATCTGTTGTTTTTGCCCAGAGTTGGGATTTTCCCTCTGAGGCTAACGTAGAATGCTCTGTTTTTAACAAATATTTCTTATATATTTTGTTAGGTTTACACAAACACAGTATTTATGAGAGTTTGTGCCTTACATGGGTGTTTGGGGGAAGTTCCCAAAGGAAGAACTGTAGTTACAAGGAGTTGCTTATAGAATAAATACAGAGAATCTCTATAGTACATAAAAAGAAGTAGAAAATTCCAAACAAATAGTCATTTGAAAGTCTAATTCATAACTACATTTTTAAGGACATATTTTCCTACTGCTACTGATTTGGAGGTAAGAATTCCCTAAGACCTCTGTCAGTCAGTCTTCAGCCCCAGCTGTGCGTGCATGTGTGTGTGTGTGTGTTTATAAAATTTGGGAGAAATGGAAGATGTTGCATAATAATAGAGGGAACTTTATAAATGTTCCATATATGTCTTTTACTATACAGGAATTAGAAAATAAAAGAAGACTACAAAAACAGGCTGCTACCAATCAAAGTGCTACAGAAGTTCGGTTGAATAGAGCTCTAGAAGAGGCAGAAAAGTATAAATTGGAGTTAAGTAAATCAAGGCAAAATAACAAGGTATGGAAATTGAACAGTTTGGGTAGTGGTCACCTCTAGTAACTTCTTTTATGCAAGAGTCAAAAATAATAGTTTTTAAATTATAATTCTTGATGTCATGGCAAACATTTCTTTTTATAGAAGAAATACTTTGATCATCAATATGTACATCTTCAGTAAGTTACGATTATATTGCTCAGACTATTGCCATAGTTGGATGATAGCACATCTCTTTGGAGGATTCAGTCATTTTCCCATCCAAATATCTTTATTGTGTGCACATTTTATGTGCCAGACATTTTTCTCATCTCTGGGGATAGATGACACGAAGAAGTCTCTTTTGCACCTCCAGTCTGTTTCCTTCTCTGGGCCTCAATTTTCTAATATATTAATGCAAATATACAGTTCTCAAACTTGAGCCTGTATCAGAATTAACCTGCAAGGCTTGTTAAAACACAGATGGCTGGCCCCGCCCCCCAGAGTTTCAGATTCAGTCAATCTGGGGTAAGGCCTGTTTTAACTGCTTTAAAGAAGCAGTTTTGGGGTGCCTGGGTGGCTCAGTCAGTTAAGCATCCAACTTCGGCTCGGGTCATGATCTTACAGTTCATGGGTTCGAGCCCCGCATCGGGCTTTGTGTTGACAGCCATCTCAGAGCCTGGAGCCTGTTTCAGATTCTATGTCTCCCTCTCTCTCTGACCCTCCTCTGCTCACACTGTCTCTCTCTCTCTCTCTTAGAAATAAAACATTTTAAAAAAATAAAGCAGTTTTAACAAGTTCCTAGGTGATGCGGATGCCACTGGTTCTGAGACAACATTTTGATAATCACTAGTAGAGAGTTGTTGTAATGGTGACTGTTGTTTCCCAGTTTCTAGCCAATGGTTGGCATAGAACTAGCACTCAGTTCCTGAAATGTCTGTTGAATAAATGAAGGTTCAAATGAAGGTTCAAACGTGTAAAAACGTTTTGTATACCAGAATTTTGGCTATTAGTTTTTGGTTCTATGTCAGCCTAAAAGTGATGCTCCATTGGAATCTCTCCCGTAGGACAATAATGAATACTTTACCAGTGGCTTGGGTGATGAAAGTAGGAGCCACCATCATTATATACACAGATGATACATTTTGGACTAAATTAATAACACTCAATAGTACATAGAACTAAATTGAACTTGAATCCTCCAACATGTTTAACAGAGCCAAATATGTTACAGTGACTAAAGAGTTTTAAGATATCTTCTGAGAGATAGTTTATGCTGTGTGATCAGACTATGTTCATGTTCAGGAGCCGTCAATGATAGTATGATGACAGGGATTTATTAATAGAAATTATTAAATGAGCAAGTTAGGAAGTCATCTTTATAACTTGCCAATAATTAGCATGCTATTGGAGTATTATTTCCACTTGGGTGCACTCTGAAGCGATTTTGAAGACAATGGAATAACCATGTATATGCCAGGATTTTCTAATTCTTCGTTGTAGATGTGATGTCTATTTTAGCACACACATTAGAGAAGCAGAAGGAAAACCTTGTTTCCATGATAGCAGTAATCCTAATCAGCTATTTTGCAAATTCAAGTAATGAGGACTTGATATGTGAACTCAGTTTAAAACCATCAACAGGGTAAAAACAAATGTGTTCAAGATAAATTTTTGATCCCAAGTCAGCATTATGGGTGACTATTATTATCTATTATTATCTTTAATAGATAGTGGAATAACATTTTTAGTAACTGTTTGCTATGCAGTAGGCATTTCAAGATCAGAGTTCTTAGACATAACTTACTTCAGATTTCTGAAAAAATATGTGTAAGTGGCTTAAGTTTTTCATTTTCCAATTATTTTGCCTTATTTCTAACTTCTGTCTGAAGAAGGACTCTTCAACAGCATATGCTGTTAGGTTTTTCCTTGTCATCTAGTCTGTATATAAGTTTTGTTAGGAGGTATATTTTTTTCCATTTTAATTCTTTGTACCTTGCTTCTCATTCTCATCAGACATAAAAAGAGGTAAATAATTAAAATTATTCAGGTCTGTATGTTTAAGAAAAAGTAAGTTTTCTATAAAATAGAACAAGATTGCCTCAGAGTCATCAGAAAGCTGGAGATTTATTTTAAAAATAATGATATATTTATTCTCCACTCAGGTTAGGAAACAAGTAATCTGGCCTTAGAGTAAGAGTGACTTTTGAAATGAAAAGTCAGTCAACTTAAACCAGGTGCTGCCTGAGTGGAGGGACCCTGTCTAATTCATTGCTGGGTCTCAGTGCCTGGAACATAAGTGCCCCTGAAACACAATGCAGGAAGGAATGAGGAGAAACAACTTTGTAATGGTTTAATTGGAATTCTTCTTAAAAACAGGGCATTTGGTTAGATGGTTTGCATGTAATCCATTTAAAACGTGTCACCAAGTCCATGATACTTCATTTAGGAACAGGTAATTTCTAATTCTTCGTTAATTCATTTAGAAATATTCATGAGGGCCTTCTAGGTACCTGTCAGATCTTTACTAGAGGCTGGAGATAGAAAGGTGATAACAATAAATGTGGTTCTTGTAATCACACACATTATAGTGGAGAAACTGAGTGGTTAGACAGTTCATCAAGCAAAACTAAGGTGCAACTGTGCTTTGAGCAGGTTAAGGAATGCTTTTTTTAAATTCTTCTTTTATAATATTTATTTTTGAAAGAGAGAGACAGAGCATGACCATGGGAGGGGCAGAGAGAGAGGGAGACACAGAACTTGAAACAGGCTCCAGGCTCTGCACTGTCAGCATAGAGGCTGACACAGGGCTTGAACTCATGAACCACGAGATCATGATCTGAGCTGAAGTCAGACACAACCAAATGAACCACCTAGGTGCCCCAAGGAATGCTTTTTTAAAAATGTAATTCTAAGCTAAGTTCTGAATGATATTAATGAGTTACATGCGAGGGTCAGATTATGGACAAGAGGAATCCTATGTAAAAAATGGCACTGTGGTGGGAAGAAAGACAAGAAAGTCAGGGATGGATATGATGGGAGTGTTGGAAAGTGAGGCCTCCAACATTATGTAGAGGCCAAACCCTCTAGATCCTTTGGGCCATGTTAAGTATTACAGGTTTTACCCAACGAGGAGTACAAAGCCACTGCATGGTTATTTGAAAAAGATGAAGGGAGACTGCCATGATCAGATGTGTACATGGAAAATATTTCTGTGTTGTGTGGAGAATTGATTGGAAGGAGGCAAGAATGGATGCTGGTTAAGAGTTGCACTGTGAGGGGCGCCTGGGTGGCTTAGTCGGTTAAGCGTCCGACTTTCGCTTAGGTCATGATCTCGTGGTTCATGGGTTCGGGCCCGCGTTGGGCTCTGTGCTGACTGCCAGCTCAGAGCCTGGAGCCTGTTTCAGTCTGACTCCCTCTCTCTCTGACCCTCCCCTGCTCACGCTGTCTCTCTCCTTATCTCCTAGAAATAAATAAAACATTTTAAAAAAAAATTAAAAAAAAGAGTTGCACTGTGAAAGATGATGAGGTAGCTTGGGCTAAACTGATAGTGGTAGAAATGGAGAGAAGCCAAATATCAAAATATATTTAAGAGAGAAAATTTTAATGGACTGGATGTGGGATTGTGGGAAAGGAAAGCTTACAGGAGCATGTTTTGACTTTTAGTTTTTAGAACCAGATAGATAGTCCCATTCACTAGATTAGGTTTGGGAAAGAAGATTGAATTGTTTTAGAACATGTTAAGTTTGAAGTGATTCTGAGATATCCAAGGGATGATGTCAAGATTTAGGGGGGAAATCTGTACAGAGATACTAACAGAAGCTATTAGTACTGGCTAGCGGGAGAAGACTGGAGAAACAAGGGCTTAGAGCTTTGCCTTGAAGAAAGCAGTTAACAATGTTGAACACTGCTGAAAGGTCATGTTCTAAGAGAGCTTTTTATTTTGATGCAGTCCCAACAGTTTTTGTTTTGTTTTTTTTTTTTAAGCTTTTACTTCCCTTTCCTCAGGAGATATCTCTAGAAAAAAATGTTGCTACAGCTGATGTCAGAGAAATTACTTCCTGAGCTCTCTTCTAGGATTTTTATGGTTTCAGGCCTCATATTTAGGTCTTTAATCTATTTTGAATTTATTTTTGTGCATGGTGTAAAAAAGTGGTCCAGTTACATTCTTTTGCATATAGCTGTCCAGTTTTCCCAAGTCCACTTGTTACTTTTTCCCAATGCATATTCTTTCCTCCTTAGTTGAAGATTGACCACATAATTGTGGGTTTATTTGGGGCTCTCTGTTCTGTCCTATTAATCTAATTTTGTGACAGTATCATACTGTTTTGATTACTTGAGCTTTGTAATATGACTTGAAGTCTGGAATTGTAATACTAACCTCTAATTTTGTTTTTCTTTTTCAGGATTGTTTTGGCTATTTGGGGTCTTTTGTGGTTCCGTACAAATTTTAGGATTGTTTGTTCTAGCTCTGTGAAAAATGCTATTGGTATTTTGATAGGGATTGCATTCAATCTATAGATTGCTTTGGTAGTATGGACATTTTAACAGTATTTGTTCTCCCAATTCATGAGCATGTTATATCTTTCTATTTCTTTGTGTCATGTTAAATTTTTTCATCAGTGTTTCATAGTTTTCAGAGTACAATCTTTTACCTCTTTGGTTAGGTTTATTCCTAGGTATTTTATTATTTTTGGTGCAACTGTAATTGGATTCCTTGCTTAATTTCTCTTTCTGCTTCTTCATTACTAATGTATAGAAATGGAAGAGATTTATATATGTTGATTTTGTATCCTTCAACTTAATTGATTTATCAGTGCGAGTAATTTTTTGGTGAACTTTTCAGGGTTTTCTATATAGAGTATCATGTCATCTGCATGTAGTGAAAGTTTTACTTCTTCCTTAGCAATGTGGATGCCTTTTATTTCTTTTTGTTGTCTGATTGCTGTGGCTAGGACTTCTAGTTCTATGGCAAATAAAAGTGATGAGAATAGACATCCTTGTCTTATTACTGACCTTATGGGGAAAACTCTGTTTTTCACCCTGAGTAGGATATATGCTGTGGGATTTCATATAAGGCCTTTATTATGTGTAGTTATGTTCTCTCTAAACCTAAACCTTTTTTTTTTTTAATCATAAATGTATGTTGTACTTGGTCAAATGCTTTCTTTCCTGCATCTATTTGAAATGATCATAAGATTTGTATCCTTACTCTTAGCGATGTGCTCGATGATGTTGATAGATTTATGAATATTAAACCACCCTTGCATCTCAGAAAAAAATCCCACTTGATCATGATGAATGATATTTTTAACGTATTATTGGATTCAATTTGCTAATATTTTGTTGAGGATTTTTGCATCTATGTTCATCAGAGATATTGGCCTGTAGTTTTTTGGGTTTGTGGGAGGTTTTTTTGGCTTTTTTTTTTTTGGTGGTATCTTTATCTGGTGTTGATATCAGAAAAATGCTGGTCCCATGTAATGAATTTGGAAGTTTTCCTTTCTCTTCTGTTTGTTGGAATAGTTTGAGGAGACTAGGTATTAACTCTTTTTTTTTTTTTAAATGTTTGACAGAATTTGGGGCACCTAGGTGGCTCAGTCAGTTAAGCATCTGGTTCTCAATTTTGGCTCAGATCATGATCTAATGATTTGTGGGATCAAGACCTGAGTCAGGCTTCAGGCTGAGCATGGAGCCTGCTTGGGAATCTCTCTCTCTTTAAATAAATAAATTAACACAATAAAATAAAATACGTTTGATAGAATTTGCCTGAGAAGCTGTCTGGTTCTGGACCTTTGTTTATTGGAAGTTTTGTTTTTTTTTTTTAATTACTCATTGAATTTCATTGTTGGTAAGCATTCTGTTCAAATTTTCTATTTCTTTCGGTTTTTCTAGGTTATGTGTTTCTAGGAATTTATCCATTTCTTCTAGGTTGTCCAATTTGTTGGCATATAATTTCTCATAATATTCTCTTAAAATTCTTTATATGGTGTTGGTTGTCATTTCTCCTTTCATTTATGATTTTTTGTTGTTGTTGTTGAGTCTTCTCTCTCTCTCTTTTTATGGATCTCCCTACAGGTTTACCAGTTTTGTTCATCTTTTCAAAGAACCAGCTCCTGGTGTGATTGATCTGTTCTTTTGTTTTTTTTAGTCTCTGTACCATTTATTTCTCCTTTAATATTTACTATTTCCTTATTTCTGCTGGTTTTGGGTTTTGTTTGATCTTCTTTTTTAGTTCCTTTAGATATAAGGTTAGCTTGTTTATTTGAGACTTTTCATGTTTCTTTAGATAGCCCTATATTGCTGTAAACTTCCCTTTTAGAACCACTTCTGCTACTCCCAAAGATTTTGTACTGTTGTTTTCATTTTCATTTGTTTAGATGTAATTCTTTATTTCTTCTTTGATACCTTGGTTGACCCATTCATTTTTTAGTAGCATATTATTTAACCTCCAGATATTTGTGTTCTTTCCAGATTTCCTCTTGTTGTTGATTTCTAGTTTCATAGCAGTGTGGTCAGATAAGATGCATGGTGTTACTTTGATCCTTTCAAATCTGCTGAGACTTGTTTTGTGGCCTAATATGTTGTCTGTTCTGGAGAATGTTTATGTGTGCTTGAAAAGAAAGTGTAGTTTGCTATTTTAGGATGTTTTGAACATATTTGTTAAGTCCATTCGGTCTAGTGTATCATTCAGAGCCACTATTTCTTTGTTGATTTTCTGTTTAGATCTGTCCCTCGATGTAAGTGGGATGTAAGTCCCCTACTATTGTGTTACTGTTGATTAGTTCCTTTATGTTTGTTTTAACCATTTTATGTATTTGGGTGCTCTCATGTTGAATGTATAAATATTTTCAATTACTGTATCTTCTTCTTGGATTGTCCCTTTATTATATATAGTATTCTTCTTTGTCTGATCTTAGTGTTTTACATTCTATTTTGTCTAAGTACTACTACCCCAGCTTTCTTTGACATCCATTTGCACAATAAATGTTTCTCCATCCCCTCACTTTCGATTTGCAGGTGTGTTTTTAGGTCTAAAATGAGTCTCTTATAGGCAGCATATAGATGGATTTTGTTTTTTTATCCACTTTGTCATCCTCTGTTTCCATTGGTGTATTTAGTCCATTTACAAAGTAATTACTGATAGGTATGTATTGTCATTTTGTTACTTGTTTTGTGGGATTTTGTATAGTTTTTCACTGATCTTTTGCTTTCTTTCATGGTTTGCTGATTTTCTTTAGTGATATACTTGGATTCCTTTCTCTTTGCGTATTTTTTTTTTTTTACTGTTTTTTGATTAATGGTTTTCATTAGGTGTATATATAAAATCTTCTGCCTTTAGCATAGTCTATATGAAGCTGATGGTTGCTTGAGAGGGAGAGGGGTGCCTGGGTGGCTCAGTTGGCTAAGCGTCCGACTTCGGCTCAGGTCATGATCTCATGGTTCGTTGGTTTGAGCCCCATGTCGGGCTCTGTGCAGATGGCTAGCTCCGAGCCTGGAGGCTATCTTCAGATTGTGTCTCCCTCTCTCTCTGACCCTCCCCTGCTCATGCTGTCTCTATCTGTCTCTCAAAAATAAATAATAAAACATTTAAAAAAAAAAAAAAAGAAAGAAAGAAAGAAAAGAGAGGGAGAGAGAGAATCTCAAGCAGGCTTTGCAGTGTCAGCGCAGAGCCTGACACAGGGCTCAAACCCATGAAGTGTGAGATCATGACCTGAGCTGAAATCAAGAGTTGGCTGCTTGGGGCGCCTGGGTGGCACATCCAGTTAAGTGGCCGACTTCAGCTCAGGTCATGATCACGGAGGCTCTGAGTTCCAGCCCCGCATCAGGCTCTGTGCTGCCATTTCAGAGCCTGGAGCCTCCTTCAGATTCTGTGCCTCCCCCTCTCTCTTTCTCTCTGCCCCTCCCATGCTTGCTCTCTGTCTCTCTCTCAAAAATAAGAAAACAATTAAAAAATGTAAAAAAAAAAAAGTTGGCTGCTTAACTGATTGCTGTGAACATAAGTGTACAATTACTCTTTTTAAGACCCTGGTTTCAGTTATTTGGAGTATATATTCAGACGTGGAATTGCTGGATCATATGGTAAATCCTTTATAATTTTTTAAGAAACCACTATATTGCTTTTCCATAGAAGCTGCCTCATTTTACATTTTCACCAGTGGTGCATGAGGGTTCTAGTTTCTCTGTATTTTCACCAGCAGTTATTTTTTGTGGTTTTGGTTATATTTTTTTATAGTAGTCATCCTACTATTTATAAGGAGGTCATCTCTCATTGTCGTTTTGATTTACATTTCCCTAATGATTAGTAATATTGACCACCTTTTTATGTTCTTGCTAGACATTTGTTTATCTTTTTTGGGGAAATGTCTACAAAACAGGCAAAGTACTTGAATAATTGGTTGACTGTGCTCTGTTACTGATTTATAGGAGTTCTTTACATATTCTGGATTCTTTATCAGATATATGATTTGCAAATATTTCCTCTTATATGTTGCCATTCACTCTGTTGATTTTGTCCTTTAATGTAGTAGTCAATTTTTTTACGTTTTGTGGTTGCTTGTATTTTTGGCATCCTAAGAAATCACAACCGAATCCACTATCATGTACCATGTACCCTGTGTTTTCTCCTAATAGTTTCATAATTTCAGGGTTTACACTTAGGTCTTTAATCAAACATGAGTTAAGTTTTGTATATAGTATGATATAGGAGTACAGGTTCATTATTTTGCTTGGAGAAATCAAGTTTCCTAGCACAGTATGTTAAAGAGGATGTCCTTTCCCAGTGAATGGTCTTGGCACCCTTGTCAATATAATCATTGGTCCTTATGTGCTTAGGTTTATTTCTGGGCTTTCTGTTCCATTGGTCTATAATGTCTTTTATGAAGGTATTACATTGTTGTTTTTGTTTTTTTGTTTTTTTGTTTTTTTTACAAATAGTTTATTGTCAAATTAGTTTCCACATAACACTCAGGGTATCACATTGTTTTGATCACTGTAGCTTTGTAGTAAGTTTTGAAATCATAAAATGAGACCTCCAACTTTGTTATTCATTTCAGGATTATTTGACTATTTGTGATCCTTTGAGATTCCATATGAATATGAGGATGGATCTGTTTCTATAAAAAAAACACAGTTGGGGGGCACCTGGGTGGTTCAGTCAGTTTAGTGTTCAACTTTAGCTCAGGTCATGATCTCAGGGTTTGCGGGTTTGAGCCCCATGTCGGACTATGTGCTGACAGCTCAGAGCCTGGAGCTTGCTTCGGATTCTGTGTCTCCCTCTCTCTCTGCCCCTCCACTGCTCCCACTCCATCTCTGTTTTTTCTCAAAAATGAATAAATGTTGAAAAAATTTTTAAAAAGAAGGAAAAAAACCACTGTTGGGATTTTGATAGAGACTACATTGAATCTATAAATGTCTTTTGGGTAGTATTGGCACCATAACAATATTAGGTCTTTACAATCCACAAACACAGAATATCTGTCCATTTATTTGGATTTAAATACTTGTGTTTTTTAAGTTTTCAGTGTAAAACTCTTTCATCTCCTTGGTTATGTTTATTCCCAAGTATTTTATTCTTTTGATGGCTATTTCTTTATAGGAATGTTGTTAGTATTTAAAATATAACTGATTTTTGTGTATAGATTCTATAACTTGCAGCTTTACCAAATGAATTTATTCTTAGTTTTCTTATAGAATCTTTAGAGTTTTCTACATACATGTGTTATCTGTGAACAGAAATAATGTTTCTTCTTTTTTATTTGGATGCCTTTTAATTATTTTTCCCCCCTGGCTGCTCTGACCAAGATTTCCAGGACTATGTTGGATAAATTGGCAAAAGCAGGTATCCTTGTCTTGTTCTTGATATAGAGGAAAAGCTTCTGGTCTTTTACCACTGAGTATATTAGATGTGGGCTTTTCATGTGTGGCTTTTATTATGTTGAAGCAGGATCATTGTTTCTTTTTTGTTTAATGTTTTTATCATGAAATTGTGTTTAATCTTCTCAAATCCATTTTTTATTTACATCATTCAAGAGGATTGTGTGTTTCTTTTGTGGTGGTAATATGGAGTGTTACATTGATTTTCATTATGTTGAACCATCCTTGCTTCCATGAATATATCCCACTTGGTCATTCTCTATAATCCTTTTCATGTACTATGGAATTGTTTGCTATTATTTTGTTAAGGATTTTCACATCAGTATTTGTGAGAGATATTGGTCAGTAGGTTTTTTAATTTTTATTTCTGTCCGGCTTTGGTATTAGGTTGATGCTGGCTTCATAGAATGAGTTTGGAAGTGTTTTGTTCTCTTCAGTTTGGGTAAAGAATTTGAGGATGGTTCGTGTTCATTTTTCTTTAAGTATTTGGTAGAATTCACCAGTGAAGCCATCTAGTTCAGGAATTTCCTTGTTAAAGGTTTTTAGAATACTCCTTCAATTTCCTAACTAGTTACAGATTTATTTGGATTACGTGAACTGATTTCCTATTTTTTCATCATTCAATTTTAGTAGATTGGGAATGTTTAGGAATTTATTTCATCTAGGTTGTCCAATTTATTGGAGTACCATTGTTCATAGTATTCTCTTTTATATTTCTGGGGTATCAGTTGTAATGTTACTCTTCCATTAATTTAAAATCTTTAAAAAGTAAATAAATAAAAAATAAAATCTTCCAAAATGGGGGCGCCTGGGTGGCTTAGTCACTTAAGCATCTTTGCCCAGGTTATGATCTCATGGTTCTTGAGTTTGAGCCCCATGTTGGGCTCTGTGCTGACAGCTCAGAGCCTAGAGCTTGCTTTGGATTCGGTCTCCTTTTCACTCTGCCCCTTCCCGACTTGCAGTCTGTCTGTCTGTCTCATGAACATTAAAAAAAATTAAAAGTAAAACCTACCAAAATGACTTTATTTCTGTAAAATCAGTTGTAATATCCCCTTTTTCATTTTTTTATTTTTTTGAGAGTGAGCAAGCATGGGTCAGGGAGGGGCAGAGGCAGAGCAAGAGAGAGAATTTTAAGTCTTCATGCCCAATGTAGAGCCTGATATGGGACATGATCTTGCAAGCATGACATCATGACCTGAGCCAAAATCAATAGTCAGACACCTAATAGTCTGAGCCACCTAGGCACCCACCCCCCTTTCATTTGAGGTTAGTTGAGTCATCTTTTTTTCTTAATCTAGGTAAAGGTTTATCAATTTTTTTGATCTTATCAAAGAACGAACTCTTGGTTTCATTGATTTTTCTGTTTTTTATTGTTTCATTTATCTCTGTTCTAATTTTTATTATTTCCTGTTTTCAACTAGCTTTGGGCTTAGTTCTCTAGTTGGGCTTAGTTCTCTAGTAAAGTTATAGTGAGATTGTTGATTTATCTTTTTCAGTGTAAGCATTTATAGCTATACATTTCATTTTCCCTTTAGCACTGCTTTCACTGCATCCTGTAACTTATGTTGGGTTTTCATCACCATTTATCTGAAGATGCTTTCTAATTTCTTTTGTGATTTCTTCTTTGACCCATTGGTTGTTTAAAAGTATGTTAATTCCCATGTATTTATGGATTTTCCAGTTTTCCTTCTGCTGTTGATTTCTAGTTTCATTTCACTGTGAACAGGAAAGATAATTTGGTTTCAGTCTTTTAAGATTTACTAAGACTTGGTGCCCTAAAATAGTTTATTTTGGAGAATGTTCCATATGCATGTAAGAAAAAGGTATATTCTGCTTTTCTTGGGTGGAATGTTCTAATATGTATTTTGGGACCAGTTCTGTAGGGTTGTTCAAGTACTGTTCTTCCTGCTCTTCTTTCTGGTTGTTCTTTTCATTATTGTAAGTGGGGTACTGAAGTCTGCTGTAACTATAGAGCTGTCTTTTTTTCCTCCCACCAATCCTGTATATGTGTTTGCTTCATATATTTAAGAACTAGAGTTTGATGCATATACAATTGTTACAGCTCCTTGGTAAATTGAGACTTTTATTATTATATAATGGCTTTTTTTTTTTTTTTTTTTGGTCTCTTGTACCTATTTTAAAGTCTATTTTGTCTGATACTATAGCTGCCTCCATCCACTTTTGGTTACCATTTGCATGGAATCTTTTTTTCCATCCTTTCATTTTCAATCTGTGTATGTCCTTAGATCTAAAGTGAGTCTCTTGTAGACAAATGGATCTTGTTATTTAAACCCAATCTATTGGGACTTTAATTCATTTACATTTCAAGTTATTGCTGATGGGGAAGAAATTCCTATTACCATTTTGTATTATTTTTTACATGTCTTCAAGCTCTTTTGTTTGTCATTTAAATGTCTTAATTTCCTAGGAGTCTCAGCCCTGCTGCTTCTCAGGACCTTAGATGTTCTATTTTATTCCTCTGTCCATAATCTCTTGCCCTTACGCATTCATGGTTCTGCAGACCCCCTGAAGCCCTCAGGTGCAGCAGTTCCCATCAGTGCTCTGAGTCAGGCAAGGCACTCCCTCAGGCAATCCCCAGACGAGTCAGAACATCAGAAGCAAGTTTTCCACTCCTCTTTCTATGAACTGAGAGGTTTCTTCCTTCCACTAGGCCGGGAGAGTAAAGGGAAAGGTGGGCATAAATGCCATAAAATTTCTGATCATTTTGAATGTGGCTTTTTCTTGGTTAGGTGTGTGGTTGTTTCTGCTGCTTAACTGGCTTCTAGAGTTCTCACATTACATTGGTGTGTATATTGTATCTTCAGTGTTTCCCTGTGTATTTGTTGCTGGATAAGGGTCTGGAGCTTCCTAATCTTGGTGACATCACTGTCAATTCTTTTAAAGAGATTTATTTTGAAAAGAAAAAGTCTAATATTTATGTTATTATTTCTGGTACTTTTTTTATGTGCATGTAGATTCAGATTTCCTTTTGCATGAAAGACTTCCTTTAAAACTTTAAGATCTTCCTGTACTTAAATAAATTCTGACCCATCTTAAAGCTCACAGATAGTTTTTCTGCACTATCCAAATTGCTGCAGAGCTCACTGTTAATATTTGCCAGGATTATAAACTCTCTCTCTCTTGTGAGGTCACTGGCTGGATTCTCTGCCGAGCTCTTTAGACCACAGCTCTTTGAATGTTGCCTTTTCTAGGGGTCTCACCCTGCACGTGGGCTATGTAGGTGTCTGCCAAGGATTTGAGGGTATTTTGAGGGTTCTATTCATTCCAGGGTTTGCCACCTGGAAATTTCTATCACCCTGGCAGCCCTTCTCTTTGATTCCTTAGCCCAGTAAGATTGAGGTTTTCCTTGAGATCTGTCTCCTATGAACCCATTAAGTGGAAAGTGCTCTCAGAAGCCAGTTGAATGTGGACCTCAGTCAGTTTATTTCCCTTTCTACAAGAATCCTATCACCTCCACATTCTGCTTACTATCAATTACACATCTGTGTCTTCAAATATGTTTTTGTTACCCTCAGAAGAGTTGGGTCCACTACAAGCTACTCTGCCACTATTGGAATTAGAAATGAATTATTTTTAAAATGTTTAAAACATGTGAGTTACCAAAGTTACAGTCATTCAGTAATGCAAAGAAGATTTACAAAAATTCTATATTTCAGTTAAAGACAGTTATTACTAATGTGGCTATAATTTTACTGAAGACTATATGGGATTTGTTTTTCCTTGTGCAGGATATCACCAATGAAGAACACACGAAAATTGAAGCATTAAAATCTGAGAACAAGAAGCTAGAAAAACAAAAAGGAGAATTAATGAAAGGGTTCAAGAAACAGTTAAAATTAATTGATGTTTTAAAAAGGCAGAAGGTGAGTCTATCCTAAAAAAACACAGTTAAATTATAGATCTTATTTGGACCTCTATACTAAAATAGTTATTTCTACTTTAGATATGTTTTTTGATATGCTTAGGTACAAAATTTTATCTATGTAACATGTCATCCAAGCAAATGGTTATTTTCACGCAGGTAAATTAGATGTGGAAAATGGGACTGGTAAATACACTATAGTTACTCCCTAATTAAAGAAAGTATGTACAAAAATAACTTATCTTAGGGGATTGGTTTGCCTCTTTAAACACTGAAGAGTGAAAAATGATTCTGAATCACTCTTCCCTTCTCTATACATGAATTAGCTGGTAGTGAGAAGATTCAAAGTCATGGTTCTGCTATTTTCCCTTTTTGCAAAGGTTACATATTAAAATATTACTGAAACAGGTTCATTCAGTAACCACCATGAACAAATAGGCTTCTACAGGCTGGCCCTTGAAAGTAATTATTTCAAATGTTTATTGGAATTAGAATACACATTCCAACAGAGCCTATAATTTGATAGCATATTTATATACACAGTTTTATCAATTGCCTGTTGTTCAGTGGTATACTCTTAATACTAAAACAGTATTGATTTCTTACAAACACAGATGCATATTGAAGCTGCCAAGATGCTGTCTTTCACCGAAGAGGAGTTTATGAAGGCACTTGAATGGGGAAATTCATAAGTGATCTACTTTAATTAGTCTGTGTAACTGATTGTGTGCCCATATACATTTTATGTAAAGTTTTAATGATTTATTTTTACTCTTTATAACTAATGAAGATATTTGATACTGAAATCAAAGCAGTTGCAACAAATTCCCTGTTTAGATTTGGGGGGTACAGAATCGGTATGTGATTAATAGAAAACTGTGACCCACTTGCCCTTTAATATAAAGTATTTTAATGCTCTGGAGATTTAGCTCTAGTTCATAAATGACAGTTTATGTGAGAGAAATTCTCTTTTTAAGTTCTTATTGACGATAAAGCACTTTGAAAGTCCTCACTCTTCACTATTCTTTTCCCTCATACTAGAAAGAAAGATACTTTCCGTAAACACAAATACCAACAGAACTGTAGTCTGAATGGAGATGCAGCAGGAGTAGTATGGAGAAGTTAGTCTCCTGGGTTTGGCCTCTACTGTATTTATACAGAGAGAATGTTGTAATGTGGTGTATAACTCAGATGTTCAAATGATCAGTACAAGAACAAGAATTTGACTAATGGCAATTTTATCAGAAAACAATTTCTTGTAGATAATTGTTTACAAATAATGATATACAGAGATGCTTTAGAAAATCCAAATAGATTATGGATTCTATCACTGACCTGTGAAACAAAGTCACACTGACACCTAGTGGTGAAAACAAAACAATCCAGGTTTTACCAAATCTTGATGGTATCACTTCTCTTCACAAATTTCACTTCTTTTCTGATAGACTTTTCTAAACTCTTCACCAAGCATATCGATATCATCCTCCTTTTTAAATACTCCCTACAAAGAAAAATATTTTGTGGGTTACTTCAAATGCCAGAATATTTAACTAAATGTTATAAGACTATCACATACAGAGTGTAAAAATTTGTAAAGTTATCTCCAAGATAAATCTATTTCTTAGGCTTAGGAATCATACCACTATTCTCTGAAACTTATGACTCCATGTATAATGAAATCTTTGACCTCATTTCCTGATTTCTTTATTTATCAGCTCAAGTATAGGAATTTGTAAAAGGAATCTGGGCTCTTTTATTTAACTACAGCACGTACCACTGCTTGGATTGGCTGAATGAGAATTTCATAAGTTATGTGAGAGGTCAGGGTTAAGAGACTGAGCTTTGCCAGACTGATGCATGGGACTGGCTCTCACCTCAATTCTATGGCTGATCAGCAAACATTCAGTCTTGCAGGAAAGACTCCAGGTTTGGAGTTATATGCCTTTTAAGCAAGCCCTTTGAAATTCTCCATGCTTTTATTTACTTGTCGTTTCCCTGACAGTATACAGTAAAAGTCTCTTAAATATTTACTTATATAATTTAAAGGAGGTAAAGAATCATTTAGGTCATTCGGAGCCATTAGGACTTAAAAGATTAAAATCATTTTGGGATAACAGGTTTATTAGACTCTCCCTATCTCCACATTTATTTCCTTTTAAACATTTCTAAACTCAGACTCTCCTGAATTTATAGTCTATCATTTCATATTCATTAATCAAATCAGCCAATTGGACTATGAGGTCCTGTGGACAAGCAATAATTACTCATATGCTTCCCTCTCTCTTTGCTTAGCACTGGACTGAACACAAAATAAGCACTTGATTCTTCCAATTGAATA
The DNA here is from genome assembly GCF_003009895.1 of Hyaena hyaena. NCBI lineage: Eukaryota > Metazoa > Chordata > Mammalia > Carnivora > Hyaenidae > Hyaena > Hyaena hyaena. The sequence goes on from NW_024080681.1 coordinate 114,380, forward strand.
AAATATCAAATGACATTTCAATATTTGAAGGTTGCAAATTTTATTTACATGCGTCCAGATGTTTATGGGGCTTAGGAAACTCCACTGTCACTTCATTTATAGTCAGAATGTATCCCACTTATACATGAAAATCTGTTATCTTCTGGAAATACTTTTAAAAACAGGTTACCTTGTACCTACTTATAACCTGTCATTATAGAGCAGCTCTGTCCTGGACTCGGTTCAAGCATGTGTCTGTTATCAGTGTTACCAATTATAAGAGTTTCCTATACAAAAAGTATCACAGTTGCTTTAGGGTGGTTTAGTTTTAGACTTCCTACACCAAATAGGGAGGAAAAGAACTTCTAAAATTTAAATTCAGTAATCTAGCTCTGACTTTAAGAATGTACCAAGATTTAGGGCACCTGGGTGACTCAGCTAAGCTTCTGACTTCAGGTCATGATCTCATGGTCCATGAGTTCAAGCCCCGTGTGGGCTATGTGCTGAGACCTTGGAGCCAGCTTTGGATTCTCTGTCTCCCTCACTCTCTCTGCCTCTTTGCTGCTTGCACTCTGTCTCTCAAAAAAAAACACCAAAAAACAAAAAAGAATGTGCCAAGACCAACTGTCTCATTTTGAGACAGATGTTCAGTGACTGCCTCCAATCCCACTGCTTTGTAACATTCAGAAGTAAGTGAAACCCAGGCCCTCTGAAATCTCAACTATCACGTTTTTTCTCCACTATTAGAGGTTAGGAAGATTATACCTTGAATAAAATCTCACTTACCTTAGGGAGATATCCTAGTAATTATGTAGCATGTTCTTTGAGAAGATTTAGTCTTTCTTCTTCAATAATTGCATTAATACACCCTTGTTGTCTTTGCTGCAACTGCCATTCTTCCAGTTCACGTTGCTGGAAATGTAAATGAAATTTTATTGTCACAGAATACGTTAATCTTTTAAGAAGTCATCAAATGAAACTATCTTGCAGTTGATTAGATAAAATTGACTATTTTTGACACTACAGAAAATATGTAGTATATATATCTTTTATGTTGTATATATATATAATAATCTCTATCTTTTACAATCACTATTCCCTTAAAGTTACAAAAAACAATAGTCATGACTGGAATTCTAGGGAGGCAAGTATATATCTTCAGGACAATATCTTCATTACCAATGAAAAAATGTACAAAGAAGGGATTTTCTGGTTAATTCAAATATTTATGTAATGTTTACCATAAGCCAAGTGCTGAAGGCAGCCTACAGTGTAAAACGAAACCAAAAAAATCTGGACAAAACAGAATAGGGTATCTAAAGGATAAATATTTCCATGTCTGTAAAAAATGTTTAAGAGCCTATATGAAGCCCAGTAGTAGTAGCAGAAGTTCTAACAGAAGAACCAGTGTTTCTCAGGAGACCATTCTGAATGTTCTTATAGAACCACACCAAAATTCTGTGCCATATACTATGGAAGAGATGACCAGCTTTCAATGTTTTAGAGCTTAAAAAAACTCTTAGGGAGTTGTATCCAAATAATCTATTGGAAAGGGAAGGGTGCTAAAGGCAGACCACTGAAATAGTGATGAATTCCTACATAGAATTAAAGTAGTATTAATGTTAAGTTTGTGCAATAACTAGTTTCCTAGGGTCACAATTTCTTCATAACCCTTCATAGTTACTAAACAAACATAAAGAAGGATGCTAGGACACAGCCATATCCAATGCCACTCAAACCTTTAGCAGTTTCTAATGAGACTATATTGTCTACAATGATATTACATTATTTGCATTACAGAATCAGAAGCAGCATTGGTAGCTAACTGAGAAAAGACTTATACTCTCACCCATCTTGTTATTGAATGAAAGAGTTGGGTGGCTCTTATTTATATCTAAGATGATATAAGATAATAGAATCTGCCATGGAATCTTTATACCTGAATTTGATTTGAGACTACATTTCTAAGGCTCCCTTACAGTCAGGTGTGGTCACAACAGGACTTGGTTTCTGCCAATGGAATATAAGCCAAAGTGTCATATGATAGATTCCAGGAAAAAAATCGTATACGCCCGCTTTGTCTTTCTTCACCTCTTCCATCTGCTACTTGAAACATGAAAGGTGAAGATCCAATTTAGACCATGAAGATAATGGCTATGTGCTACAGAAGCCACAGTGAAATGCTAGGATGACCCTGGTTCCTGAAGGCTGAATAAAACCTCCATTCCAGCCCAGAATTCCCTATCTTTAGACTTTTATAGGAGAATAGTAAACTATATACTAAACCACTATTTATGTGATACTCTGTACCTGCACCCAAACCTAATCCTAACTGATCTCCGTTCATTATAAAAAGGAAACGCAAAACAATTCTAAAATGTTGTGAGGAAAGCTCATTTGTTAGATTTTGTCCAATGATGTACAGTCTCTAATTTGGGTAGAATATAGGATTTGTCTTCTTAGGAGGTGGTAAACACATTAAATATTCTAATAAACACTTTCATAGTAAATTAGGGTAAATAGTTTAGAAAGTATGCAACCAGTTTGTCCTTTCAGACAAACTGAATAGAGCTGGTAGTAGGAAACACTTTCCTGGGGAGTTTTAGACTTTGTCTGACTAAGCATACAATTTTTTTAGAGGTAGACAGAATTGTAGTTACCTATTTAGGAATATCTCTGAAATCTAAAAAAAAAAACAAAGTTAGACCTTATAGGATTATGTAATGGAATGGATTAATGTGTTGCATGATCAAGAAAATCCTGGGGCGCCTGGGTGGCTTAGTCGGTTAAGCGTCCGACTTTCGCTTGGGTCATGATCTCGCGCTTCGTGGGTTCGAGCCCCGCGTCAGGCTCTGTGCTGACTGCCAGCTCAGAGCCTGGAGCCTGTTTCAGTCTGTGACTCCCTCTCTCTCTGACCCTCCCCTGCTCACGCTGTCTCTCTCTCTCTCTCTCTCTCCTAGAAATAAATAAAACATTAAAACAAAAAAAAAAAAAAAAAGAAAATCCACTCTTGCCCCAGGCCAGAAGAAAAGTGTGACCCAATCTCACAGACACTTTAAGTATACAGCTTCACATTAGGAATATTTACATTAGAAAAAAATTAAGAAAATTAAGACAAATTGTAGACGTATCTATGCTTTAGGTGGTTTTACGTGATTTTCATTCACAGTTCCTTGCTAACTTTTCTAGGAGCTTTCTAATTAGCTCTGTAAGCCATGTGATGGGATGGTCTATCACTGTTTCTATCTCTTTCTAGGCAAGGAGTAGTCAAAGCCTTCTGAATGATTGCAAAAGTCTTCCAATTTTCATCTTCCTTGATTGCTCTGCTTGTCTGACACTGCTGGTCACCCTCCTTGATTCAACAAACCATTTATTATTTACCACTTGCCAAGCAAAATGCTGGGTGCTTAAAGGTTAACCTTAAAGGTTAGAGTAGATCATGACTGGTTTATATCAAAGCTAAGGAACTGGGATTTTATGCTGTAGGAATCCACTTAGGTTTAAGTACGAGGAGGACATAATTTTTTAAACCCATAGTTACTCGTGGCAGATGGACTAGTCAATAGGGAGACCAGTAGATGACACTTTCAGTAGTCCACAGGAATGGTATTAAATGTCTGAACTAAGTTATGAAGAAAAGAAACTGGATTTAAGACTTACTACTGAAGTGAAGTCAATGGAATTTGGTGGCTGGCTAAAAATTATTAGATAGGAATGGGGAAAAGTCCAGGAATGATTTCAAAGTCATAGACTTGGGTGACTGAATATGCTGTCTTTAACCAAGATTCAGGCTACAGAAATTGGAAAAAGGTTTTCTGGAATGTTCACTTTTGGAAAGCTAATTTCTAAAGCACCTACAAGATTTCTAACTATAGCATTCAGACATCTGGAAATATGGCAACTACAGTGTGAAATGAGTAACAATAGAAGAGCTAAAACTTGAACTCCCAAGTATCCTCCTCCACCCCCCACCTGATGGAGCAGGCAAAAAACAGCCTCTCTGGGTTTTCTGTAACTACCACTATCCAGATTCTCTTGCCTTTCTGACCATTTCTTGGTCTTGTCATTGTTTTTTTCCTCCTCTTTCTACTCCTAAATAAGAATGTTCGCCAAGACTCCATCATTGGTCCTCTGATTGTTTCTCATTACAGTATATTCTTGGAACATCTCTGTGCGAATTAATGCCAGGTATGTATTTCTAGGAAAACTGACCTAAGCTTTGGTCCTCTGGGTCAAATGCCTTCAAGATATTTTCAATTTGTATTTCTATTTCAAGCCCAACACGATATAAACTGAAGTAATTATTTTTTGCTCTGACTCAAAACATATTCTTTGAGTTTCTCTTGTTTGAAACCTTGGAGTTATTTGACTCTTTCCTCCACTCTACCCTATATGATCTAAAAAAAAAAAAAAATACCAGTCTTATCTTCCTTTAAAAGTATTTAAACTCTTTCTTGCTTCTTCCATGCTCTGCTAACCTATTCTAAGTCCTCATCACCTCACTCTTAAGTCACTACATTTTCTCCTTGCTAAAAACCATGTTATGATCACCAATTTCCTATTGTATCATGTCTAAACTCCTCTGCCTATCATTCAAGTTTCTCTTTGTGGGTAATTTCATATGCTGCCAACGTAGAATAGCCTTCTTCTGCTTTTATTCATTTTTTATGTATTTCCAGGTAAACCCATATAGTTCGGCCATAAATGTACAGTTGAACCATGAACAGTACAGCTCTGAACTGCATGGGTCCACTTACCTGCAGATTTTTTTCAGTAATACAATATGGTACCATAAAGGTATTTTCTCTTATGATTTTCTTAATAAGATTGTTTTTTCTGGCTTACTTGAAGAATATAGTGTATAATATGTATATAAAATGTGTGCTAATTGACTTTTTGAAAATAAGATAACCAATCTTTTTTTATTATTATTTTAGAGAGAGAGAACACAAGTGGGGGAGGGGGCAGAGGGAGAGAGAGAGAGAGTGAATCTTAAGCAGGGCTTCAGGCACAGCACAGAGCCCGATGTGGGGCTCAATCCCACAACCCTGGGATCATGACCTGAGCTGAAATTAAGAGTCAGGTGCTCAACTGAATGAGCCACTCAGGCACCCCATGTGCCACTTGACTCTTAATGTTATCAGTAAGGCTTCTGGTCATCAGGAGGCTTTTAGTTAAGTTTTGGAGGAGTCAAAATTTTATGTGGATTTTTGACTGGGGTGGGGATGGGGGTAGGTGTCAGCACCCCTAACCAGTGTTGTTCATGGGTTAACTGCATTGTCCAATTGGTAAATTACAACTACCAAATTCTATAAATGTACCTTGTACATGTAAGAAATGTATTCTCAGTATGATTTTATATATAATTGAGTTTTTTGGACTCTATACCCTATTTTCTGCACTACACTAGAAAGTACCAGAATTAACTTGTATTTATTTTGGTTCCCTCACCAACACTCAGCAGAACTCCTAGCAGATCAGTATCTATTGATTACAAGAATATCCTGAGATTTCTTTCTCTCTACCCATACAAGAAAAGATTAACTTAATTCCAGCTCTGCCACTTCTTTGCTATAAAACCTTGAGCCACATACATATAATCTCTCTCTCTCCCCTCTCTCTCTATATAGATGATAGATAGATAGATAGATAGATGGATGGATTTTATACATATATATGTATATATGCATTATATATACATATGTATTATATATATATACATATATGTATATAATCTGTGCCTCAGTTTCCACATCTTCAAAATGGGGGTAGTAAAAGTACTTAACTCACAGAGTTGAAAGTTTAAACTTATTTGCTTGGAATGAGCTTAGAATAGTTGAATGACATATGTAAAAGCTCAATAAAGGTTAGTTGTTATCACTACCACTTACATTATTTTAAAATACTTACCATATGCCTAATCTATACTCTTCGTATTGGAGTGTTTATCTTTACAAAGCACAATTATACCTTATCTTATTTGGTTCTTAAAGCACAACAGTCTAGCGTGGCAGATTAAGTATTATTTCAGTTTTATAAATGAAACATAAAATAGACAAACCAATGTATCCAAAGGCACAAACCTAGTTCCCTCTCCAACTCTTAAATCCGTATTTCTAACTAAGAAATCAACTGCTGGGGCCTCAAAATCAATGTGGACAAAATGGGATTATATCCCCCCCTTGAAATCTATTTTTCTTTGTTTTCTTTGGGACATCACCCACTCACTGAATACGGAAGCAATAGTAGTATTTAGTGGTAGTAGCAGGTGCAATCCTGCTCTCGCCTCTCCAGACCCAACTAATTGGTCAGCAAGCCCCATCGAGTCTGTCTCCCTAACATCTCTCAGACCGCCACCTTCTCCACTTGCACAGGCTTTCCCCACCTATCATGGACTGAAGGTAGTAATGTCCTAACTGATCTCCTTGTCTCCCTTCTCCCCGCATACCTACTCCCAGTCCGACTACTCAAGTCAACTTTCCAAGTGCAGATCTCATCATATAGCTTTCTTAATTCTTCAGTGGGTGTCCCTGGATAAAGACACTTTCCTTAAAATAGCATCCAGGGCATTCATGATCTGTGCCCTGCCTACCATACCAAGATGCCCATACCAGTATAATTATTATCACGTGTACCTGACATATCTCTATAATGATTGTTTTTATACATTTTCTTTAACCAAGACCATAAACTGATAGATGTCATGGACTTACCTGTACATGTTCTCAACACCAACCAGTGCCTAGCACACAAAAAGCATCAATGAATACATTCTAGATGCATGAATAAATGGTCAGAAAATGTCTATGCCATATGACTAGTAAGCAGATATCAAACATCATCTGGCACATAAAAGGGTCTCAGTTAAATGCTGAGTGGGTGAACAGATGAGCTGACTGCTGTTCAATGATAATTTAAAAAAATGAACACTTTTTCTTACTTTGTCTGCAAGGAACTGGTTGCGACGCTCTTCAATAAGTTTTTCCACAGCCCTCCTGTGTTCTAGCTGCTTCATTCTTTGTTTCTGAGCATTCATCAGTTCTATTCGATCATCCTCAGCAAGCTTAGCTAGCGTAGCTTTTCTAAAGGTCTCCTCTTCCTCTTTTGCAGCCTGGAGTACTAGTTCCTTCAGGGCCATTTGTTCTAGAAAATCTTGTTTCATCTCCTTTTGCTTTCTTAATTTCTCTTCTGCTTCCTCCTAAACAACAATCCGTATAAACATTAATTCAGTAACTGTTTCTTTACAAAAAATTTATAAAGAAAAGGTGGATAGAGTTTGGTTAAGTGCAGTGTTAACAATATGAAATAAAATGAAAAATTAAGCCTTTCAAGATAACTCTTTTCCCCATCCTTTTAACACTAGTTGGATAAAGGACATGTTATTTTGGACTACCTTCTTTTATTTTTAAATTTTAATTTGTATATATTTTGAAAGGAGTGGCTATAAAAACTTTTTTGCACACCTGAAGTCATTAAATCTGTGGTCTGTGAAATTTGTACCCACAAAGAATCATTCGAGAATCTTGCCTGAAATTGTGGTTCAAATGACTGGCAAATATTTTTCAGAATAATAAGCTACAAGTGACAATCACAAGTTTTTCAAGAAAATTCAAATATACTTGGAGCAGTTACAGTCTCTTCCTACAAGCTTTAATTTTCCTAACATTATGAAAAATCTCAAACATAATTGGAAAATAGAAGTTTACAGTGATCACTCATCTACCTAACACCTAGCTACTATCAATAACATTTTACTATTTTTGCTTTATCATCCATCCAATTAGGACTGATGTAAATTTTAATTCCTTCTCAACTGTAACCAGCCTTGCCTGATTCATACACAGTTTCCAGGAAGTAAGCCATATCCTCAGGGCAACCAAAATATTGCCTTAACAACGTTGTTTGATCACGGTTCTTACAGGTAACACAAACTATAAGGGATATACTACAGGCCAGCAGGCAATATTAGAGAACTTCCAAGATGTCCAGGAAACCAGCCACCATTACCATCTATCTTCGGTAGAGTTAATCAACATGACTCAAATTCCATGATGGTAACTCTACCAAACCTACTCCCAACGATCCAGTCTTCTACATGTGACTGTGACCTCACTTTGCCCACTTCTATCTTCACACCTTGAGGTGGAGAGTAACTTGGGAGATAACCTAGGTACTATGAAGAATCCTAGCTAAAAGAAGATAAATGTGGTTTTTACTTTATAATGAAGTAAGACAAAATGTATAGAAGTGAGTTTTAAGTGACCCAATCTGGAATATCAGCTATAGCAACTTTGTTCATTATCTTCAATGTTCCACTTCTTTTTCTTCACTTATCTCTATCTAATCTCCTATTCAAATCCTACCTCCTCCAGAAAGTCACTCTAATTCATACATCTCTCTTTTGGGCCTCTGATACCATTTAATTTTCCAATCATTAATTTTATTTCAGATACCCATGCCTTCTCTCCTCACTAAAAATAAATTCCTAGAGGGCATATATTTTATTATTTATCTTATATATTATTTTTCTTTGGGATGCTGGGCACAGTGTTTTTATGATATTATAGTTTATGTTCATCTCCATGTATTATATAGAAGTCAGAAGGCTCACTGAAGGCAGCTACTGTCTCAGCTTTGAATTCCTTCAGAGTTTATCATAAAACTTTGCACACAGAAAATACATATTGAACCAAATGAACTGTTGACATTTCCTGCATCCATCCCCCATACAAATTTTAGTTTAATCCAATCAGTGGTAAAGACATCTGGCTAAAAATCAGGGAAACATTAGCAAAATAAGACAAAACAACATTTCACTGCTTTTTTCAACTAGAAAAATGTCCCTATACTCTTTGATATGCCTGGATCAGGATTATATATTTATGTAATATGAACTGCATAATTTTACAACCTTTTCCACATTCTAAAATCCATAATGTGGTTTGAGAAGTTGCTATTCATTAAAGGTTTGAAATAATTTGCTGAAAAAACTGCTCTGAGCCTGCAAACTTTTAGAGGTACCTTGATCTGGGTTCTCCGGTGAAAGCAGAATCTTACACAAATATTTGTGTATACATATTTTATGAGAGAGGGAGATCTCAGGAAGCAGTAGTGAGGGACAAGCAGAAAGAAATAGGGAAGGGAGAAAAGCCAACACATGGGTGCATCACTGAACTGGTTACTACATGGGCAACTGTGGCTTAATCCTGCCAGAATCTTCTGAGGAATGCATGAAACACCTTTCAGGTCTGCCCTCAAAGTTGACAGGAAGAAGCATTTATCCCTTCATTTCTGTCTACTGTTGGCTGAGGGATGGCCCAGAGGGTATTCACTCTCTGCCTTCACCAACACCACCACATATTAGGATGCCGTCAGCACAGTCAGGGTAAACCCTCACAAGTGTTCTCCACAACTGTCACTGTAAGCAGAGGAGAGGCCAAGAGGGTATGAGGCAGGACACAACAAGCTTTTCACACAGGATATATCTTTAATGATCTTATTTTGGCTTTTCCCACATTTTTTGAAATCACTATATTTTTAATGCAGAAAATAGTGCCATGAAGATTTTCCTGTTTTATAAGTATACAATTGAATGACCATTCACTATTTTCTATTCTTTCTTCTTTATAGACCTTTTAGTCCTTCTAGTTTTGTATTTGCTTTCCTTTTTTACTATGTTTTTCCAGAGTAAAAGCTTTACCCCCCAATCCTAACTGGATTAATTCTTGCTAATGTGTTCTCCTGATTTTGCTAAATTTCCACTTGTATCTTTATGATTTCCTTCCATATTCTTGCCTCATACTGGAATTTGTATTGTTTTTCTAAGTTACTGAATTGGCTGCTGGATAATTTTTGCTAATATTTCTTGTTAAAAATTAACTGCCTCAGAGATCAGTTTTATAAATCTGAAAAGATTTTGATGTGTACTAATCTCATCCTCTAAATTACTCCAGATTTTCTCTTCAACCAATAATAATTGAAAAGAATATTTTTAGATTTTCAGACAGAAAATGAAAATACTTGTCATTAATTTCTAGTGATGTTAAATACCATTTCCCCTTGTATTATTCTGGTAAATTTTCTTTGGAGATTTAATACCTTTTAAAGTTATGTACTTCAATGCAATTTACGTAGAAGATTAAATGTTTATCCTGTATTACCCTCATTATCAATTATACCTTTCATCTGTGATATATGAGATTCATTTGATGTTCTTTTTCTGATGATGACCTTGCCTATTTGCTTCCCACTGGCCCATATATACCTGTTACACCTTCATCCATCATTTTATTCTTAACATTTTTGGGTAATTTGATATTAGGAATATATAAATGGATTACATTAAGTTGTTTTTAAAAAGAAATGTACATATTTTACATTTTAAAAAAACTTTTTGAATGTTTATTTTTGAGAGAGCAACGGAGCATAAATGGGGGAGGGGCAGAGAGAGAGGGAGACACAGAATCCAAAGCAGGCTCATGGCTCTGAGCTGTTAGCACAGAGCCCGATATGGAGCTCAAACCCACAAACCACAAGATCATGACCTGAGCTGAAGTTCAACGCTTAACACACTGAGCCACCCAGGGGCCCCTATATTTTATATTCGTATATGCAGATAATATGTATATATTAAGAATACACATGCAACAGGTTTTGAGATCAATACACAGTATCTGCTTCCTCCTCACTAATGAAAGTTTATCTAAAATGATGTTGTTATTGCTAAACAATAACAAAAATACTAATAACTAACAATCTATTGTATACTTGGCTATTCATATATTTGTTTTATGAAATCTTTGTTCAACTTCTTGCTCATTAAAAAATAGTTCTTTATTATTCTATTATTGAGTTATCAGAGTTCCTTCTATATTCTGAATAAAAGGTGTTTATAAGATACATGTACAGAATACTGTTTCCCAGACTGTGGCTTGCATTTACATTTTCCTAACAGTGTTGGCAAATTATTAGTTTTGATGAAACCCAATTTGTAACTTTTTCCTTTATGGATAATGCCTTTTTTATCCTACCAAAAAATCTTCACCCTTCTCAAGGTCATAAAGACTTGCTCCGCTGTTTCCTTCTAGAAATTTTGTAGTTTCAGGCTTTTTGTTTGTCACATTCATTTTGAGTTCATTTTTGTATATAATGAGACAGAAAATAATAAGCAGGAGGGTAGGGGAAACAGGAAGAGGTTGGTAAAGGGTAGAAAGTTCAGCCATAAGGCCTGAAGATCTAATGTAAAACATGGTGACTAAAGTGAATAACACTGTAGTTTGTAAATGAAATTTGTTAAGAGTCCAACTTAAATGCTCTCTTCAGAAATAAAAAGATAATTATGTAGGTGATAGACTTATTAACTAGATGGGAGAATCATTTCCAAATATAAAAATATATCAAATCACCAAAATGCATACTTTAAATATCTTACAATTTTATATGTCAATTGTACTTCAAGAATACTAACAATAAAAGTCAGCTAAGTTGAAAAACCTAAAGCAAGAGTGACAAAAAAAACAAAGAAACAATTACCAATATCAGGAATGAAACATGGGATAGCACTGGAGACCCTGTAGACATCAAAAGGATAATAAGGGAATAGTATGAATAATTCTACACACTTTGACAACTTAGACAAAATGGATCACTTGCTCAAACACAAGTCACTAATACTAACCAAATATGAAAAATGGTCATTTGAATTGCCTATAACTATTAATGACATTGAATTAATAATTTAAAGCTCTCAAAAAATAAAACTCCAGGGCCAGATTGTTTCACTGGAAAAGTCTACCAAACATTTTAACAAAGCGTTAAAACCAATTTTATACAATCTTCTGGAAAATATGAGGAGGAAACACTTCTGCATTTATTTTATGAAGATCGTAATACCCTGACACCAGTATGAAAACAGAAAACAAAAAGCAATATTAGGTATTCAAAAAAAAAAATCAACATAACCCACCAAGGTAAAGAAGAAAAAACACACACCTTATCTATAGATATAGAAAAAGCATTTGACAAAATTTAACATCTCTTCATGATAAAAACCTTCAGAAAAATAGGGTTAGAAGAGAACTTCCTCAACTTAATAAAGAGGATCTATCTACAGAACTACAATTAACAGAACGCTTTCCCCTAAGATAGGCAACAAAGAAAGTTGATATCTATCTCATCACTCTTATTCTTCACAGTCGTAGACAATGCTAGAAGTTTTAGCCAGTACAGGAAGGCAAGAAAAGGAAATAAAAGGGACACAGACAAAAAAAGAAATAAAACTGTCCCTATTTGCAGAAAACATGAGTGAGTAGGTAGGAAAAAAAAAAAAAAGAAAAAGAACTCCTACAGTACTAAATGAATACGGCAAAGTTGTGAGATACAAGATAAATACAAAAAAGTGAATTCACTAGTAACGAGTCTGTGGACATTGAAATTAAAACTAAAATTCCATTTATAATTGCTGAAAAAAATGAAATACTTAAAGATAAAAACAAAGCACATGGAGGATTTGTATGCTGAAAACTATGAAACACAGGAAAAAATACAAAGATGATCTAAATAAATGGAGAATTGTACTATGTTTATGGATTGGTAAACTCAACAGTGAACCTATCAGCTCTCCCAAATTGACAATTAGATTTAATGCAATTCCTATCAAAATCCCTGAAGACTTATTTGTAGATAGAGACAAGATTATTCAAAAACATGTATGGAAAGGCTAAAGCAAATCTTAAGAATTATATAGTTATAGTAATCAAAACTGTGTGGTATTGGCAGAAGGACAGATACATAAATCAACAGAACAAAACAAGAGATCCCCAGGAACAGATCCAAACAAATATACCTGTGTTTTAATAAATTTGCCAAAGCAATTCAATGTAGGATAGAAAATCTTCTCAACAAATGGTGTGGAGCAACTGAACATCTTAAAGCAAAAACCTTGACCTAAGTTTCATACCCTATACAAACTATTAACTGAAAACAAATCACAGACTTAAGTGGAAAATAAAGTTTTAGAAAAAAAGGAGAAATTCTCCAGGATCTAGGTAAAGACTTCCTAGAATTGATACCAAAAATATGATCCATAAAAAGTGAAACTGACAAATTGAACCTCATAGAAACTGAAAATACCTGCTTAGAGAAAGTCCCTGTTAAAAAGATAAAATGACAAGCTACAGACTAAGACTACAGACTAAGAGAAAATATTTGAAACCTACACACCTGACAAATGAGTAGTATCTATAATACATAAAGAACTCTCAAAACTCTAATAAATTAACAAACACATTTAGAAAACTGGCAAATCATCCTGACTTGAGGTCAAGGTTTTTGATATTGTAGTTCAACACCGTATCCTGTGGTCTTCTGACTACTTATTCTATATATTAAGGAGAAGGGAGACTGAAATCTTCAACTATAATTATGGGTTTGTCTCTTTCTCTTTTCAGTTTCACTTCATGCATCTTAAAGCTTTATTTAGGTTCATCCACCTTTAGGACTATTATATCCTATAGATGAATTTACCATGATTTCCAACACAACTTTCTTTTGATTAGGGTTTAGTCTATCTCCCTCCATCCTTCTGTTTTTAAACTATATGTCTTCATATTTAAATTGTGTTTCTTAAAGATAACACAGTTGAATCATACTTTTTATGCAGTTTGTGAACTGTTACCGAGGTCTAGCTTTTTTATCCAGCCTGAAAATTTCTCTTTTAATTGAAGTGTTTATGCTATTTACACATAATGTAATTATCAATATTGGATGGGTTTAAATCTACTATTTTTCTACTGCTTCATCTCAAAATAATATTCTTCTCTATGTTAATCATTTTTTCCATTTCCAAAACTTACTTTCAGTTTCATCTTATGTATTTCAGCTTGTTCTTCCTGGTATAATTCTTGTCTCACTTGCTCCAAATCTTCACGTTGCCGCAGCATTTCTTCCAATTTCTGAGTCAGCTATTAAATTTTTAAAGAAACACACAAATGTTAGTAGTAAACAAATTCTATATTAAGTGTTTCTGAATTCCTCCAATGTTAAAGAAGTGGCTATTTTAATACCATATTCTGAAGCTGCAGCCTTTTTTCCTCATTTTCTTGAACTTTTGCCATTCGATCTTCTTCTCTTTGTTGCTGCATGTTGGCAAACTCTACGATTTTTCTGTTTTCTTCTTCCATCTCCTCACGTTTCTTTTTTCTCCAGAGAGCCTGTTCTTTCTGAAATTCTTCTATGTACCTTCGAGTTACATTCATTTTTTCTAACCTTTGTTGTCTTTCCCTAAAAAAGCAAGAGCTGAGTACAGTTGTACAGTAAAAGAAATAATATTGATAAATATAAGTGTCATTTCCTTCAGGTGATAATAATGTGGGAAAAAACAGCCTTTCTATTTATATTTTATTCATTCATTCATACCACAAACGTTTCGAGTGTCCACTATGTGCTGCTAAATACAATGACAGGTATGAATTTTCCAAGTAAAATACTATTTATACTGCTCCTCTAACTTATTAATGAAGTTTTATGCATCTCACTTCAGAAAGGCACCAACCTGTTTACATACGCCTAGCAGCACACTACACTTCAGCTGTCCAGCAAAGAAATGATCAGAAGACAAGTCCTCTATATGATATGGGCACATTTAAGGAAAACAAAGGTTTAGTCATTTTCTTCCTTAATAAGCATTTGTTACCAGATAATTATCATGCTCACAAAGATAAATAGGAGTTGGAGCTCCATTTATGTAATTGTAATACTTACTGAGGACTTAGTATGTATCCGGCACTGTTTAGGTACTTCTTCTTTTTAAAACAAGCCTAAGATAAATCTCATCTCAATGTTTAGGCATGGAAAGAAACTGGGATGAACTTACAATTGATCTTCTTCATAGATTTTCCTAACAATTTCATCAATCATGAGTTTCTCTTTCAGTAATTGCTCATAAGCTTCCTGCTTTTTCCTTTCTTGTTCTTCAAGTTGTTTCTCCAAGTCAAGATAATATTGTGCTTTTACTTTATTCCGTTTGTCCTCTGCAGCATTCTCTTCCTTGATTGCTCTCTCGTGTTCTTCCATCATGGTTTTGGCTATTTCAGCATCACGTTTCTGTTATGAAAACAAAATTTATCTTTCCATTTTCAAATGGTAACACAGTAGGTTAGAATATGTCAAAACAGGTGAAATTGAATACTTATAAAGTGTACTGCATAAAATATTTTCATCTGTCCAGGTAATCACAAAGGTAAGTCACTCTCACTTGAAGGGTTTGAATGATGAGTCAAAGACTAAAGATGCTTTCCCATTCCTTCAAGTAGGTCTCAAGGAAATATAGGATGAGCATAATTAATAACTCCACATTTGAAAAATTTAGAAAAACTTTACTAAAAAATTAGAAAAACTCTGCATTTGAAAACCTGCAAAAATTTGAAAAAATAGAATAACTGTTTTAAAAAGCAGTAGTCACCTTTTCCTTTTATTTAAAAGTGATGTAGGCAATTTTTAGCTCCATTATGTATCAGCTCCCATTTACAGTAAGGATTGTACTCTTTTTCAGACAAGTCTGCTATTAACCAGCTCTGAGCAACTCTGAAGTTTCTCCCAGCCTAAACTTTCTTTCTTGCCACTGGTCTTTGAAGTCTCTCATTTCTTCATTTATTAAATGCCCTTTATAATTACTTTAACTTAGAAGAGTCACATATATCACTGTGCCTATTTTCTGTAGCTTTTAATTCACTCATTCAAGACTATTCCCTCTGATTAGAGACAATCTTACTTCTGAACTAGGTTAAACCTCTTATTCTTTTTTTGAGCATTTTGAAATCACGTAACAAAATAAGTTGTAAATTAAAAATATTCAGGCAACTTTTATTACCCTTTACCATTATGATAACATCCCAAATAACATCAAATAGGCAATAAATGGGTTAAAATGTGAATGCTGAATGCCATTCCTGATCTAATTGAGGCCTTTAACATATACACTATTAATATGACTTGACCAAAGTTCTTTCTCTCCTACTTTTTTAACACATGTTGTATTGGGTTCTTTAAAAAAAAGTGAAATGACAAAAACATTTATGTATACATTGCCACACACTTATAGATATACAATGTTCTCATTTCACAGATATAAGACTAAAGCTCAGAGAGAAGGAACCCAAACTGGCAACTAGTTATCTTGACACCTAGTCAAGTTATAGAACTATTTGACTTTAATTTTTGTAGGCTCATTTTATTTAGGAAATAGTGGCAATTCCTTCAGGAGTCAGACTTAAATGTACAGCTGCCTGGAAAAATTTCAACTATCAGGATAAAACTGCAAATTACTGGTCAAAGACTACACTGCTTATGTTCTACTTTACTTTTGTTTTTAATTTTATTTATTTTGAGAGAGAAAGAAAGAGAGAACATGAGTAGGGGAGGAGTGGAGGGCAGAGAGAAAATCTCACAGGGATATGGGATTGATCTCACAAAGCATGAGATCATGACCTGAGCCAAAATCAAGAGTTGGACGCTTAACCAACTGAGGCACCCAGTTGCCCCAGTCGTACTTTAATTTTGAAAGGGAAGAAAAGAACTACATGCCTTAGGAAACAAGATCTCATGCTTTCCTACCACCTGCCAGGCCAAAGGCATTCCCAGTTAACAGCATGCTATGCAACCCTTTGGACTTTTCCTGAACTGACACACATGCAAACACACCACTGTGGCCAGCATCGATTCTTATGAGATGCCTATATTGCACTGTGCTGGTTAAGTACTTTGATATTATTCTTCTAATTGTATGTGTGCATCAACATATGTGTGCTGATATATACACATATGTTAACATACAGGTTTTAAAAAATGAAAACGGTCTGTGATGTGTATTACTCTCCAACTTGATTTTTCTGCAACTTGTTTTTTCTTTTTAACTTAAAATATGTTCAGGCTAACTTTAAAAGCCACAGCATTTACCTCTACCTCTTCTCTTTAACAGCTATATAACCTCTTTGAAAGGAATCCAGGAGAGAGGAAACTTTATGACTAAAATGCTCTACATATTAACAGAGAAACAAGAGAAGAGAACTTAAAAGACTGTAATATTGCAATCAGACCTTTTCATCTACGCCTAGCCTTTCCATGGGACCATGAGGGGTCAAGTGACGGTGTGCACGCTGCTTTTAAGAATTAACTCAATAAACCCTATTTTACATTTACTGGAACACCACTGGCGAGTATGTCTAAAACTCCTTTGCCCAAGAGTATCTCTTGCCCTGAACCAGACAGTATTTTCTAACCAGGAGTTAGAAAAGGGAAAAAAAAAAGAGGGAAACAGAAGAGATTACTACTAATAAAACAAGAGTTTCCTGCCTAAAATTATAAAATACTTCACTTTTTAAAACATTTAACAAATACAAAATCTAATAACATTCTAAAATGTATTGATCACACTAACTTGTACTATATTGGTTTGTCAGAGAATTATCAGTTAGAGACCACAAAGAATGCTCAGACTTACTGAGTATAGTTATTCATTCTAAACAGCAACCACATTCTTTGTGTCTCTGAAAGGCTCTAACATTAAATTAAACAAGGCTCACTACTGAATAATCTTTGAGTTTCTACACCTTAAGAATCTGAAAAGTATAAAAGTATTTAAGAAATCTAGCAGTGTAAATTCCTCATGGTATGGAGCAATTTTCAAAAAATTGGGCTATTGTTGGTTTTCTAAATGAAGTTAAAATATAGAAAACATAATGACCAGAAACATGATTACCATCTGCTCGTGTTTAATGGCATCCTTTTCTGCGATCTGAGCTGCTCTTTCTTTATTCATGTAAGCTGCTTTTAATTTCTTCTCCAATTCTCTGAGCTCAATACTGTTTTTTAAAAAAAGAGAAATTTAAAGTTGAGGACCACATTTCTTACTATCTTAAAAATTTGTACCTGAGATGTAAAAGAATTTTTCTACATGTGTAAGATATTTAAATTATTATATATCTTGAAAATAACACTTCTTCTTGCTTCATCCAAAGAAAAATCAGAATGCATGTGAAATGAGGCATTATAATTAATTTTCCATGCAAAACAACCCTTTTATTTCTGGTAATCATCACTAAAAATCTTTTTGCCTGTGCATAATAACTCAGAGAAGATGCTTTCTCAATAATGGTTAAAATTTCTGTCCAACTACTGAGGCTATCGAACTAAAAGAACTATAGTGGAGAGGTTGAAAGCAAGTTACTTATATTTTGTACCTTGGTTTTGTTACCTGTAAAAAGGGTAGCTGTGGGAATTAGTTAATCGGTATAAAAAGCTTATAAAAGCACCTGTTACACAGTAAACACTCTATAAACCATAACTATTTTTTGATATTAATGATGGAGAGGAATGACCACAGGCAAATTTGCTTCACTTCTCTGGACTTGTTTACCTACCTGTTAAAAATGAGGATCACCCTCAGATAATCTCTGTTTTTGAAGCTATCCCTTCCATAACTATGGTGGAAAACAAAATGACATATGCAACTTTTCATTTTAATGTGCAGTCACATTCTGAATATGAGAATTCTGAGTTGGAAGGGTACTTAGATGTCACATAGAAGCACATCTTGGGGCACTGGGGTAGCTCTATCAGTTGAGCATCCAATTCTTAATTTCAGCTCAGGTCATGATCCCAAGGTTGTGGGAGCCCCATGTGGATCGTGGAGCCTACTTAAGATTCTCTGTCACCCTATTCTGCTCCCCGACTCATGCATGCTCTCTCAAAAAAATTAAGTTAAAAATATTTTTTAAAGTACATCTTAATTCTTATTAGAACAGAGGCACTCACCTAATTATAAACAATTTAGAAGTACCCAATACCTCCAAAGAGAAGTCATCATGGGTAGGGTAGAGAGCTATCTTGGTGTTGTGATGTGTCCTTCTTGCCCTTTCTGTTGGAGTTGTGAATGAATAGGACACACAATTGCCTTATTTCATAAAAATAATAATATAAATGAGGATTAAGTTTCTAGGTTAGTCTACATATTCTACTCTCGGGGGCTGAAATATATTTCTAAGAATTTTTGTTGGATTGGAGTTAGGTAATAATATTTGTAAACCAAGGTACATACCCAATCACAATTTATAATATTACCTCTCTAAAACAAAGTGCATCAAATACCAAGCAACTAGCATGGAAATAAATGACGTTCATTGGAAGGACAAATGCACAGATTTCTATTGGATATATGCCTAAGAGTGAGATTTCTGAGTCACACTAATCAAATTTCATAGAAAATGCCAGCTTTCCATGCTCTGTACAGATTTAGACCCACAGTGCTTCAGCACTCACACTGCTACATGTCCCAGCAACACTTTTTAGTCTTGTCATTCTTTTTCATTTTAACCACTCTTGTGGGTAATATATCATTGGAGTTTTAATTTGTTTCCTTAAAAAAATGAAACTGAGACCTTTTCATATGTTTGAGTCATTTCTACATCTTCTGTGAAGTTTTTGTTAAAGATTTTTTTTGCCCACTTTTAGACTAAATTGTCTACTTCTTGTTGCAGAAGAGTTCTTTGTATATTCTTGATAGAAGTCTCTTGTTAGTTACATGCAGTGCAAATATATGTCATTCCAGTCTGTACTTACTCTCACAGTGGCTTCTTTAGATGAAGAGAAGTATTCTAATTCACCAATCTTTTTCTTCATGGTCAATGACTTTTGTGTCATGTTTTAAGAAATGTTGCCTACTGCATGCATATAAAGTTGTTTTCTTTGTTAATCTCTCAAAACTGTTTCAACATGACTTTTAGACTAATCATTAAAGAATTCAATTCTGTGTGTAGAGTGAGGTAAAAACCACGTCCATTTTTGTATATAAGGTTATTTAATTGATCCAGTACCATTTTATAAAAATGTCCATTTCTGACAGAATTGAGAACTCAGAAGTGGACCCAAAAGTATACAGCCAACTGATCTTTGACAAAGCAGGAAAGAATATCCAATGGAAAAAAGACAGCCTTTTTAACAGATGGTGTTGGGAGAATTGGACAGCAACATGCAGAAGAATGAAACTAGATCATTTTCACACACCATGCACAAAAATAAACTCAAAATGGATAAAGGACCTGAACGTGAGACAGGAAACTATCAACACCCTAGAGGAGAAAGCAGGAAACAACCTCCTTGACCTCCACCGCAGCAACTTCTTACTTGACACATCCCCAAAAGCAAGGGAATCAAGAGCAAAAATAAATGATTGGGACCTCATCAAGATTAAAAGCTTCTGCACAGCCAAGGAAACAACCCAGAAAATTAATAGGCAACCAACGGAATGGGAAAAGATAGTTGCAAATGACATATCAGATAAAGGGTTAATATCCAGAATCTATAAGGAACTCACCAAACTCCACGCCCGAAAAACAAACAACCCAGTGAAGAAATGGGCAGAAGATATGAACAGACACTTCTCCAAAGAGGACATCCAGATGGCCAACAGACACATGAAACGATGCTCAGCATCCCTCCTCATCAGGGAAATACAAATCAAAACCACACTGAGATACCACCTCACGCCAGTCAGAGTGGCTAAAATGAGCAAATCAGAGAACTCTAGATGCTGGCGGGGATGTGGAGAAACGGGCACCCTCCTACACTGTTGGTGGGAATGTAAACTGGTGCAGCCCCTCTGGAAAACAGTGTGGAGGTTCCTCAGGAAACTAACAATAGAACTCCCCTATGACCCAGCAATAGCACTGCTAGGAATTTACCCAAGGGATACAGAAATGCTGAGGCATAGGAGCACATGGACCCCAATGTTCATAGCAGCACTCTCCACAATAGCTAAAACATGGAAAGAGCCTAAGAGTCCATCAACCAATGAATGGATCAAGAAGATGTGGTTTATCTATACCATGGAATACTACATGGCAATGAGAAAGAATGGAATCTGGCCATGTGTAGCAACATGGATGGACCTTGAGGGTGTTATGCTGAGTGAAATAAGTCAGGCAGAGAAGGACAAATATCATATGTTTGCACGTATAGGAGGATTAGGAGGAACTTGACGGAGGAACAAGGGGGAGAAGAAGGGCGGAAATGGTGGGGGAAAGGGAGAGAGGCAAACCATGAGAGACTCTTGAATGCTGACAAAAACTGAGGACTGATGGATGGGGGGGGGAGGGGGGATGGGCATGGAGGAGGACACTTGTGGGGATGAGCACTGAGTGTTATGTAGAAACTAATTTGACAATAAACTATTTGTAAAAAAATAAATAAATAAAATAAAATAAAATTTAAGCATGAAAAAAAAATGTCCAATTCTGAATGTTCTACACTAACATTGTAGTGCCAGGGCTCTGCAGTGTCAGAGTTTAACTGTGCATATATGCATGGATCTGTTTTTGAATATCCCATCTCATCATTTCTCAACTGGGGTCCATAAGAGAACTAAGCCTCACAGAAAATGAAGTAACTATATTTTAATTCTCTAATAAATGGTATATAGCAGGCATTGTTTTAGATCCACGGAAGGTAAATGAACTCATTACAGATGCTGTAGACCATTGGGGTTTATATTTTCTGGTTGAGAAGATCTGCTCCATTCCATTTTATCAATCCATTTGTTTATTCTGTGCTAAAACCACAATATCTTAATTAGTGTAGCTTTATAATAAGTATTTATATCCTAGAGAATAAGTCTCCAATTTTGGTCTTCTCAAAGATTGTCTTAGCCATTCTAAGTACTTTGCATTTCCATATACATTTTAGAATAAGCTTGTCAAATGTCATAATAAACAATACTGGCTGAGATTCTGATTAGGATTACATTGAATTTATAAATCGGACATGTTTACAATACTGAGTCTTTGATTAATAAACATGGCACATCTTTCCAATTATTTACATTTTTAAAAATTCTATTCATAATAGTTTTTTTTTTTTCAGTGTTGAGGTTTTATACCTCTTTCATTAGGTATTTATTTTTTTGTTATTGTACGAATTATTCTTAAAATGTCATTAATTGTTGCTAACTTACAGAAATACAACTAATGTTATATATTGACTTCACGTCCAACACTACTGAACTTATTCTTATAATTTAAACATAGATTCTTCTGGATTTTCTACATACACAATCATATCATCTGGTAATAATCAAAGTTTTATTTCTTTACTGCCAATCCTAACACCTTTCATTTACTTTTCTTGCCTTATTGCACTGGCTAGTGTGCCGAATACAGTGATTAATATAAATCAATCCAGAATGAGGGACAGACACTCACAATATGGGCTACTACCATCAAAACTGCCTCAGAGCTGGGAAGGGATGGAGCAAGGACAAGTGAAAAACACCACAAAGCTTTGCTACCATTTTTAAGTTGCCTTTTTCTTGATTCAGCATTCACTTGGTTGCTATAAACCTCTGACTTTTGAAACTGTAATGCCATCCGTACTGCCAGCAACTGGCTATGTATTTAATAAGGGAAGACTGTCTCTGTCTCCTCTATGAGACAGTTTTTGCTAAACTTAATTATCAATTATATATGAGATACTTGTTTTTGGTTTTATAAAACTGTGTTAACTGTGTAACAAATGTATAGCTGCTAATTATGTAATTATATATTGTATGATTAATTATAATTATATAATGAAGCAGAATAATTAGAAATCATTAAAATTATTAATCACACATAATTATTGATCTGTGGTATAATTTTTTTTAAAATTTTTAATGTTTCTTTAAAAATTTATTTCTGAGAGAGAGAGAGAGAGAGAGCGATCAGGGGAGGGTCAGAGAGAGAGGGAGACACAGAATCCAAAGCAGGCTCCAGGCTCTGAGCTGTCAGCACAGAGCCCGATGTGGGGCTCAAACCCATGAACTGTGAGATCATGACCTGAGCCGAAGTCGGACGCTCAACTGACTGAGCAACCCAGGCGCCTCCTTCTGTGATATAAATTTTAAAAAGACTTCTAAAAATAGGAAGGGACTAAAAAGAATAAAAAAATAAAAATAAGAAGTGACTGTCCCATCTCAAGGAAAAAGCAGTGATAAATTAAACTGTCTTTTAAATATTTTCTTGGATTAAAAAATCATGTTTTCAAAAATCAAGTAACAGTCTCATTCAAGGTCAATTATTTTCAAAAGAAATGTCAATGAGCTTTAAAAATTCACCCCGGGTTTTAAAAATTCATTTCTTTTAAATTTAAAGAGGCTAATCTTACTATATATGGTTTTTAATCACTTAGGATATATTTTGAGTACCACCACAAACATTCCTTGATTTTAGAACTGCCAGTTTGCAGATGAAAACACTGATCAGAAAACTGGTCCATTTCTGCACATTAATCACAATTCTACCACAGCTTATGCACGAAATGAAAAACTCTAAGCAGTGTTGACAATGCTAACAGGCAGCATACCATATTTGAAAGAGTATTCAGCTGAATGACTTTTGCCTTAGTTTGAAGAAAATTTTCAAAAGTATAGCATTCTAGATGGGTCATTATTTTCTTTCAGCCCTTTCAATCCATAGACTTCTAGTTTTCACTGTTACTTTCAAAATCAGGTCATATTTCTGATTGTTGCTCCTCTGAACGTAATAGTCTTTTGTGGGGCTGCTTTTGTGATTTTCATGGTTTTATTTATTGTTGGATTTCAACAGTTTGACTAGGTTAAGTATGGGTATAGTTTTCAGTATTTGTTGTGTTTTCACCTGTGGCTTTATGTCTTTTCACACTTTTGGAAATTCTTGGCCAGTATCTCTTCAAATACAGCTTCTGCATCATCCTCTTCCATTTCTACTACCAGAACTAAAAGTATACATGTGTTAGCACTTTCCATCATGGCCCTTATCTCTTTTAAGGTTACTTTTGTATTTTTCTATCTCTTTGTCTCTCTGCTTTATTCTGGGTATTTTCCACTGGCCTACTTGCACATGCCTCGCTTCATCTGTTTCTATCTAATAAAATCAAATTGAATTCTGTATTAATGAAGTAATACACATACTAAGCTGCACAAATCTTAAGCATAAAGTTTGTAAAAATGTTGAACATCTTGCCATATGCTTATTGGCTAAGCTTTGCTTCAGTTCTTAACTCTCAGCCATACTTTTGGAATCAGCAAAACCTCCAGGAGAAATACAGCTACAAATGCCAAGCTTACCGTTCTGGTTTGCTTGTTTCCCAGATCTTACTTTTCCAGATAATCTGTTCTCAGAGGGAGCAATTATTTGAATCACCTTGTGTAAAAATTGTTAGAAGTGGAAAGTTCCTCCATTTAATTTTTAGATCAGTGAATTAGACAAAAATAGGATGAAATATTTGTTTCATCTTCAGATAACATAAAGCCACAAGGGACAGCTCAAATAACTGGAGAATTGATGTCCAAAGAGACAGTTTGTGACTAGAACAATATGAAGACATTAGTGGCAATTTTAAATCTTTAAGAATTAGTAAAATAATTTGATAAAAGTTGTAGGCCCAGAAAAATACATATGGGTGTATTTGTCAAACATATAAATATAATTTAATGAAGCTTAAAATCCCTGAAGGTCACCAATGGGTCATATAATATCCTACACGAAGCCTGGCTCAGTTAAGATAAAATGTAACAATTATCAAAGTAAATTGCTAATATATTCAACTATGTAAATATAGGATGGGCATTTAGTTAGACCTGAGTTTTAACCAACAATGTGATATTGCTGCTCCTAAAAAGTAATTTCATCTTAGGCAACATTAAGAAACATATTGTAGAACAATGTGGTTAGGTTAACAGTCCCACTACTAGGGGTATTAAGCAGTACCCCAGAGGATTACACATAATTAATGGGGTAAGATTTTGTTAAGGAACAACAATCATGTAAATCACACCTACAGAAGAGAACTAGGATGGTGAAGATTGAAATTATGTTATATGTGGAACAAATGAAGAAATGAAGGATGTTTAACTTACAGAAAAAAACTTTTTCATATTTATGTTTTTGTTTTTGTTTTTATTTCTAGGAGAGAGAGAGAGACAGCGAGAGCAGGGGAGAGTCAGAGAGAGAGGGAGTCACAGACTGAAACAGGCTCCAGGCTCTAAGCTGGCGGTCAGCACAGAGCCCGACGCGGGGCTCAAACCCACGAACCACGAGATCATGACCTAAGCGAAAGTCGGACGCTTAACCGACTAGGCCACCCAGGCGCCCCTTTCATATTTATGAACAGGATTCACAAATATGAAAGGATATACTAAATAAGAACTACATTTGTTGGTCTTTCATCAGACAGCAGAAATGAGATAAATGAGAAAGTTACAAGGAAATTAATTTTGAAACAACAGGGGAAAAGATAATTCAGAGTTACGGCTGAATAAAAAAAGTTCTATTGTAATCACCAGAGGTGTTGACCCATAGCTGACCAGCCACTTTCCAAGAATACTGGGGTAGAAAATTAAATTATCTATTGGGTAAGGTTTCACTTAAGGGTAGGATTCATGAGGGCACCTGGGTGGCTCAGTCATTTAAGCGTCTAACCTCAGCTCCAGTCATGAGCTCACATGGGTTCACAGTACATGGGTTCAAGCCCCACATTAGGCTCTGTGCTGACAGCTTGGAGCTTGGAGCCTGGAGCCTGCTATGGATTTTGTGTCTTCGTCTCTCTCTGCCCCTTCCCTGCTTACCTTCTGTCTGTCTCTCCCTCAAAAATAAACAAATAAACTTATAAAAAAAAAAAGAGTAGGATTCATGAGTCTATTTTTTAGGTCATTTAAAAAATTACGTTTAGAGGGGCGCCTGGGTGGCTTAGTCGGTTAAGCGTCCGACTTTCGCTTGGGTCATGATCTCGCGGTTCGTGGGTTCGAGCCCCGCGTCGGGCTCTGTGCTGACTGCCGGCTCAGAGCCTGGAGCCTGTTTCAATCTGTGACTCCCTCTCTCTCTCACCCTCCCCTGCTCACGCTGTCTCTCTCTCTCCTAGAAATAAATAAAACATTTAAAAAAAAATTTAAACTTTAAAAAAAAATTACGTTTAGAGGAAAGAGAAGAAATTGATATTTATTTTCACCTTAAACACTACTTGGAATACAACTTCTTTTCTCAAGCGAATATAAATAGGACTTAAAGCAATAAGCATTTCCAGACAAAATATTAACTAAGTACAATGATACAAATAAAGAAATTTCACTTTCAGGTGTCAAGCATAACATAATCAGTCTCAAGGCAAAGACAAAACAAATGAAATTTATAAAAGCCAAGATACCTGTTTTCTCTTACTTGTTGCCTCATCTTTTCATCCTTTAGACTTTCATGTTTTAGTCTTGCCAATTCCATTGCCAGTTTTTCTTCTTGTTCAATCTGAAGTTCCCTCAATCTTTTGTTTTCTTCTGCCTGAATTTTTTTAAAAAAGAAACTTCATTTATTTGTCCTCCAGAATCAGATATATTTTTTTCTCAACGCTGAATCTGTTTTTTAACAGAAAGCTCAAGTGCCTTCAGAGCAACAATCATTCATGTTTTATTTTAAAATACAAACTACTATTTCAGTAGACACTCTTCCAAACATTTTACCATGGAAGATGTCATACATCATCAGTAATAAGAATATTAAAATACACTCTCAGGTAGCATCACTCATTTTCCATAACTACCAATATTTTGCTAATCTTCTTTCTTTACTCTTCTACTCCAATTTCATTTTTTCTTCATTCTTTTTTGCTAGACTATTTAAAACATATCCTAGATATGTCATTAGCATATACATAATTCAGCATTGATCTCTACCTGATAAGAATTTCATCTCATAGAACAGCCATGCCATGAACATGTCTAAATAACAGTAATTCCTTAGAAAAGACTAATACCTTATCCATTTTCAGGTTTTCCCAATTGTCTCAAAGGTGACTTTTGTTTGCTTTTTCAAATCAAAATCCATACAAGATCCACATGTGACGTCTAGTTATTTTTTTCTCTGAAGTCTCTTTCACTCTGTAATGGTCATCCCATACACACACCTTTGTTTCCCAGTCCACTGATTTGTTGTAGAAATTAGTACATGTGGACCACAGAATGTCCTACATTGTGAATTTGACTGATTGCTTCCCCAAGATACCATTTAACTTGTTTCTTTTGTACCATGGGTAAAATGGTAGAAAGATCTAGAGGGTCGACTAAATTCTGTATTCAGAACAAATAAGCACATGAAAAGATGTTCAATATCATTAGCCTTCAGGAAATGCAGATTAAAATTCCAACGACAGATCACTACAAACCTATTAGAATGGCTAAATGAAAAATAATGGCAAAACCAAATGTTGGTGAGAAATTGTATGCTGGGTGAGAGTGTAAAATGATAGAGCGTCTCTGGAAAACAGTTTGGAGGTTTGTTCTAAAGCTAACATGCAATTACCGTGCAACTCAGTAACTTCACTCTTAAACATTTATCCTAGAGAAATGAAAACTTATGTTTATTTTAAAACCTGTACCCAAATGTGTACAGCAGATTTATTCAAAATAGCCAATAATGGAAATAAGCAGACAGATGCCACCAGGTGAATAGTGAGATAAACTCTGGTACATCCTACCATGGAGGACTGATCGACAACGAAAGGGAACAAACTAATGACACTAGTCACAACTGGCTGAATTTCTAGCAATTAAGCTAAGTGAAAAAAAATCTAATCCCAATGTACTGTATGATCCCATTTATATAATGTTCTTGACACACATTCTTTATTTTACAATTGAGCTTTAATTGTAAAAGTTCAATTATTCACATAGCATAAAATTCACCTTCCACAATTCCTAACTCAGTGGTTATTTAGTATATTCACAGTGGTGTGCAACAATCATCACTATCTAGTTTCAGAACTTTTTTTAAGCGGATATTTTCTGAAGCAGCTTTGTGTTCACAGCAAAAGTGAGCAGGAATAAGAGAGCTCCCATATACCCACAGCCCACACACACATACCACCCCACCTCACTATCAACACCCCCCACCAGTGTGATACATTTATTACAGTCAATTAATCTATGTTGACACAATCACCCAAAGTCCACAGTTTACATCAGGGTTAACTCTTGGTGGTGTACATTTTATGGTTTTGAGAAATATGTAATGATAGTATCTACCACTATAGTTATCACAGAGAGTAGTGTCACTGCCCTAAAAATCATCTGTGCTATGCTATCCTTCCCTCCCCCAGATCCCTGGCAACCTGTGATCTTTTTCCTATCTCCACAGTTTTGCATTTTCCAGAATGGTAGATAATTGGAATCATGGAGTACGAAGCCTTTACAGGTTGGCTTCTTTCACTTAGCAATACACATTTAAGGTTTGTCCACGTCTTTTCATGGCTTGATATTCTATTGTCTGGATTGTCGATCCATTCATCTGCTGAAGGACATCTTAGGAGCTTACAAGTTTTGACAATTAAAACTGCTATAAACATCCATGTGCAGGTTTTTGTGTGGATGTAAGTTTTAACATTGAAGAACAGTCTCATTACCTCCAAAAAAACCCACTATACCTGTTAGCTGTCATTCACCATTCCACTTACCCCCTAGTCTCTGAGAACCACTCATCTGCTTTCTATCTCTCTGGATTTGCCTATTCTAGAGATTTCATTTAAATGGAATCATACAGTACGTGGCCTTTTTGTGCTTGGCTTCTTTCATTTAGTGTAATGTTTTCAAGGTTAATCCATGTTGCAGCCTGTATCAGTACTTCATTCCCTGTTATGGCTGTATAATATTCCACTGAACAGATAGAACACATTTTGTTTATCAAGTCATCAGTGGATGGGCACTTGGGTTGTTTCCAACAACTCCTTTGGGCTGTCATGAATAATGTTGCTTTCAATATTCATGTACAAGTTTTTGTGTGAACATGTTTTCAACTGTCTTGGGTTTATGTTTAGGAGAGTAATATAGCATTTGCATTTAACTTTTTGAGGAACTGCCCAACTGTTTTCCACAACCACTACAGCATTTTACATTTCCACCAGCAATGTACAAGGGTTCCAAGTTCTCTACATCTTTGCCAACATTTACTATCCTTTTTAAAAAGAATTAGAACAATCTTCATGGTTCTAAAGGGAAACCTGTGATTTTTATTCACATCTCCCTAAGGACATGATGTTGAACATCTTTTACGCACTCATTGCTCATTTGTAGGTCTTCTTTGGAGAAATGGCTATTGATGTCCTTTGTCCATTTTTGTCTTTTTATTGTTGAGCTATATAAATAACATTCTTGAAATGACAAGATTATAAAAATGGAGAACATATAAGTGGTTGCCAGAGTAAGGCATGAGGCATGGTGTACAAGAAAGAGATGGACAAGGGGCACCTGGGTGACTCAGTAGGTTAAGCGTCCAACTTCGGCTAAAGTCATGATCTCACAGTTCGTGGGTTTGTGCACCACATCGGGCTCTGTGCTGACAGCTAGCTCAGAGCCTGGAGCCAGTTTCAGATTCTGTGTCTCCCTCTCTCTCTGACCCTCCCCTGCTCATGCTGTCTCTGTCTCTGTCTCTCTCTCAGAAATAAATAAAAACATTAAATAAAAATAAAAAAGAAAGAGGTGGACAAGAAAAGACAAAATAAGGAACACTTGTGGTCATGGAGCTCTCCTGGATCATGACTGTGGTGCTGGATATACAAACCTACACGTGTGATAAACTGTAGAGAACCAAACACATATATACACACACTCACACGCACATGCAATGCACAGACAGGAGCACAAGTAAGAGTAGGGAAATCTGAACAAGATTGGTGGATTGTATCATTGCTGATATTTTGCCTGTGATATTGTACTATAGTTTTGCATGATGCACCATTAGGAGAAATTAGGTGCATGGTATATTGGGTCTGTGTTATTTCTTATAACTGCATTTGAATCCACAATTATCTAAATAATACTTTCAACTAACAAAAAGCAACTGCAAGTACTGGTGATGACACAAAGCAACTGGAATACACCACTGAAGAAATGCAAAATAAGGCAGCAATTCTGCAAAATGGTTTGGCAATTTCTTATCAAGTGAAACATACACCCACTGTATGACCCAATCATCCTACTCTCAGATATCTATCCAAGAGAAATGAAAACTTATGTTCATATAAAAGTTTATAATCAAATGTTTATAGCAGTTTTATTCACAGTTGCCATAAGCTGGAAAACAACTCAGATTTTTTTCAACATACAAATGGATAAACAATTGTGGTACATCCATATACTAGAATATAACAGAACCATTCAGCAATAAAAGGAACAATTCATACAACAACATGGAATCTTACATCTGTTTTGCTAAGTGAAAGAAGTCAGACCCAAAAGGTAACGTATTGCCTAATTCCAGTTATACGACACTGTGGAAAAGGTGAACCTGTCAGGACATAAAAGAAATCAATGGTTTCTAGGGATTTGGGGAGAGGAGTGAGTGGTTTACTACACAGGGACAGAATGAGGGGACTTCTGGGATGACAGAATTGTTTGAATGAACAATCTACCCATTTCTATCTCTACACACTGGGAGGGTAGAGATAGAAATCTATCCATTTATCAAAGTCCATAGAACTATACATCAAAGAGAATTAATTTTGTAATATGCAAATTTAACAAGAAATCAGCCAGTATATCCAAATCAACAGCACTACAACTCAATAATAAAAAAGAATTAACTTGACAAGTCCAACCATTTGGATGAGTCTCAAAAGCATTACACCGAGTGAAAAAAAAATCTACTCTAAAGGTCACAGACATAGGATTCCACATATGTATGGCACCACACACAATTATATTTATATAACATTCTTGAAAGAACAAAATTACAGAGATGGAGAACAAATCAGTGGTTGCCAGGAATGCGAGGTGGGGGAGGGGTTGAGGAAGTATATGACTATGAAGGGGTAACATAAATGAGGTCTTGGCAGTGACAGAATAGTTCTGTATCTTAAATTAGGTGGTGGTTGCACAAATCTACACATTTGAAAAAATGACAGGGGGGTATAGGCAAATATGGTACCAATGTCATTTTCTAGAGTTTGATATTATATTATAGTTATGCAAGGTGTAACCACTGGGGGACCTCTCCATACTATTTTTGCAATTTCCCAAGAACTTGTAACTATTTCAACATAAAAAGTTTTTTTAAAGAAATCAACTACATGTGGGAGGAATAAAGGAATGCACAGTATATCAAATTAACTATTTAAAAATTAACTATTAAAAATCAGGGGGTCCAAGAAGCATAGAAGATCCTGAACTCATCTCCCATGGACACACAAAATCTACAGCTATCTATAAATCAGTTCTGTAGGAATGCTGACAATACTGACTCTATCTTTGGCCCTCCATCTTGTTCATGGTTGCTCAATGACCTCTCTTGGGACTACATGTTTTATGTAGCCATCCCATGGAAATGAATAATCATACCTTAGAAATGCCCACCAAGAACTAGATAGGGAGAGGCTTGTTTTGGCCTCCCATCAATCTGTTAGAAATAACAGTCTTTCCCCTTTCTGATGCACAGGTGAGGCTATAAGATATAATTAAAAGTTAGCTGTCAATTAGACACATTCAAGCTCGCTGTAGTGTGTGTGAAACCTTTGATCTCAGTACAATGCCCTTCTGTGCGTCCATTTGCTCTGTAAAATTTGTGGACTAAGGTCTGGATTTGGTGGAGGATAACTATGCAGTTGCTGTGCATAGTCAGTCTTCTACCCGCTCCCCCATGTCAGTAAGTTACCCTGAGTAAAACTTTGTAAACTGTATGGAGAGGCCTACTTCCTTTTCCGGTCTCAGAGTGCCTTCTCAGTTTGGGGGATACTTTATGTCTCTCCTGCACCTTCTAACAATTTCTCTCTGTAAAGTATCTGAAAACTAGACAGACTGCGTTTCCACAACAAAGGATAAAAGGACCACATTGAGAGGGATAGAGGGACAGAGACACTGTCTAGCCAAAAACTCTACACCCAATAGGCAGAGAGACACAACAGAGAGGGATCTCACCAGTCCAGCACCTCTGCCAGACAAGTGAGGGGTTGGTGCCCCACATTAGACACTCAAATACTTCAGAGCTGCTCCAAACATGTCTGGCTTAGAAAACCAACAGGGCTAACATCCAAGGGACCGAAAGTACTATAGGAAACTGAGATTCTCATTTTAAAGGCTCATCTGTAGTCTCACTCATAGGATCAAGCACAAAAGCACCAACTTGAAGGAAATTCATTTGCTGATCTGGGGGAATCTGCTGCAGAAGCAAGGGACAGTTGGGGCTCTACCAGAGACAGAGGCAAGACTGACTCCTTTTGTGGGCTCTCTACCTCTCCTGCCAGGGTGGCACACTGCCTCCCTGGGGCTGGTGGGGCAGGTGGTCTCTGCCATCCTGCTGCTTTCCTGAGGCTGTGCAGGGGAGGCAGTCATAGCGATGCCCCATACCCTGCTGTGGCTGGCAAGTGAGAGCAGTTGTGACATTCTCCTGCCACCAACCTGGGGCCGGTACAGGCACAGAGACAGGGCATTCTCCCCCAGCATCATGGAAGCCCTCAGACACATGCAGTCAGGGGATTTTGCCCGCTGCCTTTCTGAACCTGGTGAGTGCACTCTGAGCAGGTGTGTGCAAACCACACAGGGGATGCCCTTTGTTCACTTGGCCTTGGTGGCTAAGGGGGCTGGAGGTCTTGAGCTTCAAGGGACTATTACCATCAGAAAGACAGTTCTTGGCAGGCCAAACCCCCAGGGCACTGCACATCCAGTCTTGCTTGAAAAAGGTCTATTTATCTTGGAGCTCCAGCTGAAGAAACAGACTTCAGGTTTTCCACACAAGCACCAGCTACAAAGGCACTCTCAGGGGACGTAGGGAGACATTATCCTTGCCCATCCTGTTGGCATCACTGCAGCTCAACAAACTCTCCCAGAAAGGAGCTTATACACTCATCTGCAGTTCCAAGTTTTGCAACCTGTTGCCCAGGGGACACCTCCATCTCTAGATCTGGAGGCCACCAGGGTTTACAATTGTAACCCCACAGGACTGCATATATTTGCATGTATTAAAAGCTGCTGCCTGAGGGTCTGGCTTCCATTCAGCCTGAAACTAGGTACTTAATAAGATTCCTCTCCTTGGAACACTGACCAGTCTTGGCATACCATCAACAACACAAACATATCAAGAATAAAAATTAGACTATTTAGATGATCACAAAAGTTCAAGAGACAACCAAGAACTAATCAATGGTGAATGAGAAGTTTCATCACCTACACAAAGCCACCTCTTCAAGACTGAAAGAAGTACTTGTTTTGCCTTACACAGGGAAACAAATACAGGCAAACAAAATGAGGAAACAGAGAAATATGTTCCAAATGAGAGAAAAAGACAAAACATCAGAAAAAGACCTTATTGACTCGGAGATAAGTAATCTACCAGATAAAGAATTCAAAGTAATGGGCATAAAGATGCTCAGCAACCTTACAAGAATGAATGAACACAGTGAGAACGTCAACAAAGAGATATAAGATATAAGAAAGTACAAAACAGAAATCAGAGTTGAAGAATATAATAATTGAACTGAAAATACGTGAAGAGAGTTCGAGAGCAGACTGGATAAAATAGAATAGATCAGAGAACTGGAAAACAAAGCACTGGAAATCACACAGAGCAGCAAAAAGAAAAAGGAATTCTTAAAAAAGGATGATAAATTAAAAGATCTACTGGACAACATCAAGTGAAATAAAATCTGCATTATAAGGGTCCCAAAGGAGATAAGAGAGGAAAGGGGCAGAAGAAATAATGGCTGAAAACTTCCCTAGCTTAGGGAAGGAAACAGACACTCAGATCCAGAAACCCAGTGAGTTCCAAGTAAACTAAACCCAAAGAGATCCATACCAATACACATTATAATTAAAATGTCAAAAATTAACGAGAAAATCTTAGGAGTGCCAGGGTGGCTCAGGTCACCATCTTGCAGTTCATGAGTGCAAGCCCTGCATCAGGCTCCATGCTGACAGCTCAGACTGAAGCCTGCTTTGGATTCAGTGTCTCCTTCTCCCTCTGCCCCTCCCCCACTTGCATGCTTTCTCTCTCTCCCTCTCCCTCTCTCTCTCTCCCTTTCTCTCAAAAATAAATTAAAAAAAATTTTTAATAAAAAAAAATCTTAAAAGCAGTATAAGCAACTTGTTGTAAAGAAAACACTGCAAGGCTATCAGCAGATTTTTCAGCCCAAACTGTGCAGGACAGAAGGGAGTGGCATGACATATTTAAAGTACTGAAAGGAAAAATCTTCCAACCAAAAACACTCTACCCAGTAAGTTTATCACTCAGAATTGAAGGAGATAGAGTTTTTCCGATAATCAAAAGCTAAAGGAGTTCATCACCACCAAACTGGTTTTTCAAGAAATGCTAAAGGAACCTTTTAAGTTGAAAAGAAATGGAACTAATTAACAGCCAGAAAACATTTGAAAGTAAAAATCTCTCTGTAAAAAATAATTATGTGGTGAAGGTAGTAGATAAGTCAACTTATAAAGCTAGTATGAAGGTTAAAAGGCAAAAAAATAACAAAATAAGCTAAAACTACAATAATTGATACATAAAATAGGAGATAAAATGTGACATCAAAAACATAAAATGGGGGGAGGGGTAAAAATGTACTATTTTGGAATAGGTTCAAGTTTAAGTTGTACCAACCTAAAAGGTTAATAGGATGTTATATATGCTATATAAATAAATTACCTCATAGTAACCACAAAGCAAAACCTTACAGTAAATAAACAAAAGAAAAATGAGAAAGGAATTAAACACAACACTAAAGAAAGACAATGAACCACAAGGAAAGAGAGAAAGTGAAGAATGGAACAGAGAAGAAGTACAAAAACAGCCAGAGAACAATTAAGCAAATGGCAATAAGTATAGATCTAACTATGATACTAATCCATAAATACAAATGGATTAAATGCTCTACTAAAAAGTCAGACTGGCCAAATGAATTAGAAACAAACAAACAAGAAACAAACAAGACTCAATATTGCCTGCAAGAGACGTACTTCAGAAGTAGGGACAAATACAAGCTGCAGGTGAAGGGATGGAAACAATATTCCATGGAAATGAAAAGAAAGCTGGTATAGCTATGCTCATATCAGACAAAATAAGCTTTAAAACAAAGACTGTAATAAAAGACAAGGAAGGACATTACATGATAAAGGGGTCAATCAAGCAAGAAAACATAATATTTACAAATATATATGTAGCCAGTACAGAAGCAGCAAAATATATAAAGCAACTATTAACACACCGAAAAGGAGAAATCGACAATAATACCATAATGGTGGGAAATTTTAACACCCTACTTACATCATCTGACAGAAATAAGAAAATCAATGAAGAAACATTGGCTTTAAACAACACCATAGACCAGGTGGACTTAATAGATATATACAGAACATTCAATACAAAAATAGCAGAATACACATGCTTCTCAAGTGCATATGGAACCTTCTCCAGAACAGATCAATGATAGGCCACAAAAAAAAAAGAAAATCTCAAGAAAATCTCAATAAATTCAAAATTTATATCATATCAAGCACCTTTACCAACCGTAATGGTATAAACTAGAAATCAATTATCAAGAAGAAAACCACAAAAATGTGAGAATTAGACAACATGCTACTAAACAATCATTAGGGCATTGAAGAAATAAATACCTAGAAGAAACTTTTTTTAAAAAATCTAGAGAGGGGGGTGACTGGGTAGCTCAGTCAGTTCAGCATCAGACTTCAGCTCAGGTCATGATCTCACCATTCCCAAGTTCAAGCTCTTTGTCAGGCTCTGTGCTCACAGCTCAGAGCCTGGAGCCTGTTTCAGATTCTGTGTCTCCCTCTCTCTCTGCTCTTCCCCTATTTGTGCTCTGTCACTCTCTCAAAAATAAAAATAAACTTTGAAAACATGTTTAATTAAAAAATAAAATTAGGGGCACCTGGGTGGCTAAGTCAGTTCAGTGTCTGACTTCAGCTCAGGTCATGATCTCGCAATTCGTGGGTTTGAGCCCCGCAAAGGGCTCCACGTTGACAGTGTAGGGCTTGCTTGGGATTCTCTCTCTTTCCCTTTCTGCCACTCCCCTACTCACACTTTCTCTCTTAAAAAATTAAAAATAATTAAATTAAATTAAAAATATCTAGAGACAAATGAAAACAGAAAAATAACACAAATGCAGCAAAAGCAGTTCTAAGGGGGAAGTAGACAGCAGTACAGATCTGAGAAACAACAAAACCCTCAAATAAACAGTCTAACTTTACACCATAAGGAACTAGAATAAGAATAAATGAAGCCCAAGGTTAGTAGGAGGGAAATAATAAAGATCAGAGTATAAATAAATGAAATATATGGACAAAAAAAGACAATAGGAAGCATCAATGAAACTTAGAACTAGTTCTTTGAAAATATAAATAAAAATAGGGTGCTTGGGTGGCTCACTCAGTTAAGCATCCAACCACTGGTTTTAGCTCAGGTCACGATCTCATGGTTTGTTAGTTCGAGCCCCACATCAGGCTCAATGCTGACAGTGCAAAGCCTGCTTCGGATTCTCTCTCTCCCTCTGTCTCTGCCCCTCCCCCACTCACTCTCTCCCTCTCTCAAAAATAATTAAATAAACTTAAAAAAGAAAATATAAATAAAATTGACATAATTTAGCTAGACTTACCAAGGAAAAAAGAAAGAGGGCTCAAATACATAAAAATGAGAAGCGAAAAAGGAGTTACAACTGATACTAAAGAAATACCAAGGATCAACAGACTAATATGAACAATTATATGCCAAAAATTAGGCAACCTAGAAGAAGTGGATAAATTCTAAAACATAATCTTCCAAGACTGAATCAGAGTAATTCTTGAATCAAGAATAAAATCAGTAGGGAGATTACTAGTAGGGAGACTGAGTCAATAAAACCTCCCAAAAAACAAAAGTGTAGGACTCTGTGGCTTTACTGGTAAACTCTATCAAACATTCAAAGAATTATTATTTATCCTTCTCAAACTCCTTCAGAAAACTGAAGAGGAGGGAACACTTCCACTTCATTTCATGAGGCCATCATTATCCTGACACCAAAACCAGACAAGGATGCCACACAAAAATAATTACCAGCTAATATTCCTCATGACCCTAAATGCAACATTCCTCAACAAAGTATTAAGCAAACCAAATTCAACAATATATGAAAAGGACCAAACACCATGATCAAGTGTGACTTACTCCAGGGATGCAAGGATGATTCAATATCCAAAATCAATCACTGTTACACACATCAACAAAACAAAAGGTAAAAATCATATGATCATTTTGATTCAGGAATAGCATTTGACAATATTCAATATCCATTTGATAAAAAGTCTCAACAGACTATAGAGGGAATGTACCTCAACATAATTAGTACCCTTATGACAAACCCACAGTTAGTTTTATACTCATTGGTGAAAAGCTCTAAGATCAGGAAAAAGACAAGAGTGCTCACTCCATCCCCACTTTTATACAACATAGTATACGATGTCCTAGTAATAGCAATTACGCAAGAAAAAGAAATAAAAGCCATCCAAATTGGAAAGGAAGAGGCAAACCTGTCACTATTTGCAGATAGCATAATACTGCATACAGGAAACTCTAAAGACTACACCAAAAAACTATTAAAATAAATGAATTCAGTGAAGTTACAGGATACAAAAATACATAAAAATCTGTTGAATTTCTACACATCAATACCAAAAGATCAGCAAAAAAAAAAAAAAAAAATCAAGAAAACAATCCCATTTAAAATTGCGCCAAAAAGTACAAAATACCTAGGACTAAATTTAATCAAGGTGACCTATATACAAAAACTAAAATACTCATGAAAGAAACTGAAGAAAACACAAATGAAAAGATATTCTGTGCTCATGGAGTAGTATACTTTAAAATGTCCATACTTTTCAAAGCCATCTACAGAGTCAATACAATTCCTACTGAAGTATCAACAGCATTTATCACAGTATTTGAACAAATAATCCTGTTTATATGAATCTAAAATTCATATAAAAGCACAAAAGAATTAAAATAGCCAAAGCAATCTTGTAAAAGAACAAAGTCAGAAGTGTCATGATCCCAAATTTCAAACTATTATCACAAAACTATAGTAATCAAATCAGTATAGTATTGGCATAAAAAGAGACATGTTGGGGCGCCTGGGTGGCTTAGTCGGTTAAGCGTCCGACTTTCACTCAGGTCATGATCTCGCGGTTCGTGGGTTCGAGCCCCGCGTCGGGCTCTGTGCTGACTGCCAGCTCGGAACCTGGAGCCTGTTTCAGTCTGTGACTCCCTCTCTCTCTGACCCTCCCCTGCTCGCGCTCTCTCTCTCTCTCTCTCTCCTAGAAATAAAAATAAAAAATAAAATAAAAAAAAGAGACATGTAGATCAACGTAACAAGACAGGGAGCCCAGAAAAAACCCACACATATATGTCAATTAATTTACAACAAAGGAGGCAAGAATATACAATGGGGAAAGTGGTGTTGAAACTCTTCAACAAGTGGTGCTGGGAAAGCTGGACAGCAACGTGCAAAAAAATGAAACTGGACCACTATCATACAACATACACAAAAATTAACTCAAAACGGATTAGAAGCTTGATTGTTAAGACCTGAAACCATAAAAGTGTGAAACAAAACCTAAGTGGTAAGCTCCTTGACATCAATCTAAATGTTTTTTTAAATCTGATTCCAAAGGTTAATTGCAACAAAAGCAAAAATAAATGGGACTACGACAAAAAAGCTTCTGCACAGCAAAGGAAACCATCAACAAAATGAAAAGGCAACCTACTGAATGACAGAAGTATTTGCAAATCATATATCCAACATGGAGTTAATACCCAAAATATATAAAGTCATAAAACGCAAAAACAAAAAGATAAAGTCTGATTAAAGAATAAGCAGAAGGGGGCGCCTGGGTGGCTTAGTCGGTTAAGCGTCCGACTTTCGCTTAGGTCATGATCTCGCGGTTCGTGGGTTCGAGCCCCGCGTCGGGCTCTGTGCTGACTGCCAGCTCAGAGCCTGGAGCCTGTTTCAGAGTCTGTGTCTCCCTCTCTCTCTGACCCTCCCCTGCTCATGCTGTCTCTCTCTCTCTCAGACATAAATAAAAACATTTAAAAAAAAAAAAAAAGAGAATAAGCAGAGGACCTAAACAGACTCTTTTTAAAAACCACATACTGGGGTGCCTGGGTGGCTTAGTCGGTTAAGCGTCCGACTTTCGCTTAGGTCATGATCTCGCGATTCATGGGTTCGAGCCCCGCGTCGGGCTCTGTGCTGACTGCCAGCTCAGAGCCTGGAGCCTGTTTCAGAGTCTGTGTCTCCCTCTCTCTCTGACCCTCCCCTGCTCACGCTGTCTCTCTCTCTCTCTCTCCTAGAAATAAATAAAACATTTAAAAAAAAAAAAAAACACATACAGATAACCAGCAGGCACTGGAAAAGATATCTAACATCACAAATAATCAGGGAAAAGCAAATGAAAACTATAATGTGGTTATTACCTTATGCCTATCAGAATGGCTATAGCAAAAAGAAGTAAGTGCTGGTGTGTGGAGAAAAGGGAACCCTCCATGCACTGTTGGTAGGAATATAAATTGGTGCAGCTGCAATGGAAAACAGTATGGAAGCTCTCAAAAATTTAAAAACATCCTATGATCTAGCAGTTGCACTTCTGGGTATCTATCCAAAGAAAACAAAGGCACTAATTTGAAAAGATATAAAAATGCAGCATTATTTACAATAATCAAGATATGGAAATAACCTATGTCCATTGATAGATGAGCAGATTAAAAAAATCTGATCTTTAAGTACAATAGAATGTTACTCAGCGATAAAGATAATCTTGTCATTTGTGACAATTTGGATGGACCATGAGGGTATTTACACTAACTGAAATAAGTCAGAGAAAGACCACGATCTTTGATTTCACTTATATGTGAAATGTCAAAAACAAACAAAATAAAACACCAATTCGTAGAAACAGAGAACCCAATGGTGGTTGCCAGACAAGAGGGAAGTAGGAGTGGAGTGCGAAATGAGTGAAGAGGATTAAGAAGTACAAACTTCCAGTTATAAGTAATGGGGATTTACATACAGCATGGAGAATGTAGTCAATAATAGTGTATTAACTTTATATGGTAAATAGATAGTGACTAGACTTAGTGAGATCATCATTTCACAAACTATACAAAGGTCAAATCGCTATGTTGTACAGCTAAAACTACTATAATAATGTATGTCAATTATACTTCAATAAAAATTTTTAAAAAGACAATCACATAAATGCAGTGGAGATGGGTAGAAGTGGACCTAAGTAATTTTAGAAAACAGTGTTTAACTAGATATATGGCTATAAACAAAAAAAAATTTATACACAATTCTGTACTGTAGTAAGTAAATGTGTTGTTCACAGGGGGGCAGGTTAACAATTCTGAGACTACTTTACTTGTATACTAGGGTTGAAAGAATAAGTAAACATACTATAGATAATGAGAACCAGCTTTCTTTTTGTTGGAGAACGCAGTTATGAGTAAGGAAAGGAGAAAAGCTAGAATAACCACTGTGTTATTAGAGCCAGTAATACCAATGTAGGCTCATGGTTTATTAACAAATATGTCCAGAGAGACAGAAAAGTAAACAGATGCATGTCTATGCATTGGTCAGTTTAAGTTTATTTTATTCTTTCCACCTACAAGGAAGAGAGCAGTAAAACCCCAGTAATAATGAGCACACTTATCATTCAGATATTAGCTCCTAAATACCATTCTCCAATGGTATTTCGACATTCTCTAACGATGTCTCCTTAGAGAAGTGCTCGATTCAGTGCAAATAAAGAATAAAATGAGCCTGGGATCTTGCGACTCTGGAAAGAAGTGAAAAACAAAAGGTGGAGCATGTCAGGAGAGCACAGTAGACAACTTGAAAAACGTTTCCTAAAGCCAGAATTGAACAACTGGAGGAATAAAATCAGTAACAATATCACTGGGTTATAACTGAAAGAATAAAATAAGTATCAAGGAATTCAAACTGACATAAATAAATAACTGAATAAACATACAGTAGGAGAAGGGTCAACTTTTTCTTAAAGTTCCAACTAATGAAGAAGGAGGAAAATAGAAAATTACCATTAAAATCTGAAAGTTATAATTGGTAAAGGAAAGATTCACCAGTGAATGCTAATGTCAGTGGGCCAAAATTCAAACAGGATATCTGCATAGCCTTCAAGTATCTCCTTCCAAATACTTAGTATTTACAAAGCATAAAATAATTCTAAAGTGTAAAACTTCACAGAGGAGAATCCTAGTAGATAACCACTTCAATAAGTGATCAAGGCTAACACCAATAATACATATCAACATCATGTACCCCCAATATAATGCATCAAGAGGGCATTAAGGTCTCCAGTATGTTGACTTTGAGTTAATCAGAGAGATTCTCTTGGGTGGGCCTGACCTAATCAGGTGAGCCCTAAAAAAATGACAGCAGTTGAAGTCACTGTTCCGTGGATATCAGGGAAACAGACTGCCATGTTGTGGAGAAGATCACATGGCAGGGAATGTCAGCAATCTCTGGGAGATAAGAGCATTAGTCTTAGAACTATGGAAACATGCATTCTGCCAACTTAAATGAGCTTAGAAGAGGACCCCCAAGATTCAGATGAGAATACATTCCAGATAACACCTGGATTTCAGCCTTGTGAGATCAAGCAGTCAATCCAGCCATAAACCATGTCTGGATTTCTGACCTACAGAAACTGTGAGGTAATCAACAGATCCACTGAATTGGTTGTAATTTGTTACACAGCAATAGAAAACTAACATAATAAATGAACTGTAGTCTTTAAGATTGTCAAGGTCATAAAAGAAAGGAAAAGTGAAAAACTCTTACAGATTGGAGGAGATTAAGGAAACATGACAACTAAATGCAGTTTGTATTCTTGGAACAGTAAACATGGAAAAAACTGATATGATCTGAATAAATCCTATAGTTAACATATTGTACCAAGGCTAATTTCTTCATTTTGATAATTGTTCTATGATTATGTAAGATGTTAACTTAAAGAGAAATCAGGTGAAGGGTATACAGGAATTCTCTTGACTATTTTTTGCAATTCTTATTTTTGCAAATCTTATTGTATCTAAATTAATCTCAAAATTGTCTCTAAACATTATTTCCACTACATGATAATAGAGCTTTTTGGTACAATGACTGATTCCAGATGTGAAGCCAGAAATTTACAAGATGAGCCTTGTATTCACCAGAGGAAAAGAACAAATAAGGTAATCAATCAGCTCAAGTGATTCCCAAGATCTGAGGGGTGAGTCAGAAAACCAGAGACCCAGGGACACCTGCGGGGCTCAGTTGGTTAAGCATCCAACTTAGGCTCAGGTCATGATCTCACAGTTCATGGGTTCCAGCCCCACTTTGGGCTCTGTGCTAACAGCTAAGAGACTGGAGCCTGCTTTGAATTGCGTCTCCCTCTCTCCCTGCCCCTCCCCCACTCACACTCTGTCTCTCAAAAATAAATAAACGTTAAAAAAATTAAAATAAATAAAGGATGAAGGAGAGACTGTTTTAGATTAAGAGGTACCTAACAGACATAACAACCATATATACTATATAAACCTTGTTTGGATCCTGATTAAAACAAACCAACTGTAAAAGCAGATTTTGATGTAATCCTCAAAACTTGATTATAGGATGGCATTAAACGATATCTAGAATTTATTGTTAATTTTATTAGGTGAGATAATGGCATTGTTCTATTACTATGTAAGAAAATATCTGTATTTTGTAAGATGCATAATGAAGTATACAGGAGAGAGATGGTCTGATATCTAGGGTTTTCTTTAAAATTGAAGAAAAAATAAGAATAAAAATAGGGGTAAAATCTAATCTCTAGGATCTTATTGCTCAGAGTTAAAAAATCATGTCTAAGCTTTATGAATTT
Organism: Hyaena hyaena; assembly: GCF_003009895.1. Lineage (NCBI taxonomy): Eukaryota > Metazoa > Chordata > Mammalia > Carnivora > Hyaenidae > Hyaena > Hyaena hyaena. The sequence goes on from NW_024080681.1 coordinate 157,290, forward strand.
GAAACTCAAAGGGATGGATACTACTTTTAAAAGTTGCTTTAGCCATTCCACACAATGTCCTGCAAAATGTTGAATGTAAAGCAGGAATTAAAAAAATACTGAAATATCAGAACACCTTTTTCACATTTATGAGAACTTGTTTCTTATTGGTTTCTCTTTTTTACCACCTTCATCCTTTAAAATATTTAGAAGTTTCCATTGAAAAATTATCCCCATATTTTAGGAGTTACACATGTACTGTACCTGAATTCTTCAAGTCAGTATTTCAAAAATCAAAAATATGAGTAAATTCAAATCTAATACATACATGTCCATTTTCTACCACTGAACAATGTATTTCATTGTTTAAATGTTTAATTTCAGTAAATTCAAAAAAGATAATCTAAAATTTTTCTGTTTTGAATTTTATGAAATGCAACCAAATTTTACTTATATGAGCAAAACTCAGTAATTATGGATTTCCTATTTATGAGAAAAATGAGAACAAAAACCTGAGTCTTACTCTGTTCCAGGTACTATTCCAAGTGCTTTGCATGTATTAACTCATTAATTATTAAAACAATCCTACAAAGTGGGTACTATTATAATTCCTGATTTATAGATGAGGCAAGAAAGTAAAATCAGGGTTCCACAGTTTACATACAGCACCACTAGGATTTAAAGACATACAGTCTAATTCCAAAAACCCAGCTCTTTACCACTACACTGGACTGACCCACAATGAGGCATCCTTTACCTGACCCTGTTATCTACTCAATTCCAGTATCAGCAATTGGTTGTCATCATTTCCAAGGAGAAAATGAAGGGGGAAAAATGATGTAAGAATGAATAGTAAAATGTACCTTTTGAATGGCCTCTTCCATATCCAACTCAAATTGTTCATTCTGTAGTAATCTAAGGAATCTCCTGCGCTCCACGAGGTCATCGTTTTTGTTCCGCACCATTTGGTCTATAACTTGATTCTGTATCTTTCTTAGTGATTGGACATGCAATTTCTTGCTGTAGTTTACATCTACTAATTTCTGATGCCTTTCACTGAAGCTCAGGACTCTCTTTTCAGAAGCCTATAATGAAAAAAAAAAAAGTATGCATAATTTGGTATTCCAAAATCTAATTTTTAAAAGTATACTGATGTGGGGTGCCTGATGGCTCAAAGGGTTATGTACCACGCTTGATTTAGGCTCAAGACATTCTCTCCCAGTCCTGGGAGTGAGCCCTGCTAAGCATGGAGCCTATTTAGGATTCTCTCTCTCCTTTTTTTTTTTTTCCCTTTCTCTCTGTCCCTGGCCCACTTGTGCTCTCACGCTCTCAAAATAAATAAACTTTAAAAGTATACTGATGTAAGCTCCCATTACAAAAACAGGGAACGGTAATAAACAAAGGGCCTTTGGCCTCCTTCCTAAATTCAAATTAAAAAAGTACGCGTGGTAGATAAATATATTGATATATCAATAAAGTTCTTTTATTATACTCCATCTTATAGATGAAGAATAAAAGTAAAAGCAACTTAACCCAAGACTCCTCAGCTTAAATATGCAGCAATACTAGGATTCAAAGACCCGTAGTCAAGCTCTATAGACCTAGCTGATTACCACAATACAGGGAATTCCTCCTCTTCCATTCCACACCTCTCCCTTACCCCTCGGCTGTTCAGAAACTGGTCAGATTTTCCTAATAAAGATTTAACAGGTCAGGCCGCTGCTACTTAATTCATTCACTCTCTCCTGGACTTTTCTTCCCCTCCACTTATTTGTTCAAAGTTCTTAATCTTTTCCCAATTTTCCAGAAATAGGAGAAAAAAGATGTTCACCGAGCAGATCTAATACAGTCTTAATTTTGGAAAAGCTTGGAAGCCACCGCGATGTTGCTTCAACAATAGCACAGGAGGCCTCTGAAGGCAAATTGTAGTTTCCCACTTAATTCTCAGATTAGGCACTTCAAATCCTTTTTAGGTGCAAGCTGGCTCTAAACTACAATTAAATCAATAGATAAACAAGTAGTTTCGAGACCCCCGACCGGCGTACCATCTTGGCAGACGAAAATCCCCCTCTCAGGCTCCAGCGGCCACCGCCTCCCACTTCCAAAGCAGCGGCTCCTTTCTTCGATGTTTATGCGGTTTCCTGGCAACTGCCGCCAAAGCGGGTCCCATCTACCAGCGCAGGGCGCAGTCTCTCATTGGGAACAGAAGAGCCAATCGGCATTGAGCTTCTTGGAAGGCTGGCGGAGGGACTACTTCTCCAGATGTAAGAGACAGGCGGGAAGTTCAGATCCCGTACACAGGCGGGAGCTCTTTGTAGTCATTTAGGGCGCTCACGATTTCCCTCAAGCGGCTAACTTCTGCGATTTGGGTGGGTTTGGGGGCCAAGGGGAGGTCTGTGCTAACTGTTTACACAGAAATACGCAAATTCCTATCTAGTACACGGGGCCAAAGTCACTTTCCACGCATAGAACATCCTGTGTTCTGCAGGAGTTGACTGCCTTCACCTTTAGCAGTGGGAGGCACGGCCACCGTCCCCCTAGACGCTGTTGGTAAACTATGGTACTAAAATGCATGGGCCACACGGAGCTTATTCCACTGGTCCAGGTACCAGTGAGCCAGCAGATAGATGATGGCAGTTGTGATCAGGTTTATTTGACACACTAAAGTCCACTTTAAATGGAAGAATTTAAAAACAGATTAATAAAGATTAATTAAAGATTAATAACCAAAAGGACTTCCAGTTTTAGCTACAAAACATAAAAACTTGGAAATTATCACTTATCCTTACTATCAGAAGAATCTCAACAAACTAAAAACTAATGATTTTTCTTGGACTTATCAAAGAACTGAGGTCACAGGGAAACCTACAGCCCTGAAATCTGGAGAGGTGAATCCAGGGAGTAACAGCCAAGACATACTTATCTAGAGCAGGAGCCTCTGAAGCCATAAACAAATACGTGAATGGTAATTTTGATTAATTGTTAGAAACTGAGTGCAGACTAACGTTGAGTTAAACTACCGGGGGGTTGCAGTCTTGGAAGACCTGACACTTCATTGGTTTTGCTTTGAGGAACTCCAGCAAGTTCCCCTAGTGAAAAACCAAGATCTTCTGTGGCTCTAGGAGGCAGAGAAGATTAATCATTATTATCAAATATATCTAGAGGCTTCTTCTTAATAAAGGCCTGCTTTCCAGAAGAAAAGATTGTACCAAAGCTATATCCTACCAAGAAAAGATCTCTGACTATAGCTTCCTTCAGCCTGCCAGTCTCTCCTAAGTAGAAAGGAGGAAGCTAAGAAACACTTGTGAAGGTCACAACCCAAAGAGGTTTAAAGAGGCTTAATCATAAAATTACAGAATGCTTCCCACACTTTCTTACTGCACCACCAATGCTTCAATATAGTAACAGGTGAGTACAGGTGAAAGTGCTGCAAGAACACATACTAACAAGGAATTCTTAGGGAAAGACAAAGACAACAGGAGACAGAAACAAAAGAGGAATTTGAAGGCTCTAAAATGAACAGCTGCAGCAAACATTAAGCACAGCCTAATTCCTAGCCATGTAATAAAAACCTCATATTAAAGCCCTATTTACCTCAATTCCTGTTATCCAATATAGCACAGCCAGTTTCAACAAAAAACAAGGCTAAATACAAGGAAAAACTCAGTTTGAAAGGCAAATTAAACATCAGAACTAGACTCAGCTATGAAACAGACTGGGGGATTATTAAACAGTAATATAACTATGATTAATATGCTAAAGGATCTGATGGAAAATGTGGACAACATACAAGAATAGATGGGTGATGTAATCAGATAAATGGAAAACTCAGAGAATCCAAAGAAAATTCTAGAAATAAGAAACACTGTAAGAGATGAGGAATGCCTTTGACAGGTTTATTGTAGCTTGGACAAAACTATAGAGAGAATCAGTGAGCTTGAAGACATGCTAATAGAAACGTCCCAAATTAAAATGTAAGGAATAGATAGTCCTATTGGGCTTGTGACCTCACCTTAGAATCAAATTGCTTTCTACATTAGAAGAGGACATGTGTGTGCTTGTGTGTGTGTTGAAAGGATGGTATTTGTCAAGGTTTCTGTCTTTTGGGAGATCGTGTGAACCCAGTTACCACAAAAGTCAAATTGACCATATGTGTACAGTGCAAAACATTTTGAAAGCATTCAATCCTGTTTGTCTAGCAACTTTCACAAGAATTCTACAAAAAACATGGCTTATTTATAGCTTCTCATAAAGTAGCCTCTAATTAAAATTTTGTTGGTTGGGTTGTCAGCAAGAATTTTTATTTTGTTTTGAACACTGGTTAGTGCCTGGCATATAAAAGGTGATAAATAAGTATTTGTTAAATGAACAAATGATTGAAATTATGTTACTGTTATGCACATAGGAAAAAGCTTACCTAGAAATAACTTTGAAGAAGTATTGCTCTTAATCATTTAAATTTTTATCAAATTTACTTATATTTTCAAAGAGCAAACTTTTGGCTTCATTAATTTTTTCTCTCTATTTTTTTCCCAATTGCATTGTTTGCTGCTCTTACCATTATTATTTTCTTCCCTGCTTGCTTTGGGTTTAATTTGCTCTTCTCTTTATAGCTTCATAAGGTGGAACCTTAAATCTTTATTTAAGAACATTCTTCTTTTCAAATGTAAATATATAAGTTTCCCTCTAAGCCTTGCTTTAGCTGCTTCCTACAGATTTTGATATATCGTGCTTTCTCATTCATTCAGTTCAAAATACCAAAGACTAGTTCTTTGACCCATGAATTATTTAGACATGCTTTGTTAACATTCCAAATATTTCCCATTTCCAGGTATCTTTTTGTTATTGATTTCTAGTCGATTTCATTATGGTCAAAAAACGTACCTGTATGACTTCAATCAAATCTTTTAAGTTGTAGAGATTTGTTTTATTCAGAATATGGTCTGTCTTGATGAATGCTTCACATGTCCTTGAAAAGAGTATGTATTCAGGTGCTTCGGGTGAGGTATCCTATAAAGATCACAAAGGTCAAGTTGGTTGAGAATGCCTTTCATTCCAATGCCAAGGAAATTCCATGTCCTTACAGTATTTTTATTTTATCATTTACTATGAGAAGTACCGAGGCCATCAAGTATAATTGTGGATTTGCTTATTTCTCTTTTTAGTTCTTTGCTGCATGTCTTTTAAAGTACTGTTGTTAGATGTATTGTATCTTTAGGATTCATATGTCCTGATAACATTTTGACATTAACATTTCAAACACACTTCTTTTTCCCTGGTAATATTCTTTGTTCTTTTTTTAAAAAATATTTAATGTTTATTTATTTTGAGAGAGAGACAGAGAGAGAGAGCGCAAGCATGAACAGGGGAGAGGCAGAGAGGGAGGGAGGGAGAAAAAGAATCCAAATGGGCTCTGTGCTACTAGCACAGGGCCTGATGTAGGTCTCAAACTCACAAACTGTGAGATTGTGATCTGAGCTGAAATGAAGAGTTGGACACTTAACTGACTGAGCCACCTAGGCACCCTGGTAATATTCTTTTCCTGAAGTTTAGTTGCCATTAGTGTAGCCACCTCAGGTTTCTTTTAACTAATGTTTACATGGCATATATTTCTCTGTTTTTACTTTTCTGACTAATTTATCTGTATACTCACATTTAAAATGGCTTTCATACAGATACATATCATTGAGCATTATTTTCTTATTCAATCTAATAATCTCTGTCTTTTAAAATTTAAGTATAATTAACATGTAGTATTATACTAGTTTCAGCTGTAAAATATAGTGAACCAACAATTCTATACATTTCTCAATACTCATCAAGATAAATGTACTCTTAATCCCCTTTATCTAGTTCACCCAGCCCCTCACCCACTTCCTCTCTGGCAACCACCAGTTTGTTCTCTGGATTCAGAGTCTGATTTTTTCTTTTTTTTCTTTGTTCATTTGTTTTGTTCCATCGCTAATCATCAGGGAAATGAAAATCAAAACTGCAACGAGATATCACTTTATACCTGTCAGAACGCTAAAATCAAAAACACAAGAAATAACATGTATTGTCAAAGATGTGAAAGAAAAGGAACCTTTGTACACTATCGGTGGAAATGCAAATTGGTACAGCTATTGTGGAAAACAGTATGGAGTTTACTCAAAATAATTGAAGACAGAGTTAGCATATGATCCAGTAATTCTACTACTGGATATTTACCCCCCATTAAAACACTAATTTGGAAAGATATATACACCCCTATGCTTCTTACAAATTATTTACAATAGCCAAGATATAGAAGCTACACAAGTATCCATCCATAGATGAATGGATAATGAAGAGGTGGTGTATATGTATACAATGGAATATTACTCGTCCATAAAATGAATGAAATCTTGCCATTTGCTGCAATATGGGTGAAACTGAATGAAGTCAGTCAGATAAAGACAAATACCATATTATTTCACTCGTGGAATTCAAGAAAATTTTAAGAAAATCTCCATCTTTTAATTGCTAGGTTTGTGCCATATACATATTATTATTGAGGTGTATGGATTAAAATATACAATTATACTAATTTTAAAATATTGCACATATTTTTTATTTTCTCTTCTTTTGGTCTTCCTTTTGATTATTTGTGATTTCATTTTATTTTCACTATTGACTTGTTATTTTTAACTCTTTAATTTTAGTGACTACCCTAAGCTTTACTATATATATATTTTTTCAAACACTATAATTCTACCTCAGTTGTTGTGTCTAAACCTTAGAACAGTATAATTTCAATTCTTCCATCTCCTATGTTGTGCTGTTACCATACATTTTATTTTTAATTTCATAAATCCACAATACATCTGTTAGATTGTTTGATATTGCTTCACAACTCTCAAGTGCTCTGTTTTTTGTTTTCTCCAATCTTTTTCTATCTTTCAGTTTGGGTAATTTTTATTAATATATCTTCAAATTCGCTAACTCTTCCTCAGCTACGTTGTCTTTTGTTGAGCATGTCAAAGTTCATTTGCTTTATTTTTATCTAACATTTCCATTTAACTCTTATAGTTTCCATATTCTCAGCTAAAATTACCCAAACTTTTCAGGTATATTGTCTACCTTTTCTATTAGGGTTTTAATATATTAATCATGGTATTTGAAATTTTCTGAGTTTCACCATTTGGGCCACATATGAATTTTGTTCTATTGATAGGTTCATCTTGATACACTTTTTGCAATGTTGTCCCTTGAGTTTTGGTGGGCATAATTTTGGGTTGAATACCAGACGTCACATGTAAGGCAGTAGAGACTGTGGTAAATCATAATTAGGCCTGGAAACAAGCATACTATTCTCCTGCTACAACATCAGTATGGGAGATTGAGCCTGTGTAGTCAGGAGTTGAGCTGGATTTGAACTTTGTGTTGCTATGGTTATGTGACTTCAGTACACCACTATCTTCAAATTTCTCTAACATTATCTTTTACTTATGTTGGAGGCTACTTTTCCAGAAGGCTTCTCTCAATGTTCCTGGTTCATCTTTAGCATAAGGCCTTCCCTATGATTCTAGCATGACAGAACTGGTCTCTCTGCATACTCTGGCATGTCAGAGTTTGTCTCTCTCCACACTCTGGTTCCTCACCTCGCAGGAGACTGCTATTCTATGTTGCTCAGGTAAGCTAGCCAGGTAGTGGGAGGAGGGGCTTCTCTGTTGCCCTGGCCAGTCTCGGTGTTAGGTGGGTTCTGGCACACTAGTTGTGGGGGGGGGGGAGGGGCCTCATAAACTGGTAAAACTTCTCTTAATGGTAAGTACTGGCTGTTTTCTTATTGCTTTTAAGAAAAATCTAAAGCCCTTCACCTGCCCTATAAAGGCTGTATGTCTATCTCTTCAGATTTCTTCAAACTTTAGCCAAAATTGACTTCTTTGAGCCCCTTCCTGCCAGAAGGTCTTTACATGTGTGAGACTCTGCCCTTAATAAGAGCTTGTGTTGACTGAAAGCCCACCTTCCATCTTGTCAAATGAGATAATACATGCTCTCGATGGCAGAACAGAAAAATAGAAGGAGTTTTGGTTCTTTCTGACCACAGAGCTACCACATCAGCTTGGACGGCCTAATGCTGTATGAAAGAAAAATAAATTCTCATTTGTCTAAGCCTCTGTCTTCTTCTTCAACCAGGATTCTTATTATTATTATTAGCCAAATGCAATTCCTAACTGATACAAACCACCATCTCTGTCCAATCTCATGGGAGAAAATGATTAAGAGAAATGAAGCTTTTTATAGCATTCATTACCTTTTAAAATCAATATTTGATTTTCAAGATTAATAGGCAGAGTAGAAAACCTCTGATTTCCCTTCTCACATTTTCTTCTCTCCCTTATCTTCTAGAAGCTACTAACCAGTTCCCTTCCTATAATTTCTGTGCTCTCAGAGTCTAGGTCACAACTTTTGATTCTTGTTTTTGATTCCCAAAATATCCATGTAATATGTTTAATAACTCCCAGAGTCATGCCATTTACAAATTGAAAAAGCATGCCTTTTGTATTTTCAAATACTTCAAGGATAAAAATGTAGACAAGGCTGTAAGAACATGGAGCCCTAACATACACTTCTAGAGTATCTTTTTGAGGGGAACTAAATCAGCAAACTTTGAGTATGATCATCTAACTAGTTACCAATGAACCAATTTTACTAACATGCTACCAATATTTGTATACCCTTCTATAAGAATTTACTGGGAGAATTTTACAAAAAGACTTCACTAAAGTCTAAGTACATTATGATTTCTTCATTTCCCTTATCTGTCTAACACAATCCAGTTGACTTCTCGGCAACTAAATAACACATCTTTTTGGTTGCATAGATAGATTTACATCAATTATTTACCTGAAATGCTCATAGATCAATAAATACAAATGTCTTAAAAATATTAACAGGGTACAAATCTGATCATTAAACATTAGTTACTTGGTAACTAAATATAAGCTCTCTCATGTACAAGGAACTTCTGAATCACACCAATATATTAGTTTTTGCAAGGAAACATTTGTAACTTAAAGACTACTTCATTAATCAAATACGCAAAGTATTTCACTCATCAATACATAGATTATCTGTTTAGTTAGGCAGCTAAATATATCAATTCCATTTGCCCCTTTAAACATGCAATTAGCATTTCAGAACACCACACGTGGTAAGCAATAGTCTGAATGCATTACTGTCTAAATTTACCAGATGTGGCTAGCACAGAGCCCCGAACATGGCATAGCTTAGTAAATATACACTGAAGGACTGACAGTATATTTAGGCTGCAGTAATTTGAGTGTTAGGATGTTCACAAGGATAATTCAGATGGAGAATCTACTGTGTAGGAGGACAGAAAATCTTTGCATTTAGTCAGTAGAAATAAACTAAGGTGAAACCATATAGATGACTGGAAATTATGAGATGAGAGACAAAAGAATTTTAAGGAATGGCTGGAATGCTTTTAATCACAAGAGTTGGGGGTGCTGAAAAACCAACAGGATTCTGAACAAGTAGAATTCAAGTTCTCAGTCTAAAAGGACCCACACTGCATTCCATGTTGCCCTGGCAAAGAGACCCCTACCTTAAAGTAATGACATTATAATAAGAACAATGTGCACTAATGAAGAAAACAGTGATGAAAGGTAGGGCCACACATAAACAAGCTAAAACCATGCAACGTTCATGTTAAAGCAAATTCTGCTAAGGAGTTTAAGAAAGGTATATATGTGGCAAAGACCGAGACTATAAGGAAAAGAATCCATAGCATGAGTAAAAAGACTAACTAGAGGGGCGCCTGGGTGGCTTAGTCGGTTAAGCGTCCGACTTTCGCTTGGGTCATGATCTCGCGGTTCGTGGGTTCGAGCCCAGCGTCGGGCTCTGTGCTGACTGCCAGCTCAGAGCCTGAGGCCTGTTTCAGTCTGTGACTCCCTCTCTCTCTGACCCTCCCCTGCTCACGCTGTCTTTCTCTCTCTCTCTCTCCTAGAAATAAATAAAAATATTTATTAAAAAAAAAAAAAAAGACTAACTAGAGCTGTGAAAGAATTTCTGGGAGCTGCAAATCTTTTGCTCCTCTCTCTGTCCTTGGGCTATTGATCACACGGTTGCATATCAATATTATCTCTCCTGCTCTGCTCATTGGCAGTATTGTCTGAGGGGAACAGAAGGCACAAGCCTTCTCTCTTGGTGTTCTGTGTAAATTGACCTGGAGTGTGGCAAAGCAGACAACCTGCTGCTGATTTCTTGATATAACCACTTCCCTAAAAGGTTAGGCTCCCTGTAACGAGGGTAAATGAGGAGGACAGGTTCAAGGTATAATAGGTTTAAGAGAATAGAATTTAGTAATACCTAATAGCAAAATGTCATGTAGTATTACAAAGTATTGTAGCAAATATATGTGCTTTTCATTTGTGGTTTTGCTTCTCTAACTAAGGACCATTGGTTTTAAAGGGAATTTTAGTTATAGCTTCTTGTTTCCAGGCAACACATGGGTATTGTAGAAAGATTCTACAATAATTTATGAAATTTAATAGGGAATCTGTCAGAGAAAAAGATTTTTGGTCTGAATGTTCATCTAAATTAAAGACAAATTCAGGATGCCTGGATGGGTCAGGCGTTTAAGCGTCCAACTTCAAACTCATGTCATGATCTTACGGCTTGTGGGTTCAAGCACTGCATCAGGCTCTATGCTGTCAGCTCTGAGCCTGGAGCCTGCTTTGGATTCTGTATCTCCCTCTCTCTGCCCCTCCCCTGCTCACTCTCTGTCTCTCTTAAAAATAAATAAATATTAAAAAAATAATTTTTTTATTTATAAATTAAAGTTTAATAAGTTGCAATGATTGCTAGTTTTACCTGAAAAAAATAGCCTAATTTTTTAAATTAATAGACTTTGTTTTTTAGAGCAGTTTTAGACTTATAGAAAAATTGATAGGCTACCGAGAGTTCCAATATGTCCTCTCCTCCCTCCATACTCACAGTTTCTACTATCATTAGCATCAGACATTAGTGTGGTACACTTATTATAACTGATCAACCAATAGTGATACATTAACTAAAGTCTATAGTTGACATTAAGGTTCACTCTATTTTAAAGGTCTATGGGTTTTGACAAATGAATAATGTCATGTATTCACCATTACAGTATCATGCAGAATAGTTACATTGCTCAAAAAATCCCCTGTGGTCCACCTATTCATCCCTACCTCCCTCCCCCCAAGTCTCTGGAAACCACTAATCTTTGTATTGCCTCTGTAAGGTTTTTTTTCTTTTCCAGGATGTCATACAGTTGAAATCACAGTCTGTAGCCTTTTCAGACTGATTTTTTTCACTTAGTAATATGAATTTAAGACTCCTCCATGTCTTTTTGTGGCTTGATAGCTCGTTTATTTTTATCACAAAATAATACTCCATTGTATGCCTTTTTAAAAAAACAATTATTACATTTAAAGATTATTTTTCATGATAAATTATCATAAATGCTATTTCATTGTTGAGGAAGGATTTATGCCCTCCCAGCATTAAGCAGAAATTTTCTGGTTCATTTCCCCTTGGAATATAGCTTTTCACCCACAGGTCTAGACTAAAGGTCTAGAGTAAGGAAGGGAAATAGCTTTTCCTAACAATAAATGATGGATTTTATGATTAACATTTCCCAACAGTTACAACATAAGAAGGCTGAACATAACATAGTGCCTGATCTGAAATAAGGCATGCTAGTAGGTATACACTGTAAGTTTAACTATATAGTAGAAATTATTTACAAAATTGTATTGCTTTATAAAATGAAGCAATTAAAACAAAGCAATTTTTCTTTCATTCAGAAAAATGCCCAAATCTAATCTAATTTGCTGCAGCTGGACACCACCTGCAGATGACTGTTTAAGTACTCTGAACATTACACACTTATCTTTTAAATATTGATAATGCCATTTTTCATTTCCTTGACATGAAATCCCACAGGGAATAATTATGCTAATAAACCTTAATGATTCTCGCAAATAAATGATCAAACCAAATTGCTACTGTTGATTTATATTAATGGATGCCTTTAGGACGAGATTTGCCAGTACGGTGCTGCCTCTTGAATCTCAATTCATCTTATTTAGCTGAAGAGTGTACATAGTTTGTTAAATAGATGAAGTGTTTAAAATATAATGTGTTTGTGCAGTTTTCGCACTTCATAATGTTCAAGCATTACCATCTTGCCTTGTGGCAAATCTGCATTTAATGGTTTCATTGTATATAACTTTCTTTCTTACTTTGTCTCTCTGTGATAGGCAGTTAGGAAGCCACTATTTCTGGTTGATTCAGAATAAGCCAGTGTCCATATGTTGAATGTGATTGTTTCATTAAGACAATAAAATCTGTTTCTGGATGTTTTATCCACCATAATCTGGGAATCATATTGACTAGGTGATGATGGGATCAAGAGCTAAATAATTGTTTGTGGGGGAGGGGAGACACATTTATATGGGCTTATTTGCTGTCCCATTTAAACCTAGATTAGTGGGTCCCTTCCTTCACTGCTCTTTTACTTTCATCCTCGCTCTTGCATCCTCACCAAATCTATAGGAAATAGGAAATTGCTGACTTGGTAAATTCCACGGGAACACTAAAAAGTAACTATAGATGTTATAGGTACATTTCCAAGGGTGGTGAACACCACAAAGAAAGAATGCTTGTACTTTGTGGATGTGAATAAAATTTTATCTGAGTATTTTTTTAAAAGCTACTTTTATTTACAATACCATGTAGTTCAGGGTGCCTGGCTGGCTCAGTTGGTAGAGCCTATGACTCTTGATCTTAAGGTCATGTGTTCAAGTCCGATGTTTGGTGCAGAGATTACTTAAAAAATAAAATGAAATAACATGTAGTTGAAAAAAATTATTACCTTCATCTAGATGATTGCCTCACTTGTCCATTTTTGTGCATTCTGTCATGTAGTCCAAATATGCAATGATAAGGAAATGATGAAATAAATAATAGCACATCAGCTATGTACCTAGAAATATGTGAATATGTCTGGAGGGTCAGAGGGGCAGGCCTAGGAGAGGGGATTTGCAGAGAACCTGAGCAACATCATAGGAAAGAATAACTGTGCACGGAGAACCTGAGCACCAACTCTAAGTTTCTGGAGAGAAAGAGGGACACAATAATCCTTCAAAAGGAATGGCAGACGAAGAAGGCAGCTACCTGAGAGGGGAGAGCCAAAGAACCCAAACTGACTGTGAGCACTTGAAGCAAGGCAAAGGAGTATGGTGCAAAGCTGTTTATATTATCCTGAGATCTAGCCCTGCTTGGCCCATTGCCAGAAAACAGAAAGGAATTGGGGGGCTGTGGGCAGAATGAGACTGGGAAAAAGGGAGGAGAGGGGGAAAGGAGAGGGAGAGAGAGCGAGCGGCTGTATCAATGAACTGATAGAGCTAACAGACCAGAATGGCCCAAAAATTCTGTAACATCCTTGCCTTGAGAGAATAGATGATAAAGTGTAAAAGGAAATGCAGTGCAAACCATTTAGAAAGCATTTTCCTGCTACGTTATACCTAATTGAGTGTCTACTATATACCAGTCACTTCATATATAACTGTCTGTAATCATCAGGACAAATTAGTTTGTTTTACATATGAGGAAAACAAGATTCAGTAGAACCAATTTGCCAAGTTCATGGACGGGGCTAGTAATGGGACAGAGTTTTGTGCCGAGTCTATCTCACCAGCTTATTCTTTTTTATAAAATCATTTTTTTTTTCAATTGTGGATAACGAATAAGGTAAGAAAACAAGCTAAGAAATCAAGAAAGAGAGCCTATATTGGATCATGATGTAAACTGTGTTTCTTACTTTGGGTCAAGGTAAAAAAAATTAAAAACTACTGAATCTCAGGGAGTTGCTCTGAACTTCAGAATTACAGCAAATTTCTTATTTTATGGAATGTTTTCCACAATGTCTAGGGCATCATTCCATACAAAATCATTTTCTTCAAACAATCTCTGAATCAAACATTATGTATTTTTCCCAAACTTTACCAATCCTTCCAATGATTATGGAGTAGTATATCAAAGTGATTCCCCACTTATTCTTTCCTAGGATTTTGGAAACATGGAGAATTTTGGAAATATGGGGACTACTGGGAGAAACTGACCCATGAATGAAGGCTACATGGAGAGAGAAAGGAAACAATGGTTTCAATCCTAACTTTGGAAGCAGTCAGTGCCAAGGAATCCAATTTAGATAAGACAGCTCTGGCCTATAAGGAAACATCAGTTGTAAAAATAGTAAAAAAGAAAAAAGAGTGAATAGAGTCAGAAGTGACAAGAGTAAATATTCTTGTGTCCTGTGACTTTTTTTAATGTTTTTTTTTTAATTTTTAAAGTTTTATTTATTTCTGAGAGAGAGAGACAGCTTGAGCAAGGGAGGGTCAGAGAGAGAGGGAGATACAGAATCTGAAACAGGGTCCAGACTCTGAGCTGGATGTCAGCACAGAGCCTGACGCAGGGCTTAAACCCACAAACCATGAGATCATGACCTGAGCCGAAGTCAGATGCTTAACCAAATGATACCCAGGCGCTCCTGTTTGTTTATTTTTGAGACAGAGAGAGATGGGGGTGGGGTGAGGGCACAATAGACAGAGCATGAGCAGGGGAGGGGCAGAGAGAGAGGGAGACAGAATCCAAAGCGGGCTCGAGGCTATGAGCTGTCAGCACAAAGCCCTATGTGGGGCTTGAACCCATGAACGGCAAGATCATGACCTAAGCCAAAGTCAGACGGTTAATCCATTGAGCCACCCAGGTGCCCCTCTAAATCTTTATTTTCATGCCTCCTTTGGTTTCTAGTTATTTATATAGTAACATACCCGTAACACTTTTTATCCACAGTATATCTGTCCATTATATAATTCTGTTGCTTAGGTTTTCCTTTCCTTTCCTAGTTGATATATCTAACAAATAGCCAAATAATAATTGACAAAGGCTAATTCAGCCCCTCAGACCTTTAGAACCTATAATAGTACCTAGCATCTTGTGACCTGAATTGAGCTGATGTTTCTTACTGAATCAATCTATGACACCATCAATGGTAGGATGCCCAATTATTTTATCCATCGGTAAAGGAAGAAACACCTCCAATTTAACTGCAGCACATCATCTATTTTAAGACCCATCCCAATTTCAGAAAAACTAAAATGAAAAAAGAAAATATATCTTAGAATCTATGAAACATGGATTTTCTCTCCCTCCTTCCTCTCCCAGAAGTAAATTTTACTACCATATATATATTTAAGACCATGCCATCATGAAGGAGCACAGTTAAGGAACTGTCTTAATTTTAACTACAACAACCGAACAGAAACTATTGCTATCAACCCATCCCTCCACAAAGCAGGATCCTAATTTTTTTCTCAAGTAATTTTTAAATTCCTCCTTGACATCAATCAGGGCAACTGCTATACTCTGCATCAGCTAGGGTCTTCTGTGATACAGTTGTCAAGACCAAACTGGCTGATCAAGAGGTTTATTTTGGGAAAGGTCTATAAAGGAGAAAGGAGGAGGGAGAAGACAACGAAGGCATGGAGAGCCTCCAGAACTGATTCTGACACCCATAAAATGAGAGAGGAAAAGAGGCAGAGCCCCCAACTGCCACACAATGGATGAAGTCTCTACCAGGCAGTAGGGAGTCTCCAAGCAAAGCCTTCCCATGAGAGATGTCCCATGTTGGGCCAAAAGTCCTGGCTCTAACCCCCTGGTCATGCTCAGGCATTGGCTGGGAGCAGCTTTGGTAGAGTCTGGCCTCAGCACAAATGCTGCAGCAGATCCTGATGTGCATCAGTGGGAAGTTCTCGGGCAACTGCTTTCCTTGAAGCAGGTTCCCTTAAAGAGATTTGAGCAGAGCACTTCCATGGCTGCTACGTTGACACATGGAGTGCTAGATGCATCCCACATTTATAGTGGCTGTCTCATTTCCTCTAATCTTCTCATATGTCATCTTTGTTATCATTGTTATTCTGCTGACATATTCTCTAAAAGTACCCTGCATGCCCATTTTATCCACTTACATCTTGGAATCAGGCATACGGTTCCTTCAGAGAGGGCATGGCCTGCAAAGCACTACCAGGATTAGATGTCACTCATACCGCCACACTGGTTTTCCACAAGTCCATGTAGGGCTGGCCCTCTGTCTCCAGGGTTCTCCTGTTGAGGGCGCAGACAAGGAGCCTGCCCTCACCACCCACCCCGTTTTACTGCATAATCATTATGGAACAGGCTTCAATTTTTAAAAACTTATAAAGGCATAGAAACATTTGCAAGAAGACAGTCATGAAATGAGTTCCCAGGTAGTTTATGAAAGCTATAAAATTTTAAAAACCAGTGTTCAAATAATATTTCATGATCCAATGCAAAGAAACTCATAAAAGTTTAAAGGATGCATTATAGAACCTATTTACAGGATGCACTGGCAAATAAAGACAGTATCTTTGACCTTGAACAAGTTATTTAACCTCCTTGACATCTGTTTCCTTTTCTATAAAATGAAGAGGGTGGGCTAGATAATCCTTGAGGCCTCTTCATAGCACTAACATTCTATGAAATAAAAGTCAACTTAGAGATTAATTGGGTTTCTGAGCCTCAAGCAATTAATTACACTGTCGCTGCCCTTTAACAGACCCATCACAGAAGAAAATTAGATTCAACTGACAGATTTTAATCTTCACCAACTCATGTTGAATTGAAGTCCAACGTTATTTTTTAAGATTTGCCAATTAATGCTTTCACAAAAGTTTCAATAGCTTTGTGGGCAAGGAATTTGACCTGATAGACATATTATAATACCAAGGCCATTCTTTTCCATTTAAAAAATAGCCAATGTGCTTTTTTTCTATATTCAGAACTTTAGCAGGCACTCTACCAGAATTTTGTAAAATGATAGAGTGGTTTTGTGAAATTCCTTACCAGTTTCTGAAGTCCTCAAGGACATTTGTGATCAGAGACTCTAGCTGTGTCCACACCGACTTCATTTAATTCCATTATGTTTTTCTTACTTTTCTTTCCTGCTGCATTGCCTTTATCTTGGGTCAACATTGAACTATTAATAGAAAAACATCCTGGTTAATTTTCCATAAAAAAAAAAGTCTGTTTTGATCTCCAATTAATAAGGAAGTATTTCACTTTTTAGTGCCTATTCATTTCAACAATGCTAATATTTTCCTATTTTTTTCCTTAAATATTATAGTTTACATACATGGTTAAAATTTTAAAAATTAAATTCCACAAATTTTGGTTTATTAAACTTTGTTTTATGGTGTCTAGTTTCTACTTTTGTGACATGTCTACTTGCATTGGTAATATCTCCAATATAAAGGTATAGGGAATAATATGAACATCCATGTTTCTATTTTTTAAAAATGACCTAAGAAAAACTGTGGAAGCTATTTTTGTGAACCAGAGTACATATTCTGGTCTCATCTCTCTGCCTTGAGACCACACTGTTCTTTATTTAGATTTATCATTCCCGCACATAGCTTTATACTTTTAATACCTCTAAAGATGTGATATTATTTTCCATGTTTAAGAAGACTGAGCCACACTTCCTAAATCACTTTTAACTCTACGTTTGTGAGATTACTGCATTCTATTATGTGTACATCTACTTTGTTTTCCCCAAGCTATGGCATATATTTTTACTTTCTCTGAAATGGATTTTAATGAACAGAAATTTAAAATCCAAAATAGTAAAATTCATTAATTATTTCCTTTAGATCTAATGTGGGGTTTTGGCCATATTTAAATACTTTTAATAATGTGAGACCATAAAGCTTTTTATGTTCCAACTATAATTCATCTGGGACTTATATATTCTGTATAATGTGAGATAGGTGTATAATTTTATTATTCTTTGTGCATATGAATAACCATTGTTCCAGTACCATTATATTTCCCTATTGATCTGCAATACACCAATTTCAGTTTTAATTACTACATGTATATAGTAATACTACCTTGTAGAAGTATATAGTAACACTACTTTGACTGATTTATTGTTCCTCAAATTTTTCTTGGCTATTATTTGCCCTCTGTTCTTCCATATAAATGTAGATTTCCCTTGCCAACCCATGAAAGTAAGGGTTGGGAATTTCATTAGAATTTATTTGAATCTATGGATCAATTTGGAGAAAAAACAACAATGTCTGCATGATGCTATGTCCTCCCATCCATGTATATGGCACATCTCAATAGCTGTTTTAAAATGTCCTTTATTTAAGCTTTAGAATTTTTTCTATAAAGTTCTTTTGACTCTTTATTCCTAGTTAAATTCTGAGAGAGAGAGAGAGAGAGAGAGAGAGAGAGAGAGAGAGAGAGAGGGAGACACAGAATCCGAAGACAGGCTCCAGGATCTGAGCTAGCTGTCAGCACAGAGCCCGACGTGGGGCTCGAACCACTAACCATGAGATTGTGACCTGAGCCGAAGTCAGTTGCTTAACCGACTGAGCCCCCTAGGTGCCCCCCTAGGTAAATTCTTTGTTGCTGTCATAAATACTATCTATATCATTGAAGATCCAAGTACAAACAGCACTCTCATATTAGGCCATTTACAAAGACATAGGCAGTGTTTAAGCCAACTACCAGGGATGATACAGTACCTAGGGTGCAGTAATATTGGGGAACCATTACTACTCCTAAACCAAAACCCAAAGACAGAAACAGCTATATGGAGAGAGTCCTCTGATGGGAGCTATGTTCTTTGATAAGTGGTACAACCAGCCAAGAACAGCCCACAGGGAGAGAGATGGGGTAATATAACCCCCATACTCTTTTCCTACTCCCTTGGATCTTCTGCTAGTGCTACCACTTACTGAAGCTAACGAGAAGCCAGAGAACAAGGCAGCTTGTTGCTGCAGGTCAGTATCCCATGTTTCCACTGTGGAGAAAGATGAAGAGTGAATCTGGAGGGGCAAGTTGATATTCAACAAATTATTTCTGTATATCGATTTTATATCCATTAGTCTTGCTAAATTCCACTTAAAATTTTAATCACTTATCTGTAGATGGCAAAGGATTTGGATAGACATTTCTCCAAAGAAGAAATACAAGGGGCCAAGAAGCAAGAAAAAATGTTCAGCATCACTAATTATTAGAGAAATGCAAATCAAAAACCACAATGAGATGCCACCTCACTGTTTCTAATATCTACTATAAAAAAAATCCAAACCATAAAATAAGTATTGGCAAAGATATACAGAAATCTGAACCCTTTGATGGTACAGCTACTGTGGAACAGTTTGGTACAGCTACTGTCGAAGAGTTTGGTGCTTCCTTAAAAACTAAAAATAGAATTATCATATGACCCAGCAATTCCACTTCTAAGTATATATATATCCCAAATAATTGAAAGCAAAGTCTAGAAGAGAGATCTGTACACTCAAGTTTATAGCAGCATTATCCACAATAACCATATGGTAGAAGAAGTGTCCACTGATGGATGGATAAACAAAATGTGGCATATACACAAAATGAGTATTTTTCAGTGTCAGAAAAGGAATGAAAGTGGCAAATACCACAACTTGGATGAACCTGGAGGACATTATGCTAAGTGCAAGAAGCCAGTCACAAAAGGATAAACAATGCATTATTCCACTTACATGAGGTACCTAGAGTCACCAAAATCATAAAGACAAAGTAGGATTGGGATTGCCAGGGGCTAGCGGTGGGGAGGTAGGAGAAGTGAGGAGCTGTTTAATAGACATAGACTTTCAGTTTTGTAGATGAAAAGAGTTCTGAAGATGGATGGTGGTGATAGTTTCATAACAATGTGAATATAGTTAATGTCACTAAACTGTACACTTAAAAATGATTAAGATGGTCAATTTTGTTATGTTTATTTTATACATTTAAAAAAAAAAACATGTCAATGAATGAGCTCTGCTCACCAGATGGTCTGACTAAGGAAGGCAAGGGTGGAATCCTGACATTTCTCTCTTGCCTTCATAGACAAAGCCAAAAAAAATTTTGAGATTCATTAAGTAAAAGGAAGTAGCCTAGAATAAGCAAGAGGAATGACATGTAAATAATACAATGCCTAACTAAACCTTGATTATTTTCAATTTATGCTGGATGCTAATCATTCTGGTAAGTAAAACTTTTATATTTTAGAAACTATTCTCACTTGTAGTAGACATAGATCAAAGCTTTTGCCAACATAGTTATAATTTCAGAGAGAGGCAATTTACATTTTAACTTTTCTTTTCTGACTACTCCATCTTTCCTTTTTCTATTTCACCTTGACTTCCTTGCATTTCATTTTAAAGAAATAAAACTTAACTCCTCAAACTTTCTTGAAGTTTGATGACTGGGGGGAAAATTCCACAAATTGTAGCATTTATTTAGGCTGAGTTACCTGTAACTAACTTTTTTCAAATAAGAGAAACTATATTACTGGTAATCACATTGCCCTTGAAGTCACAGTCTCCGTTACTGACCATAACAATCCTTTAGCATCAATTGACAAATGTGTCAAGTGGATGCATGCGATCATGTCAGGGATAGTGGAAATTTTACAACACACTCTAGATATGTGGTCTCAACTCTAAGGAAATAGAGTTGAGATCATTTGGACTCAGGAATCAAAGTAAATAAAAATACATATGTTTGATAGATTTTTTAAAGATATTTGCCTACAAACCTTTTGAAAATATTCATCCTCCTTTTACCTCCACTCAGGATATCTACCTACTACATAGCTGGTTCATAGTGAACATTCGATAAATATTTGTAGGATGAATAAATATGGAGCATAGCCAACTAAGAAAAGCAATAGGATATAGAAGAAACTCTTCTCTAGTATATAAAAATCAACTTCTAACATAGAAGTTTAAGTTTTCCAAACTTAATACCTACAATATGAAACAGGAGTGCTAGAAATAGTACAGAGACACATTTCTTCTGAGCAATTGTTTATACTTTAGTGGAGCAGAGCCTCACTAAGTTGGCATCTAGATCAAAATTTGAAATTCTGTTGTGTTGTTTTTTTTTTTGACAAATAAGGAAATTACTACTTACATAATTAATACTTTCTTGTGAGAAAACAGGTTGTTGAGTTTGGTGAGTCCACATCTTGTTCTGCTCAGCCAGCAAGGGCATTTTGGTATAAAGAAATCAAATTCCTTGACTGATGCGTGTCTTCCGTGATTGACAGAAATAGCAATTTCTGGACTTTCACTGACAACGACAGCCACTCCTAACGTAACATTTATTGCCTTTGCCACACGAAGTTGTCTAATTTGGCTCCCTGTTACATCTAACTTTAAAGAGGGAATCTATCTCATTGGTTTCAACTCTGCATGGGAACTATTCTCTATTGCTATTTACTTAATTGTACCTATTCAGAGAATTATCAGCTCAACCAGGGTTAGCTGTTCCTCTCCTTGTTTCAGAAATGTTCAAGTAATTCTTAACCTCATCTTATACCTGTGAACTTATTCCTAGCAAATAATAACACCTAGTATTGATTGTTTTCTACTGTGCACCATCAACACTTCACATGTAATATCTAATGTAATGCTTTTAAGAATTCTAGGAGTAGGCAGTAGGGTCACTGTTAATTTAGAGAGGAAGAACCTAAGGCCCAGAGTAGATAACTTGGGATGTGTAACATAATAAAACTTAAATGATGAAGCCAGGATTTGAGAGTCACATGCCAAGCCATTGTACCATATTGCCACTCAAATGAAACACTGAATACAGCCTTGTCAGCAATAAGCTGAAGCTGCAAGGAAACAGTTAATGACCCTCATCATCCGCAGGTGCTGGAAGAAGTGCAGGGAGAGGGAGAGGAGTCTCAGAACCAAATGGCACCAACTCCTAGTCCCAACTACAATGCAGGAACTCCAGACAAGTATCTATTATTTGCTTAATTCTTGCTCCAACATATGCAGACTAAGTATATATTCCTTGCTCTTTCATGTCCACGTTTTTGCAGAGAGAAGAATAACTTAAGGTGTTACTTAGTCCAATTTAGAGACTAACCTTGCCAGGGTGAAAAACCACCATAGAAAAAGGATTCTTTTGTTTGTATCTACGGGCCAGGCCTGAGCAATAAAACCTACAATCATGGATCCTATTGTCTCACACAATAAAAGTCTTTTTCCCGCCTCATGTGGGCCATTTCAGTTTTATTTCCCACCTCTGAGGCACAGAACACATTAATTCTCAATTATGCTTACTCAGGACTCCAATCTGCAGTCCTTACATAGACAAAACTGTAATGAGAAGCCTGAATAATTAGTTCCTTTGACATCATCCTGGCTGAGGGATTTATTTTGTTTGCTTGTTTGTTTATTTATTTTAAGGAAAACTCCTGGGATGTGGATTCAATGGGGGTATGTAGGATTAATGAGTGGAACTTTACCTTTCTAATCAGCCAGGCCAGCCACTGCAGATGGCTAAGAAATAATCCCAGCACCCTGGTACATCTTGTGAATGCTTCACCAAACGTTAAATAAGAATGACATCGACAAATAGCACTCTTATCTACATAAGATTAGAACGGAACAGAAAAGTTACAGTATTTCAGAAGCACAGAATTAACAAGAAAAGATTTCTCAGTAGTAAAGCCAATTCAGTGGAGACTCTTAGTATCTGTTGAAAGACAGATAAATTATGTACTAAGAACAATGTTAACAATCAAAAAGTGGTATTAACATGAAAACCATTACCTTACATTAACATGTAATGGATGCTGTGTTGTGTTGCCCAGTTCTGTCTTTAGGTAGTGCTGTCAGTAGGCAGCTCTCAGACCTCAGCCCAGTCCAGTAATTGCCCCTAGTTACAGTGTACCCTCTCCATCCAGGATTAGCTTACATCCACTGTCTGGTTGACAAGAGATTATCAAAGCGTAGCCTCCTCACTGCAAGGGGAGTTGACTGCAAGGAGCCATTTTGGCTGCTCTGAAGAGCTCCCCAAAGGATGAGTTAAGACCTTTGTTGAGACTGCACTGAGCTCAGCTTTTCCTGCTACCCAGTCCTGTCTCCTTGCCTTCCACAAATGTTGATTCCAAGGCTATGTACTCTCAAAAGCAAACTCTGCGTGCTAATCACTGCCTCTCAGTTTGTGTCTCAAGGAAGCCAAATTCTAACACTGAGGAAATCAAATTCTTTGTTTCTAACATGTCATTAAAACATAAGTATTATAAGGAGGTTCAGCCAGTTGAGTGTCTAACTCTTGATTTCAGCTCAGGTCATATTCCCAGGGTCATGGGATCAAGCCCTGAGCTGGGCCCTGCACTGAGTGTGGAGCCTGCCTAAGATTCTCTCTCTCTCCTCTGCTCTGCTGCTCTCCCCTACTTACTCTCTCGCTCTCTAAAATAAATACATAGATAAATAAAATATAAGTATTATAATAAGGAAATAGGTTTTCATCCATCATTTAATAACGTATTGTTTGGGGTTTTTTATTTTATTATTATTTTTTAATGTTTATTCAATTTTAAGAGAGAGACAGAGTATGAGCAAGGGAAAGGGAGAGAGAGAATCCAAAGCACGGGCACAGAATCCAAAGCAGGCTCCAGTTTCTGAGCTATCAGCACAGAGCCCAAATCAGGGCTCAAACTCACAAACCATGAGATCATGACCTGAGCTGAAGTTGGATGCTTAACCAACAGAACCACCCAAGCACCCTCTTTAGGTATGTTTTAAATCTCCTGGTACAGAATTACTTTCCTGTGGATATAGGTCGAGCTGGTAGATTTACTACGATAGAAAAACAATCAGGTGGGAGAAGAGTATTAGAGATAGACTACCAAACTGTCAAGTCCCCACACTTAGGAAGTTACACTGGGGACTGGAACTGGAAATATACAGTAAAGAGAGAAATTAGGAGGTTGCTAGTCTCAAGAGAATTCATATAGAAAGTTTCTTGTTAATGCCTATAGCCATTCAGCTTTCTAGAAGACCAATTTCCTCAAAGGGCTCTGTCAAAGACATTATGGCATGGTGAAGAAAATTTAGTAGGACAATCATCCACGCCTCCCTTTGTCCTTAGTCCCCTCTGCTCTTGAAAAATCTTTCCTCCCTAATCTTTTATTAGGCAATAGACACATGCTGAACGTATTCGAATTTTAGTAGAGAATTCTACAGAAGGTGAAAACCTCTCAATTCAATGAATCTAAATTGCTGAGTTTCAGACATTGTGAGTAAAGGAAAAAAGGAAATTTGGGAGGCGGGGACAGACTGCCCAGATGCTAAGCCAGACACTCTCCTAAAAGACCTTTAATAGAGTCTTTAATTAATCATGCTTCGTGCTGAGATTATTAATTTACCGCACTGTGACAACTCAGTAGTGTAGTCTGCTTCACTGTTAGTTTGAGTTTCAGCTCTTGGTTAACAATTCATTCAAAAGATAATTACTGAGAATCTACCAAGTGCCAGAGAATCAGCAATAAACAAAACAGAGAAGATCCCCACCTTCTATTGGGGGGGCGGGGGGGGGAGACAGGGAAATGAACACAAATCAATACGATTTCAGATAATAAAAGAATAAAGCAAGGTTAAGATAGGGGACCACAGTGATCATTTTTGCCTTGAGGGGCTAGGTCAATAAAAATGTTTCTGAAGAGGTAACACATGAGCAGAGGCCTGAATGGTCATCATCAGACCATGTGAAGATCTAGGTGACAAGCATCCTAGGCAAAGGCTGTGTTCCACAAACAGCAAAAATGATGTGTAGCAATGGCGGTGCAGATGAAGAGAGAATGAAAGAAGGTAAGAGTTGCAGGAAGTGGGCAGATCATGAAGAATCTAAAGGCTAAACTCAAGAGTTAGAATTTTTTTTAATGTTTATTTATTTTTGAGAGAGAGAGGCAGAGGGAAAGGGGATATGAAGCAGGCTCTGTGCTGACAGCAGAGAGCCCGATGTGGGGATTGAACCCACAAACCACGAGATCATGACCTGAGCCAAAGTCGGACACTTAACTGATTGAGTCACCCAGGTGCCCCAAGAATTTGAATTTTGTTTTAAATGTAATAGGAAACCACAAGACACCTTTTTGAGGAGGAAGAAATATGATATATGTTCCTAAAGATCTCTCTATAAGCTGTATGAAGAAAAGACTATAAGGGAGCAAGAGTGAAGTCGGGGAACAGCCGGGAAGCCACAGGTGCAGGGCACGCAATTGAGAAAGGTAGCGAGAAGTGGTTGGGTCTAGAATGTATTCTAGAAACAAAACTAGCAGAGCTCAATGGTGGATTCGATGTGGGGAGGGACAGAAGGAAGGAGCCAAAGATAGCTGCCAAATTGTCTTTGCCAGCACAACTGGACAAATGATACTATCAACTGAGATAGAGGATACTAAGGAGGGACAGATTTGGAAGCAAGGAAAAAAGTCAAGATTTCCATTTGGACCTGTTAAATTTAAAATGTCTGTATCTTAGTGGAGATCTTGAATAGGCAATTACATATATGAGTTTATAGTTTAGAGGAGAAATTGGGGATACAAGTATAGATCAACATGATAAGGATGCTCTTGAAACCCATGGGCCGAGGGGTAGAGCCAAAGATGGGGAGCGATTTAAGACTAAGCTCAGAGGAACACTAATACTTGGAACAGTGGCTTACAACACTGGAATCATCAGGAGAGCTTTAAATAAATATTGAACCTGGACCCACCCCTCAAAGATTCTGATTTAATTGAATCTCTTGAATCTTTAACTCAATCTATTGAATATCAATAGATTTAAAAGCTTCCTGTGGTTTTAATGTGCAGGTGAGTCTGAGAACCACTGATTTAAAAATTGGGAATAGGAGATTAAACCAGAATGACTGGAATGAACTAAAGTCATCAAAAAGATAGAAAGAAAATAAAGTCTTGGAAGTGAAGGGAATGTTCCAGGAGTAAAATGGTCAACTATGTCAAATCCTAAAGAGAAGAAAAGCAAGAAAGGAGAGGCAAGGGCAAGAAGAGTGGAGAAGACCTCAACAGGATAAGGTTGTGAATATGAGAGCTTGCCTGGCATGGATTAGAGAGACTGCAGAGTGAGGAAGTAGAGACAGCTGCTGTCTCCTGAGTTCCTTTCGCCCCAGGACCATTCAAGTCCTGGGTTCAGATCCCAAGACTCTAGCTGCCCCTTGTCCAGCAGTGCCTCTTAAGTTACCACCATCTCAACTACTTACTCATAAATCCAGTCAACATTTACTCCACAAATTCATTTAAGACACATTGAGCACTTATATGTGCTAGTTATTGTTAGGCAGTGGAGATATAAAGCCAAATAAGGTACACTTCTTGCTTTCACAGGATTTTCCATCCATTGAGGAGGGTCACAAATAATTACAACAAAATAGTAACCTTGATTCAATGTCCACATGGTCAATCCACTTCCATTCCCATTTCCACTAACCTAGTCTAGGCCTTGAAAATGATCATGGTGTTCTAACCAGTCTCCCTGGATGCAATCTCTCCCTTCTTGCTACTCTAGTTTAAACCTCACCTCTAAATTCCTCTTCCTACAGCACACCGATGTTCATGTCTTTCGTTGGTTGAGGAAGCACTCAGTGAGCACCTATGAAGTACAAAAAGAAATACAGACTTGCCTCCTGTAACCTAGGGCCAGTTTCTGTTTGAAAAATCCTAAGTGGGTAATCTCAATGAGAAGGGACTTTAGCAGTTATTCAGTCCATGCATGAGTCCTTTGTATGAATCTATCCAAAAATCATAAATAGATGGCTAGATAAAAGCACATCCAGTGTGTACTTAAACACACTCAAGGACAGATAATTCACTTTTTAAAAAGGATTTCAATACATGTTCAAGAAGTTGGAAATTTTTACAAGTTCTTCCTTCAGTAATGCTTCCTGCTTACCAATTGGGGTGGAAGCTTCCTGGCTGGTATTCAAAGCTTGCTTCCTAGTAATAGGACTCTAAGGCTTCGTAGTCTTAGCTTCTGAAGTTCTTCCCATTTCCTTCCCTGGAGGTGCTTTCACAACACTTTACATTTCACCTATTTCCATACATCAAATCCTTCAAGATCAGGTTCAAGTGCTACCTTCTCGACAAAACTACTGAGTCCCTCAGCTGATACACGGTCTTCCTCACCTGAGATCTCTCAGACTTATCTTTATCCTCCTTATGGTTTTCACTTTTGGTGATGGGAACACATGTTTTTCATGCCTCACTGACAGGTGCATGGAAGATGGGCTCATCTGTTAGCTATCTCAGTCTCTTCCACAGTGCCCAGCACAGTGACTTAAAAGTTTCCTTAGGCACTTGTAGAATGAATGATACAGCTATTCTCTGGATGTGTTTCTCATTTCGTGAAAGGGGGAACCTGTATTAGCTGTCCTACTGATTCTAATATTCTGATTCCCAAATTTAAAGTATTAGGCACCTATTGCATGTCTGATGTGTTTCCCATTTCAAAGACATGACTGTATTCGCAACAGCATGGATGGATCTAGAGGGTATAATGCTAAGTGAAATAAGACGGTTGGAGAAAGACAAATACCATATGATTCATCTTATATGTGGAATTTGAGAAACAGAGCAAATGAACAAAGAAAAAAGACAAAAAATGAACTCTTAGATACAGAAAATTGATAGTTACCAGAGGGGAGGTGGGTGGAGTTGGGGGGGTGTGAGAAAAGAGAAGGGGTTACAAATATACTTATCATGATAAACACTTAGTAAGGTATAAAATTGTTCAATCATATTGTCCACCTGATACTAACACAATATGTTAACAATATTGGAATTTAAAATAAATAAATTTGTAAAAAGTCAATTATAATGGGAGACAGGGAAAACAATACACATAAAACAACTATCTTATAAACTGAATATAATAAAATGTCAGTTTTAAGAGAACAATGGAGCTCATAGAGCGAGGAGAAGCATGTGATCAACAGTAACCATGGAAGAGTAACAGGAAGACAATCAGTGGAGCTGGACTTTGAATCCCCATTTGATAGAGAGGGTAGGTCCCAGGCATTTTAGGACCGAAACAATGGCAGAGTCAGGGACACTAGAGGGAGCCAAGGCTTAGATCTGGAAAGAAAGCTTCCTCGGCTCAGACAGCCTTGGTTCACAGATTCAAAAGCATTTGCTTAGTAGGCTGAGAAGAATACTCTTTATCACACACTCAAATGCTTCCATTAATCGATTTTCAAAATTAAAACTATTTAGTGTCTATTTTCAGTTTTCACTGGTGTTAAACCTCTTTTGAGGAGATAAATAGTTAGTACTTATTTGCTGTGCATTTCATGTCATTTTTGCCAGTGAATATCTCCCAAATCTTGACTGTGAGCTTATCTAAGACATTTAACAACTCCTAGTGGGGTCTTGACAAGTAGAGAAGGCTCAGGTGGGACCCTGTTCCAATGACCTCCCTTCCCTCTCAGACTGGCCAGAGCTGGGTTGTTCTGTGACTACAGGTTCTCAGAGCTCTGGGCTGTCACAATGTCAAGCCAGGGGTCTAGAGTTTGCGGACTCCACTCTCAAATATCAGGCCTCTGGCACCTATTATGACACGAAGGTCACCCCTTTAGCCTTTACACTCGGTCCAAATCCACAAAAAGTCCTAAGCAAGAGGTTTAAAGCACTTGGAAGTTCTGGGGCTGCAGTGTGAGCTCAGTCTGGCAGCATCAGCACGGTCAGTACTTGCCTGATGGATGGGGGGCTAAGGTCAAGGCCCCATCATCCATGGGCAGGTGATAAGAGTGAGGAGTAGCTGGAAAGTAGGAGAAAGTCAATTGGGCACAGCCCTGATTTATTGCTCTACTTCAAATAGCGAGCCATGAAACAATGTGAAACTGCGCCTCTACCAAAGGGTTAGACCTGGACCATATATTTTGCTGTATATAAATGTTTACTTATACTAAATTTTGAGACACAGGAACTTAAAAAATAAAAAGCGAAAAAGATAAGGACACATGGGTGGTTCTGTCGGTTAAAAGTCTGACTTTTGGTTTCAGCTCAGGTCATGGTCTTGCAGTTTTGTGAGTTCGAGCCTGCATTGGGTTCTGTGCTGGCAGGGCAGAGCCTGCTTGGGATTCTGTCTCTCCCTGTCTCTCTGCCCCTCATCCATTCATCTGTCCGTCTCCCTCTGTCTCAAAATAAATAAATAAACTTTTAAAAAATTTAAAGCAAAAAGGTATCACAACCCTAAAGCAAAAGTAAGTTAGAATTGGCCAAACCTAAGGAAGAGGAAGCCCCAGTGTCAGAAGGGAGAACGGCCTGGGGAGCCCTGGTTTGCAGCGTCTTCTCACATACCTACCCCTGTGCCACCAGACAGAAGCCTAAGGAATCAGAAAGCATGAGGTCCTCACCAGCCACCAGAGTCTCCAAGAGGCTCCCTCTTCATCCACATGCCACTTTCAGAACTCCTCTTGATGTGGCTTTTATCCAGTTTCCAGATAAGGTGATGGCAGGAAGCTCAAGACCCAGGTCTAGAGGGAAGAATGGAGAGGAAATTGTGGGAGCAGCCTTTTATGCTAAGAGGAGAGGTGCATTGTCCAGTGTCTCTGTGCGCCCCCCTCCTCTGCTGCTGTCCTAGCATCCCCATGCTTCTTCCCTCTCCCCCAACTGCAAACAGAATGAGGAAAGAGAAACAAAAGAAGCAAGCAGATGTGGAGGGTGGAGAAGTGCTTTCTTCGACCACAGGAGATGCCCAGTGGGGATGCTGTGTGAGAAGCAAAAAAAAAAAAGAGGCTGTAACTGTTACTTCTTGTGCGGGGCAGGGAGAGTGAGCAAGGGTATCCTGGCTTGGGAAAAGGACTCACCTGTGCAGGCAGGAAGGCTGTGAAAGGCCACCTGACAGAAGAGTGAGCAGGGTGGGCAGCGGGCTGAGTAGCAGAGAGGGCTCAGAAGATTCCTTCCTGTGTAATCTGAGTTTGCTTAACCTCCTCCAGCTTTTCCCAGAAATAGCGTGGCTTCCCTACATGGGAATGCAAACCCCAGAGACAGAGAGGTGGGCAGCATTCTGTTCTGTCTCCAGAGATACCCTTTGAATCCGTGATAACGAGGTCCAGGCCCAAGGGGGGGAGCTCAGTGTGTACCTGTGTGGATGGTGGGGAGCTGGGCCCACAGGTATGCCTTGGTCTAGCATGCTGGGGCTGGGACGGGATACGGTCTGAGCCTAGCCAACTGCAAAAGGTCAAGTGGGGCTGCAATCTTCCTTGCTCTTTTTTTTTTTTTTTTTTGAGAAAGATAGAGACAGCTTGAGCCGGGGAGGGTCAGAGAGAGAGGGAGACACAGAATCCGAAACAGGCTCCAGGCTCTGAGCTAGCTGTCAGCACAGAGCCCGATGCGGGGCTCAAACCCACAAACCGTGAGATCATGACCTGAGCTGAAGTCAGACGCTTAACTGACTGAGCCACCCAGGCGCCCTTATCTTCCCTGCTCTTGGGGAAGCAGGGGAGTGAAACTGAGACACAAGAGGAAAGAGACTGACCTCTTCGTGGGCAAAGAGCTTAGGCGGTCACATAAAGAGGATTCTGGTGGATGAAAATCTCTCCTTCAGCAAACCCTCAGGGGCTCCAGCATGGCTGGTTGCCACCATCACAGTTGTCTCAGCTGACTCCTGTAAGCTGGTTTTGAGTGGGATGTAAAGCTCAGTGAAAGCCAAAATACATTCACACTTCTATACCCTTCCCCACTCCCACGCATAAAAATCCTTCATCAGATTCAGGTGCCACCCTCCCCAATAATCACTCTTTAATTCCTCAGCTGACCCTTACCTCCCTCACCTGACATCCCTCAGACTCATTTTTATCTTCCTTCCTTCCACTTATGGTGATTAGGCCACACGTCCTCTTTTTCACGCATCACTGACAGGTGCAGGGGAACTGGGCCCATCTCTGTCTCCTCCACAGTGAGGAGGGTGCTCAGTGACTTGAAAGTTTCATGAGACACCTGTGGAATGAATAAAGCAGCAGTTCTCTAGATCTGTTTCCACAAAGAGGGAAGTTTCTACAAGCTCTCATTTTCTGATTCCCAGTTAGGTTAAGTATTAGGCGCCTGCTGCGTGTCTGTTGTGTATCTCTCTCTTCAGAGAAGACACAAATGTGACCTTGTTGTGGTCACACAACATCCAAGGAATAATTACATTATGAGACTGAATAGAATAAAATGCTAAGCTGGAAATTGCAAGCGGAGCTCAGATGAGAGAGAGACCTGCGTGGTCCAGTGAGAACAGAAAGGCTAACAGAAAGAGTAGTTGAATTAAGCTTTGAGGATGGTGGCTCTTTATGGGTTGGCAGCCCTTGCCCTTGACACCCTCCCACCTCCCACAGAGCTCTTCACCACTGCTTTTATCACTAAATAATCTAGAGGCAAGGCAGGAGCAAGAAGCAGCCCCTTGCAGAACAGGACACCATCTGTTTGGCTGCCCAGCTTCTTGCAGATCTGCAGTCATTATTGAGGAGGATCTTGGATTTCTGCTACACAGACCTTGGGAAAACTGGCATGTGGGGTGGGTGGGAAGCCTCCTTGAACTTCTCCTTCTCAGCTAAGAGGGAGTGAGATTCACCATAGCACTTTCCACATAGATCTTGCCCTCATCATCCAGGATGGAAGTTTCCAACTTCTTTTAGGGCTGCCCATACAGGCTGCCCATACCACAACATGTGGGGTATCTTTGACATAGTTCCATCATCCAGGTATTGGGGAGTGACTTTGGTGCTCAGCTGGTGGCCATAAGGACTCGAATGTCCTCAGCCCAGGAACTGAAGATGCTTCTAAACCCCCTGCCTGAGATATTAGACTTTCCCTCTCCACAGTCTGGTCCACATTTGGCTTACCAGGTAGCAAGAGCAGTCATGGACCACAGAGTAGCTTATTGCTTTATCTGTCAACATGAGTCAGGGTAGGAACAGAGTTGCCTAGAAACCAGTCTCAGGCTCCAGTGTTGCTTTTTCATCTAGATGTAACAACTGCACTGGGATAGCGTGGTCTGTGGGTCCACCAAGCAGGCACACACTGAACTGAACACACGGGCTGGTGCTGGGATGGTGGCATGCTTTATGGCTTCGCCCGGAGCTGCACGACATCTCCTACCACTGCCACCAGTTTTCCTCCTTGTTTGTACCTTTATGTCTCTAGTCCCAAATAGAGAGCCTGGCACACAGAAGACATCCTATAAATGATGCTAAATCCTGAGGAAGACACTTGGCAGATGAATGACACTAGCTAATGCAGCCTTAAAGCTATGGTATGACACAATGAAAAAAACATTTCTCTATCTTATTTTACAACAGTAAATCTGAAACCCCATTTTCAGAAAACATTGTCTCCACTGTGATGCCCACGTCAATGATCCTGCTTATCAAATTCTGTTGAGCCAGTGTGGAAGGAGCAGCTCTCTGTAATCTATTTACCTTAAGGAGCTCGGTCACGTGCTCGGCTCACAGCCCGTTTATCAGGATGAAGGATGCTCTCTGGAGAGAGGAGACAGCAGGACAGGCCAAGCTCAGATGACAGTCTGCCCTGTAGAGATTGACTTTAATGAAGCACAGAATAAACAGGAAGATTAAGAGGGTGCAAAAATCAGTGACAAGTTTTGAGTTCACCTCTGCGTAGGAAATGAAAGGTTCTCTGTACAGCTGAGAACTCTCTCTGGGTTATAGATGGGGGCATCTGTTTGGTCACTAATGATCCCATGCTACCTATGTCAGCCTCTGCGCAAGGAAAGAAAAGTTTTCTCTTAACTTACAGACCCACCTTTGTGCAATTTTAAATTTACCCACAGTGTAATGGGATTTAGAGTGAGTAGAAAGATGGAATTATTAAAGGGTTTAAGAAATTATTTAACAGGCGAAAATGTTAGGGTGATAAACAGGGGCTAAGTATTTTTAATATTGCTTTTTTTTTTTTTTGAGTCCTCCCATTTTCTGCCAAGAAAACGTGCCAACTCAGAGGTTTATGACTCAAGGATGAAATCATCCTGAAGGGATGGCTTGCTTATGCAAGGGCTAAGTTATTGGAATAACATAAAAACAAAAACTTGTCTTCCGCATAAAACAGTACCATTTCCACAGGTCTTAATGGCATATGACATTGTATTGTATATCGTTTCAGTTCTTCAATTCGTATATAATATTTTTTCAATAAATAAAAAGTTTACAAAACAGCCCAAGGACATAGTCTAGAATTTGCATCTTTTTGAGATGATGGTTTTATTATTTAGAGGATCCAAATGGGAATGTTATTTCATTGCCGTTTCTTTTTTGAAAACATAGATGTTAGTAAGGATAGGAGCAAAATATTGCTTTGATATTATTCTTTCCTTTTTGAATTTATTTATTTATTTTGAAAAGATAGAAAGAGCAAGCAGCGTGATTGGGGGAGGGGCAGAGAGAGAGGGAGAGAATCCTAAGCAAGACCCTATGCTGTCAGCGTATAGCCCAACACAGGGCTCAATCTCATGAACCATGAGATCATGACCTAAATAAATTCAAGAGTCGTTCATTTAACTGACTGAGCCAACCAAGAGCCCCAACATATACCTTATTTTTGTAATCAAGCCGTGAGAGCTAGTGTGTGGTACATGTATTGAACACGTTCACTGGGCTGAATGTAACCATGTTGATGGTACTGTTAACACTTATACCAGTAGATGGCACTATGGTTCAAATTGAAACTCACCTTCCAGTTGTCCCACAGTAATACATATTGAGCTCTATAAAGAAGACCTTGTGCTAGTCAGCCAAGATGTACCCAAGTGAAAATGTACAGCAACACAAAAGTAACTCAAAATCATATGTGCAAACTATTTTAGGAAAGTGGATGTATACAAGCATATAGAGTGATCAGAATGCTCTAATTAGAAGGATTAGTTGAGAATTCCATTATGGAAGAGCTTTCTTAAGTAGAATGTTTCTGAATGTGTGGGAGGCACAAGAGGCAGCAAGCAGCAGACATGACAGGTGGGAAGAGTGGCCTGTAGAGGTCCAAGAAGTGGTGTGAAAAATATGAGACATTTTGGGTCTACTGTGAGAAAGCTATCTGATGCAGACTTAAAGTCAATAGCTAATCTTCATATCATGGGAAGAAAGCCACGAGGCAAAGCTTGGGGGAAGGTTGCAGAGAGCAAAAGAAACACTCAGCTTTGCAAAAGTAAACAGGAAAACAAAACATGCTGGCCAAAGTGATATATTGTATTCGATTTTCACTTTTGATTATCACAGTAAACAAAATTTGTATCAGCCAACTAAGCCAATCTTCAACTTCTGGTTTTATATAAATCTAAGAACTTATGTTTATATTTTATATTATGTAATCTTGGAGTTGGTAGAAATTGTACTAGTTAAATGTAAATGTTGAGTTTTCCACCTTCAGTAGAACTCCATGTGTCTCTAGCATGTCCAAAAAGCCATCCATTAGACTGTAATTTTTCCTTAGCTTAATTTCCTAACTTTCTGCCATGTCTTTCTGCAAATTTTTGTGTATTGTTTATTTGTTTTGCCTAAGTTTAGGATAACAGGAAGGTCAGTGTGTAAAGAGAGAAATGTATTTGTGATTGAGATTCAGCTTGTATTTATTTTTAGAGCATTTGAGGCAATGGAAGAATCTTAACTGGCATTGTACTTTCTAATGCAAATTCATAGTTAAAATAGTAAGGAGGTGTTTTAAATAATTCAGCAGACACTGCACCAAATGAACAGTTACTTAGAATCTCTTTAAGGTCTCAAGTATAGAAAACCATTAATGGGAACTATGTTGCTTAATCTACAGAAAGTGTTTTCCATTCACCATATGTTACCAGGACTATAACTAAAATAGTAATTCATTATGAGGATGAGTCTTTAAAATGCTGTACTGAGGCCCCAGGTTCTGGAACCACTGGCTGGGTCAGCACTTTGTGGTTTTAAGCAGTGATATGCCTTGGGTAAGAGAAAGAGAATGAGGTTCATTAATTCTTGATGTGCTTTAAACACAGAAACACTGTACTTTTTTTTTCCTTAGATGGGGAAAACCATCCTTAAATAGGCTAAATACTCTGATTGGTTAGCTCTCCTCAAGGTTAGTAACGTCTCCCTCTCAGTGTGAGTGAATGGATGCTCCCGACAAGCTGTCATTGGGACAGGGCTTTGCAGTTTGCTGAAGAGAGAGGTTTCTATGTGGTCTCTGCTATGGTCACCATTATAATCAATAGAACCAGTCTGCCAGAGTACTAGGTGAAGTGTGCAGTCTGGTGGGAAAGAGTGGAGGAAATGTAGCTGTCACACTGGGGGTCATGACCTAACCCTTGTTAGCCCGCTGCTCTCTCTGGCTCAGCCAGTCAGTCTCTGTCTGAGTTTCTCAGTATTGTCGCCATTGCACTGCTGGTGCACTAACCTTGGATTGGAAGAGAGTCCTTATGCCATATTCCTTGACGTGAAAATACATGTCCTGTTCAAGTAAGTTTGTGTGACTGGAGGGAGGTGAGGAACTGAGTCAAGTGGGCTGCGTGGTAAAAGGCTAATCTAGAAAAATAGGAAGAAAGAGCGTTTCATTGTGGAGGGCCTTGAACACCCAGAACTTGGGTGTTTTAGAAGAACGTTTGGGTTGGAGGCCACACACACACTCTTAGGTTTAGTCCCAGTTGTTTATGACATATCTTCCAAAGCAGTTGCAACTTAAATTTTTTATTTCCAACCATAAGCCATGAAAAGAATCTTATAGCCCCTAAAATATTCATGTTATTGCTGCTGCATGTTCACACTGGAATTTGAGGGCTTGCCTTCAGCTATACCTTAGCATAAAAGAAATCGTAGTAAAAATAATTGGCATAAAGCCATCAACTTGCTCATTTGCTCTCTTTCACTATAAGACAATAAAGGAATTAAATGATGTCTCATTTGGCTTTACACATTTGCATACTTAAATGTTTGGATACTTCCCTGCTAAGTAAATTGAGCCTGATCAGACAAGCTAGTAGTGGGTGAATACTTAGAATTTTCAAATGGATTAATTCTTTCTGACTGTGAATTACTAGTAATATTTTTTAACTATTATACTATATCAATGACATATTGTTGAATGGATGAAGCAGGCTAACAAAGCTGTATGCTACTTGTGAGGAAAAAATTATATACTTGCCAAATATAGTTTTTTTCCTAGATACTTGTAATATGGTAATACACATACAAAGACACACACACATATAAAAACCGGTATGTCACCATCTATGAATACAAATTAAGTCATTTTAACATTTAAATGGCCAAACTACAGTGGCCCTGAGCCCTTTGCCTGCTTGATTATCCAGTCTTTTAAAAAGTCCACTTCCCAAAATATTTCTAAGGGCCCCAGGGTAGTTCACATGCATTAAAAAATATTAGTCTCAGGCCCAATGACTCCCTTAATGTGAAGCCTCCATCTGCATTTCTGGTAAATTTGAAATTTTCTCAAACAAATTAAGAACTATGAAAAAAAAGTGATTCCAGTATAATTACTTATTATTGCCAACCATAGCAAAGAGCTTTCTTGTTTTGTTCAGGAAACTGGTTTGGAGGTGATAGTAAAGTGTTCTCTCCTTCTTTGTGTTTTTCCACCACCCAAGATGTGCCAAAGCAAAGCAGTTTGGTGCACAAGTATGCAGTTAATGAAAAATATGCACACATGCATGCACACATACACACACACACACACACATACACACACATACACACACACACACACACACACACACACTCCCATGTACCTACACACATTACCTTTCTGTGGGTTATCAGTCATCCACTGGGCCTATACTGGAGCAACTTTGTTTAATTTTCCTTCCACTGGGAGGAGGCATTCAGCCAAACCTCAAGCATTTTCTTCCTTCATTCTCTGCTTCCACTCTTCTCACAACTGTAAATACAATACATGTCTCTAGAAGAATAAGTTATCAGCATAATGTAATCATATTGGATACAGAAGGGGAAAAAAATCCCCTCCCCCCATCACCCAGCTCTTACCTAATCTTTTATTGACACTAACTCCACTCTGGATTAGGAATTTTAAGTCCAGATGGACAACTTTTGTTCAGATTTTTTAAATAATCAAATATAAAGAAGATTTAGTAACAAAACTGAGAATTTGAGTCTATCTCCCTATCATCTACCTATGATCTTTAAGAGAGAATATGCTACTTCTTTTTCAAGCACATATGAAACATTTCTACCAATCTACACTATAATAGGAAACAGAGGAAGCTACAAGAGATTCCAAAGAATCAAATGATGTAATATTATCTGACTGCATGCAATAAAACTAGTATAGAAAGAAATCACTGACAAGAAAAAAAATACTTTAATGTAATGTCTGGAAACAAAAAAATGTACACAAACTCTCTGGTTAAAAAGGAAACTTAGGAGCACCTGGCTGGCTCAGCCAGAAGAGTATGTGACTCTTGATCTCAGGGTGGTGAGTTCGAACCCCCACTTTGGGTGTAGGGCTTACTTAAATAAATAAACTTTTTAAAAAAAGAAACTTTAAAAAAGAGAAAGAGGCAAACCATAAAACAGACTCTTAACTATAGAGAACAAACTGAGGGTTGCCAGACGGGAGCCGCGTCGGGGAATGGGCTAAATGAGTGATAGGTATTGAGGAGGGCACTTGTGACGAGCAATGGGTGTTGTATGTAAGTGATGAGTTACTAAATTATACTCCTGAAACTAATATTACACTACATGTTAACTAACTGGAATTTAAATTAAAACTTGGAACAACAACAAAAAAGGAAATTTAAAATTAAATGGTATTAAAAATATACCAAGCAAAATCACAACTTAGAAGGAAATGTATGGATTTAAAAAACTTATATTTATCAGAAAACAAGAAAGACTTAAAACTAATGGGCTAAATGCTCACCTCAGCAAGTTGGAAATGAACAACAGAGAAAGCCCAAAGAAATATGAAGGGAAGAATTCATAAACATGAGAAATCAATAAAATACTCAACAACACTCAAACTAGAGAAATTTAGCTAATGCAAGGCCTGAATTTTTTTTTAAGATCAATAAAATAGACAAGCTTCAGGCAAGAATGATAAAGAGGGAAAAATGAGAGAGAAATTGCAAATAAGCAAAATACAGAAAGAAATTAGAAATTTAAAATTACATACATGCATGTATACACACCAATACACCTGAGCACTTAGACAAAATGCATGTGTCTATAAAAGTATATAAATACAAAAATGATGTAAGACGAAATCTAAAATGTAAATAGACTAGTCAATCAGAAAAATAATTAAAGAATTCACCTTTGCATAAAAGGAATAAAAACCCTCCAATTCCAGACAATTATATAAGTAACTCCTACCAAATTCATAGAAATGTATAAGATTTCTACCATCTGCAAGTTGTTACAGAAAGTAGAAAAAGTGAGTAAGGTATGCAACTCACTTTATGAAGTCTGTATAACCTGGATTCCAGTACAAAATATGGTAGTAGAAGAAAATTATACCCATTTTATATGTGGAAATGGATGTGAAATCTAAAAAAAAATAGTTAACTGATAATAATACACTAATAGTGTATTTTAAAATAATGTAATTAAAAAAGATTTATCCTGGAATGAAGAATGATTTTATAACAGAAAATCTGGCCATGTAAATCATCATATCAATGAACTAAACAGGAAAAAAATTATATAACCATCCCAGAGAAGCCTTAAAAGAATTTGAAAAAACTCAACAACTATTTGTAATATAAAAATATAAACTCTCAAATAACTGAGAACAAAAGGGAACTTCCGGAATGTATTAAAGGCTCTACATTGCTACCCACAACAAACACCACACTTACAAGAGAAACTTTAACTGCAGCCATTTTGAAATAAAAAACAAGGCAAGAAAACAGTCATCAGCACTATTGTTCAGCATAATTTTGGAAGTCCTGGCCGATGTAATCACACAGAAAAAGAAACTGGAAGTAAAAGTGAAGTGAAGGAAGAGACTTTATTGTATCATTATTTGCTGCAACATGATTACCTACATAGAAAACCTTCAGAATCAACAGCCTATCCGAACAAGAGAGCCAGTGTTTTCATTACACTAACAACTTAATTTTTTTTAATGTTTATTTATTTTTGAGAGAGACAGACAGACAGAGCACCAGTGGGGGAGCGCAGAGAGAGAGAGAGGGGGAGACAAAGAATCTGAAGAAGGCTCCAAGCTGTGAGCTGTCAGCACAGAACCCTATGTGGGGCTCAAACTCACAAACTGTCAGATCATGACCTGGGCCGAAGGTGGATGCTAAGTCACCCATGTGCCCCTCATGACACTAATAATTAAAGAGAAAATATAAATTGAAAATGACAGCACTCACAATAACAATAGTTATATAAAGTCTAAGAATGAAATAAAGTATGCATTAGACCTCTATGGAGAAAAATCTAAAGTTTTTATCTTTAAAAGGATATAAAAAGGAATCTGAATAAATGTAAAGATTTTTATGTTAATAGATGAAATAACTTACTTGTTTTAAAATAAAAATTCTCCCCAAATTAATCCATAAATGCAAAGGACACTTACCCTATTAGAAAGAAGAGCTATTGTAAAGCATTGTGTTAATGCTGTAGAAATGGGCAGAGAGAACAACGGAACAAAATAGAGTCCTCCAAATACATTCACTGACATGTGGGTTCTTGACAAGTGAAAAAGGTGATGTCTCATGTCAGTGGGAAGAAGTAGATTCTTTAGTAGATGTAGTTAGGTAACTTTCTTGATATTTGGAGAAAAACAAATGTAGATCCTTGACACCATACACACCATACACAAAAGTGAACCTCAGATGAATGAGTCCTAAATATAAAAGATTAAAATTATATAGCCAAGGGGCACCTGGGGTGGCTAAGTCAGTTAAGGACTCATCTCATGATTTTGACTCAGTTCATCATCTCATGGCTTATGAGTTCAATCCCCATGTTCAGCTCTGTGCTAAAAGTGGGGAGCGTGCTTGGGATTCTTTCTTTCTCCCACTCCCTGTCCCTCCCCTATGCACTCTCTCTTTCTCAAAAATAAGTAAACAAACTTTAAAAAAAGTTATACAGCCAAAAGAAGAAATGTAAAAGAGTATCATTAGGGGATCATTAGGGGAGTTGGGGAGAACTTCTTAAACAAGACCTAAAAGATAGATGTCATAAGATAAGAAAACAATTTTTTATGGTTTTGACTTTATCAGAATTGTGTACTTCTGTTCAATGAAGAACACTATGGATAAAATTAACAAGTGACACCTTGGGAAAAGATGTTTGCAATGATTAAACAAACCAAGAGATTAATTCCCTTGGTATTAATATCACAAGGAATACCTACAAATAAATAAGAAAAAGAAAGAAAATGCAGCAGAACCATAAAGAACATAAATGAGGAATTCACATAAAGGGAAATCTGAACAGTTATAAGACCATTGAAGAGATATTCTACCACATTAGCAGTCAGAGAAATAGATATTAAAATGAGATGCCATTTGACGTACATAAATTTGGTAAAAATTATAAAGTCAGAAAACACCATGTTAGGTGAGAATGAAGGGACATGTATTTTTATGTATTATGAGCATGAGCATAAACTGGTATAGCTGTTGTGAAGAGTAATCTGCCAATAATTGGTAAACCAAGAATTTGTAAAGCTCATATTCACAACCCTAGTCTTGATTATATATCCTAAAGAAGTTCCTACCCAGACCCAATAGGGACATATATGAGGATGTTTATTGCTGCACTGTCTTTTCTAGAAAGCAGTGAACCTTGAATTGTTCAACTTTAGGGGAAAGGATCAGAAAATGTGAATAGATTCTGTGAGATATTATCCAGGAGTAGGAGGCAATAAATTAAATACTCATAGAGCCACAAGATATATGGAACAAAGTTACACCATAATACCCTTTGTGTGAATTAACACATACACGTAGAAAAGAGCACAGCATACGTTATAAACATACATAAATATCTGAGGACATATGCCAAGTCCATCAGAGTGGACGCCCCTGTGGGAAGAAAGGAATGGGTGCACAGGGATCATGGTTGAAGGGCGAAAATGAAATAAAAATAAAATATAATGAAATAAACAAGGGGCTAAGTACAGACCAATGTCAATAACAAGGGTGCTGTGAAACAGAAATGTGATTAACTCAGCCATTGGCATCTAATAGAGAAGCAGATCCTAGAAAGGAAGAAATGGAGAGTGCAGAGTGCTGACCTTGTCTGAGACAAACCTCCACTGCTTCATAGTTGAAAGGTGTCAAGAGTTCCTCAACCTCCCCATAACTTATAAAATAAAACCCAAGGTCCTCAGCAATACATTCAAATCTTCTCATCGTCTGACCTTTGTCTCCTTCAACCTAGTGGAACTTTTCTATCCACTTGTCCCCTAAGAAGGCACTA
Source organism: Hyaena hyaena (assembly GCF_003009895.1). NCBI lineage: Eukaryota > Metazoa > Chordata > Mammalia > Carnivora > Hyaenidae > Hyaena > Hyaena hyaena. The sequence continues at coordinate 198,597 of NW_024080681.1, forward strand.
GGGGACATTTCTGTCTGGGTCTTTATGTTTCATTCTGCTGGGTCTTTATACCTGCTATTGCCACTGCTTGGATGTTTTTCCTCCCGCTTGTCCAGTTGTAAACTCTTCCTCATTCAACATGACCCCCTCTACGAACACCTTCCTTGACCTTTCTCTTCCTTCATCTGCTCCTCCCCCATACATATATCTATTAGGGCACTCATTACATGCCATTGAAATTACCTGTCCGCACATCTCTCTCCTGTATTAGATCACAAGTCCCTTGAAGACATGATTCTGTCTTATTTAGGCACCCAGAACATGCCTGGAATACACAGCCTTCCTATAACTATTAATTGAATAAATGAGAGCATGCTCAGTCATGAGAATTTATAGAGATTTTATTTTATTTATTTTTTTGATGGTTTTTTCTTTTTCTGAGAGAGAGTGTGTGTGCAGGGGAGGGTCAGAGAGAGAGGGAGACACAGAATCCGAAACAGGCTCCAGGCTCTGAGCTGGCTGTCAGCACAGAGCCCGACGTGGGGCTCGAACCCATGAACTGTGAGATCGTAACCTGAGCCAAAGTCCTCGGATGCTTAACCGACTGAGCCACCCAGGCGCCCCTATAGAGATTTTAAATGAGTATCCATCTTTGTGTCCAGAGAAGCTCTTAAAGAAGTGCTGGGAAAACACCAATGTGTACTGTAGAGACTGGAGTAGTGAGGGGGAGGGACTGTGAAGCTAAAGATTTAAGGAATTCTGAGTTAAGGCCATGATCCTGCCACCCTTGCCCCTCCTTTTTGCAGAATCTATCTCTACTGCTATAAATAACAGTGGGCCCTGCATCAGGCGCTACACTTCCTTGCGTGTCTGACCTGTTGATTCCCCCTTAGTGGACTGCTGCTGTGATTGCCCTCAGCATTTTCCCCCTGATGTGACAAGACATAGGAACTTAAAACTGTAGGGCAAAACCGAGCACATGGTTAAGTAAGCCATTTGAAGAATTGTGGGGTGGATGCAATCTGGGCTTGTGCAATGGGCATATGGAAGCTATGGCCACACTCACTCCTCATCTCAGAACTTATCCAAGACATGTGGATTCAGGGAAATCACCATTTTTAAAAATGTTTTATTTATTTCTGAGAGGGAGAGAGAGAACGGGAGAGTGAGAGAGAGAGAGAGAGAGAGAGAGAGCATGAGCAGGGGAGGGTCAGAGAGAGAGGTAGATACAGAATCTGAAGCAGGCTCCAGGCTCTGAGGTGGCTGCCAGCACAGAGCCCAATGCAGGGCTCGAACCCACAAACTGTGAGATCATGACCTGAGCCGAAGTCAGAAGCTCAACTGTCTGAGCCACCCAGGTGCCTCGGGGAAATCGCCATTTTGAAAGATATTCACAAATTTGCTTAGGAACCAATCTTGATGTAAATTCCTGCAGCTGCTTTTGGAATATACCCTTGTTGAGTTCCAGCCTAGAACTTAGATCTGCTACCTATTTTGCAGGTTTGTGGGAAGGATTAAATTGGACAATATTTATAAAGCTTCTATCTGGTTCCTGGTGCACAATGAGTACTTGGCAAGTTAGACTGCCCCCCAAATGCTGCCCATGAAAAAATAAAGGTATTAAGGGGAAAAATTATTTGAAGAAAAAAGTGCCTTATAGATTCTGATTATGTTTCTTAACAGGCTCTCCCTCTCCCTCCCATCCTGTCACCTTCCTTTAGTCTTGCAAATTTACCCTCATCAAACTTAAACTTGCTATTCTGATATACATGTTTTGAGCTGCTGCATTGCTTAGATTAAGCAGTTATGACTTGAGGAACTCTAGTGTTTCAGTGTAGCTTCCATTCTCAACTGTCCTGTTTTCGATATTATCTCCATTAGATTCAGTCAAATCCCAGGCTACCCAAGCCTTCATCTTAGCCTTTAAAGACAGTGGCTTGTGGAGCCACCATATTTACACCCATATGTGAGCATCACATCAGCAGGACTATTGCCCAGGCCAGGGATCCAGAAATACATCCTAATGAGGATTAAGGAAATAGCACACAGGAAGGGGAGTTTAGGGAAAGTGTTCCTGGGCCAAGTACAGAGAACCAGGAGAGGGCATAGAGCAGTAGAGGAAATGTCAAATGAGCAAAGGATGGTACCAAAGATAACACTATCCATTTCTCGAAGTTATTTCCTGTCTTCCACAGTATTCCCATTCTTAGTATGGAATTCTTACCTGGGTAGTCTTTGTCTATAATATTTTCTTCTATTTGGTCTACTTCCTCATTTTCATAAAGTGGCTCCCTAAGGACACATTTTCACCTCTATGTGTGAGCTCTCACCATGAAACTCACCCTTCTCCCCACCTCAACAATCTCTCCATGTAAAGTTAGACTCCTTGGGCCAAAGGTCAGTCACATTATATTTACATAAGCATAGGGGATATCAAGAACATCAGGAAACACAGTGCAGATGTCTGAAAGTACACTTTCATAGGCCTGGCAGCTGTGGCCATTTGAACTGTCTCATGGGAAGTAAGAAACGAAAATCCATACAACAATCTTCAGGCAATAACATTGAGTTTGTCCACAAAGAATTGAGATGAGTGGAGTAAAATTCAGTAGTAGTGAGCTTGGTACTAAATCTAATTATTTTCTACTATGAATTTGTTGTGGGAAATAGAGCAATGGGTGCTGACTTTTAAAGAGTTCTGAGTCTATTTATTATTTGACCTCAATAAAGACCATGAAGCTTATTGTTCTATGGTAAGAGGAAGAATATGGTAGAGAAAGAACAACGGTCATGGGGGGAAAAACCGATCCTTCTGTTGTGAGAAGTGAGAAGAAGAGGATCAGACACAGTACCCTCCAGAGTTCTTAATTTTTTTTTTTCTCTCTTCTTGGGGCAAAGCTTTAAGATAGGGTGGGTATGGAACCACTAACCAAACTGAGGAGAAGACTTTTTGGGGTACCAAAGAAAGAGACTAGAGCCTTTGTTTCCCTGTGTCCTGGCTCTGATGGGGGACTTGAGGCTTACCTTGGCATCAGTGAGGCGACCTCACAACACAGGCTTGGAGTGGACCCCTGAGACCTGGGTTCCAGATGGAGCCGGTTGGAACCTAAGAACGCAAGGGGGCGAGGTCTACATGAGTAAGAGTGAGGGGAGGTCAAGTCAGCCAAGGAGCTTCTAGACTAGGAGTCAGCAAACTATTGTCCATTGGTCAAATCCAGCCCAGTGGCCTATTTTATAAATAAAATAAGCACCCATTTGTTTACCTGCTGCCAATGGCTGCTTTTGAGTTGCAGAGTTGGATAACTGCAACTGAGACAATAGGGTCCACAAAACCTAAAATATTTATTACATGGCCTTTTATTGAAAAATTTTGTCAACCCCTGCCCTAAACCTTATTAAAGGTTTCAGGGCAAGCTGCAGTGAAGTCAAAAAAGATGGTGCCTTGGAGTGCAGAGGAGTCAGAGGCTATCAAGCAAATCCAAGAACCTGGAGTCCCTTCCTTAGTCATGAAAACACACAGCATAAGCCCCTTCTTCCATACACTCAGAAGCTATCCTGGAAAGAAGCTGGAAATGGGACTGAAGACTGAGCTGAGAACTTCAAGAGGCTGAGGTTTTTACCTGGAGAGACTGAGTATTATCTAAATGGATATCTTGATTACTTCAGTAGGTTGGCCTGAATATAGTTTCTCCAACACGAAAGGACTGAGATTCATGAGGAAGTCTGAATCAGGAAATTACATTTCTTCTGAACATCTCAAAATGTGAGCTCTACAACCCACCTACTGATTTATAGATTATGAGCCCTGTTGAAAACCTTAGAGATACTTTAAACCTCTTCTCTCATTGTGCAGATAAGGAAAGAATGTCCCTGAAAGACCATGTTCCTATACTTATGTAGAGGATGAACTGAGACTGGAATCCAAGTTCTCTGATCCAGTGATTCCAAATACCAAATTTTCAGAGGGATTATTATCTTCATGGCCTTGGTAGGAAAGAGCACAGTCAAACATCAAAGAAATGAAGGGAGTTTGATAAGGAAACTGTTTACAAAGGTGTGGCCAGGGTTTAGGTATGCCACAAGGAAGAATCTGTATGCCAGAGTTAGCAGTAGAGGCCCCATCTAAGGGTGGGGCAAGGGAGGGGGGCTACTCTGAGACAGGGTAGCTTAGGAGACAAAAACTAACCAGAGTGGAGGGATGTTAGCCAGCTCAAAGTAATCATTGGGGAAAAATCCAGAGAAGTAAGCTTCCTGACTTCACTTTATTTGTACTCCTTCCGTGTTCTGTTTTTCCATTAGCTGAATCCGGAGTACACGGAAGTCCAGAAAATTAACCTGTCAGGATGGAAAGAAGGGTGGATATAGTATATAGAAGAGAAAATGGAAAAATTGGGTGCCGTCAGATAAAATAATCACATAAAACAGTGCCTGGAAACATTCCTGGCTTGTGGTAGGTGCTCAAATATTTTTTGAATTAATGAATTGATGAATTAATTAATTTTACTGTTGATAAAACTATCCTCGTGAACTTTTAAGTGATTCTTACCAAGCACAACCTCCAGTCTACAGACTATCCATCCAAGCAGGAAAGTTCTAAAGAGAGACACCTCTTTCCCACAACAGAATATGGAGCTCCCATAGCTGTTAAGAATTCTCAGAGGTAGGTTTGGGGTTTGTGATTATAATAGTTGTCTATTGCTCCATAATGAATTATCACAAACCTAGCAGCTTAAAACAACACATATGCATTATCTTAAAGTTTCTGTGGGTTAGAAGTCCAGGCATGGGTAAACTGAGTTTGCTCATGGATGTTTGCTCAGGATATCACTGGGCTGAAATCAAGGTGCTGGATGGAGCTGGAGTCTCATCTGGAGGTTGAAGGCCTCTTCCACACTCATTCAGGTTATTGCCAGGATTCACTTTCATGCAGCTCAGCTGTAGGACTGAGGCCCTTGTTTCTTTTTTCTTTCTTTTTTTTTTTTAAATGTTTTATTTATTTCTAGGAGAGAGAGAGAGAGAGAGAGAGACAGCGTGAGCAGGGGAGGGTCAGAGAGAGAGGGAGTCACAGACTGAAACAGGCTCCAGGCTCTGAGCTGGCAGTCAGCACAGAGCCCGACGCGGGGCTTGAACCCACGAACTGCGAGATCATGACCTAAGCGAAAGTCGGACGCTTAACCGACTAAGCCACCCAGGCGCCCCTGAGGCCCTAGTTTCTTGCAGGCTATTAAACTGGGGTTGCTCTAAACATCTAGAGTCTGTCTTCAGGGGTAGGTTCATAGCTCCCTATGGAAGCCCCTTCACATCTCCAATCTCTCAGGTCCATCTACATAATCCCTTTAGATTGAGTAAAGTCAATTCACTTATTAGTAACCTGATATCTGGTATCTCATCCTGTTGGTAGGTCCTGCCTATACTCAAGGGGAGAAGATACACAAAGTGTATGCTCCAGAGTGGAGATCTTGGAGGTCACTGTAGAATACTGCCTTCCATGGTGGTGCAAGTTCTAGTGCTCTCCAAAGTTCATAGATATTTTTTTTTCAAGTAAATAGTCTGTTTACATTTGTCATCCTGACTCAGAATCTTTAAACTCTAGAGTGTTTTTTGTTTTGTTTTGTTTTGTTTTAATTTGGGAATATTTCCAAGTAACTTATGCTTTCAGAGATGCATGTTGAGGAGGCTATGGTATTGGTAGCTATGCTTGCAGTTTAGATCCATTTATAGTAAGGGAATCTGGTGGATCTGATGTCATTTGCAAAAGAAGAAAGAGGAAAAAATGGTTTATTTAAATTGTGTAAAATATGATCATTTGAAACACCAAGTAACTTATAAATTCTATTTCTACAAAATTTCACAAGCATAGTAACCAATGTCTACAATAATTCGTAGACAAAACCATGAAAAATTAAACTACAGTCCAGGATACCTGGGTGGCTCAGTTAGTAGAGTGCCTGACTCTTGATTTTGGCTCAGGTCATGATCTCATAGTTCGTGAGATCAAGCCCTGCGTTGGGCTCTGTGCTGACAGCTCTTGAGATTCTCTCTCTCTCTCTCTCTCTCTCTCTCTCTCTTTCCCCTGCATGAACCCCTCCCCCCAAAATAAATAAGTAGATATTTTTTTAAAAAGCCAAGCTACAGATCATTTACAACCAAATCAAAATAATATTAATAGACCAAATAATGTTTAATCTTAATGCCAAAAATAAAAGTATTTTTTTATGCTTTAATGTTTTCCAGAATGGTATTTGTGAGATAGAAGCATTCATACAAATGGCCACATTTAAAAATAAAGAAAAATTCCTACCAGTCAATACTTATGGAAATTCAACTCCTACACTTGACCCTCTTTGCATCTTAAAAAATCAACATGGGTGTTACACAAAGTAAGATCATATTTGATTGTAGATATTTTAGGACTGTAAGGAGGAAAGTATCAGATATATATTATCTTTCATAAAATCTTTGACTGCATATTCTCTTTAGATTTTGTGAGAAAAGATCAGGAATTTCAATGTCTACTTAAGGTTTTCTTTTAGAGTCATTGCTGTCTTACTGAGGCTCAGGGAAGGAATCAGAGGGGGCTGTGGATTAGTTTAGTAGTATTTTCACCGAAGCCACCATGTTGGCATGGACCAATTTGTCACTGCAGTGGTCACATTTTGGGGAAAGTCCATTCATAGATGCAGTTTGAATAGGGTTTCATGAGGTGAGTGAAGAAACTGCCCTGATTATTTTATGGACTCCCTGCTCCTCTCACTTTCCTAGGCTGCCACTACCTCACTCCCTGCAATATCAAGTGTGAGGTTGGCAGCAGAGTGAAGAAAGAGGAAAAGGGAGAGAAGCATAGCAGAAAGTGTGGCAGAAATCACTCATAAATGGTTTTTTACCTCCTCATCTACAGCATAAAAAGAAAGTCTTCAGAGAACTAGAGTATTTCCCACCTGGTTCCACCTTTTCTCACATACTAAATTCAGTGATGTTTAGCTGCTCAGTCAGAGAGGTACCACTATCACATACTGATATAATTGACCACTATTACGATTGACTGCTACTATTGACTACTGGGTACAGATAATATATTTAGGGAGGAATATACCACAAAAGTAGATGACTTTTAGGGAAAAGATTCAGGGAATTCTCCTATTACAATTTAGACAAACAATAGTTTTCCTGGAGGCCCCACCAGTTTACTTTCTCTTGCATCTTATTAGGCAGAACTAGATCACATGGACATCCCTAGCTGCCAAGAAAGTCGTTTTTAAAAAACTGGCATGTAAGTGTCCATCAACAGATGAATGGATCAAGAAGATGTGGTTTATCTATACCATGGAATACTACATGGCAATGAGAAACAATGAAATCTGGCCATGTGTAGCAACATGGATGTTGCTTGTAGCAACATGGATGCTTGAGGGTGTTATGCTGAGCGAAATAAGTCAGGCAGAGAAGGACAAATATCATATGTTTGCACGTATAGGAGGATTAGGAGGAACTTGACGGAGGAACAAGGGGGAGAAGAAGGGCGGAAATGGTGGGGGAAAGGGAGAGAGGCAAACCACGAGAGACTCTTGAATGCTGACAAAAACTGAGGACTGATGGATGTGGGGGGGAGGGGGGGATGGGCATGGAGGAGGGCACTTTGGGGATGAGCACTGAGTGTTATGTGGAAACTAATTTGACAATAAACTATTTGTAAAAAAAATAAAATAAAATAAAATAGAATAAAATAAAAAACTGGCATGTATGGAAGTGTTGAATCACTGTATTGTATACCTGAATCTAATATTACACTGTACGTTAGCTAACTGGAATTTAAACAAAAGCTTAAAAAAATAAAATAAAAACCGGCATGTAGATGCTGTAATGAAAAGGGGGTTCTGTTAATATAAGACAGGAATCAGCAAACTTTTCTGTAAAGCACCGTATCTTCATCTTTTGGGTCCATAAAGTGTCTGTTGCAACTGCTCAGTTCTGTTCTTGCAGCATGAAAGCAGTCATTGGAAATGCATGGTGAGACTGTGTTCCAATAAAATTTTATTATAAAAACAAGCAGCAAGCTGGACTTAGCTTAAGGACTGCAGTTTGCCCACTGTCTTGACATAGGAGAAAGACAGTAGGTAGGAAATGAGCAGGGTCTCCCATTTCACCTGTTTGTTTTTAAAAACCACTCTCCAATCCACTTCCCCACCCTGCATTCTGGTACTTGAACACACCAAGAAAATAAGGATACCAAACATGGTATTTCACATTTGGAAGGGGTTCAGCTTGTGGGCTGTCACAGGACTTGGTTTCTAATCCTCTCTGGACACAGTGTCTGTTATTCCATGCAAAGTGGAGCCGAGCTACTCTGGTATCTTAGTCATATCGTTTATTCAAGCACAGGAGCCCGACAGCCCCAGAGTCTAGAAGTCACAAGCAAAAGTGAAGAAGCGGCTGTCACAAGATGATGAATGGCTGCCCTCAGAAGTGTTGATTTGGATCCTAAATGACAAAACTGGACCAACCAAGAAAACTGGGTAATTTTCTCTGCTGCAGAGCAGCCACCTGGCGGATATCACATTGCAACAACCAACCCTTGGCAGAGGTTGGAACAGCAGCTATAATTATAAAGAGCAGGGAGGAGACTCTAAAAATCTCTTCTGAGTGGCAAAAATTCTGAAAATCAAGATAATTACAACACTAGCTCATCTTGATTTGCTTGGCTATTTATAGATGAGGAGAAGCTGATGCACTGAAAGCATTTTCTTTTCCTTCTTTCATCCCTCCTCCCCCCCCCCCCTTTCTATTTGCATTAAATCCTGTGTGGCTCCTCTCTGAAATGTGTGCATATGCTGAGTCCATGTGAGATGCCACCACTGGCACTTGTCATAAGAATTAAATCCCTCTCAAGCTTGTTTACAGCTCAGCACTTGTCGTAGTGCTCCCTTGAGCTTCATGGCTGGTTGGGTTCTTTTTCTCCCCAGCTCTGCGGAAGATTTAATTTCTTTTTTGTTTATGTATGTACTTACCCTTGCAGGTGCAGGAAAAAAATTGCTGTGCCCAGATGTTTTGAAGCTGCAGTAGCATACATACAACTCAGATTAAATAGAAAAATTGCATAAGATAAGGCAAACACTTCAAGTACCTTATTCTATAGCGTATTTAATAAACCCATCATGTTTTCTTGACAATAAGACTCTTGAATATAACTTTAGGAACAGAGGAATATTTTAAGGCATCACCAGTTCAACTCATTTATAGATGAGTTTACAGTGAGATTTGTCATTTTTGAGGGGGACCACTGCATTTACCCCAATTTCAACTTAGGAAGTATCTTTCCCCAAACAGAACAGTCTGGGAATTGGGTGGGAACATAGCCTATCAAGCTGTCTCAGTTCATTACTGGATTAATTAGACCTCAGGGATCTGAGACCAGATTTCACCTTAGTTTTGAAACACAGCAAACATAAGCCAAGCACAAACAACCCTCTTGCTGCTCATTGAGCTCTGTGCTAATATGCAAAAGCCCTGCCCAAGTTACAGATGGATAATGCTTCTGTGGACCCTCAGTTTGGATTTTCCTTTACCCAAGGCGATGGGGTAACCTGTTTTGTACATAGCAACTGTCAAGTAGCAGGAAAGAGTTCAGCTCAAGAGATGAGATAACGCTCAATATTCTCCAGACCCCACTTCACCAGCCTCCAACAATTGTTTCCCATGACTGCATGGAGATGGCTCAACACCTTCGGCAACTAGTCTTTTAAAATATTTCCTCACAGCCAAAGCCTAGCTCACAAGGCTTGTCACAAAGGCCTATACAATAGACCCACCCCTGCTCTGTACCATCCTTCCCTTGGGACTCCCCTGCCCCCTGGGAGCATGTTACTGTTTTTACCTTCCCCGGGATGTGGAAGAGTTCCCAGCTGACTTGCTTAACATGTTGGCTTAAAAGAAAACCTCTATCTCCCTTTACTCATGAAGCTAAAGATCCTCAATAGAAATAGTAGGGGCTTTAGCTAGTAGAAAAGAGAGCTGTAGGCCTGTTTCCTTGTAGGGAAGAAAGAGGTAGTATAAACAAAAAGAAAAAAAGTGAAGCTCTCACATTTTAATTTAAGTGCCAGTGTTGGATCTCCAGTTGGCAAAATCTTTTATAGTCAGTTTTTGGCCCAGTATTTTGCATCTGCAAGATGAGAGCTTATTAGTATCATCTCTTACTTGTGCCGCCCAATGCTGCCACCAGAGACTGTAAAAGGCATAGGCTATACACACTGCAGGGCGAATGGCTCTTTCTTAACTACCACAATGCAGGTTTTTACTTTCACTGAAAGACTTATACTCCTTTGGCCATACTGATAATATGAAACACTCTCTTCATCCAATATCTTCTAAAACCACCACTTGGAACATGGGGACTATATTAGAAATCAGTATTTCCTGTAATGGGCTGAGTGTGAAAGACAGAATAGTAGGATCTGGGTAGCATCTATGGTTTCATAGACTATGACAGTGATACTTCTGTTTGTAGGTCACTGATCAGTCCTGGAAACAAAACCATCATATAAGTTATAGACTTGTCTATTTGTGTCTTCTCTCTAGTTTGTTCAAAGGATCCCATTAAATACCAACTTTTCTTATGGCAGGAAGCCTAAGGACTCATCAAGAGATGATGGGACTTTATGAATGATATCTTTTGTGGTGATGGTTTTGCTAGTGTAAATAATTTACTACATCTCTAGCATGTAATGATTATAAATATTTTAAACATATGAAACTTGTACAGTGAAGCTCCAATCAAGCAGAGCCACCCACCACCAGACGATAGAACCAGGGTGATAGAACCACAGCCACACCAGCCAATGAGATGGAAGTGGTTAGATATGGCCAGGTCCTCACTCTCAGTGAAGTATGAATCCAGGTGATGACTTCAGCAGCCCAAAAACATCTGCTTCCCTCCTCCCCTAAAATCTTCACAAGCACATACACAAACACACATACATGCAACTTGCCAGATCCAAAAATTAGTATGTGTAAAGCACTGATCACTTCTGCTAAGAGACAAATATATTGTCCTGAGTAGTAGTAGCACAGGGAATTTACTTTCTAATGTGTTTATCAGGTTCATTTGAGCCTGGAGCAGAGCCATGAGGAAGGAAAACTCTCACTGGCATTCTCTGTTAGACACCAGAATAAACGAAGCTAGAAAGAATTCTAGAGGCAAAGAGTATTCTTGGGAATGATGGAGGGGAAGGGGAAGTAGAAAAGGGGACAGAGGGACATTGCAAAGGCACTTTTCCTGCTTCAAAACTTTGTCTTAGAAATTGCTGAGCTGATTATATAACAAGAAGAAGTCAAGTGAAGGTCAACTAGAGCCAACCCCATTATCTCTCAACCCACAAGTTTAGAGGGACTAAAGGTTTAATGCAATTAGTTATTTCCTCTTTTCTGTATAGCTGTCTCAGTCTAACTTTTTAGCTCTTCTCCTGCCACTATAATCTTTACCCAAAGCTGGCCATCCTTCTTGAACATTTCCTGTAGCTCTGTGCCTTCATATCTTGGTTCAGGCTATTTGCTCTCTTTGGAAAGCTCTTTGAAAACTTTTCTCCTTTTGAAAACTCCTGCCCATTTTTTTAGAACCTAGCTCAGAGGTGTCGAATACTGTGACATCTTTCTTGGGCAGATCAGTCAGTTCCTCTACTGTGTTGAGAGTGTACATTTTACACATTTATTGCCTCCTATGGGTTTTTTTGAGTGTTGCCATCCCATCAAGATTCAACTCCCAGACAGCAGTGATGGCATTTGATTTATCTACATGTCCTTAGTGTTGAGTCCACAGTAGGTACTCAGTATATGTTTAATGAATGGATGCATGGATGGATAGATGGATGGATGGGACATTGCAATCTTTAAAGGGAAGAAGAAAAGAGCCTGAGGAATTAGCAGATGAAAAAGTTCCAAAAGAGATACTAATCAAAACTCCAGCCACTTTCTCAACAAGGCTCATTTTTCACCTCCAAACATTTGACTCACAACACTGCCATCCTTTCCAAATTAGAGCTACAACCCAGGCAAGTATGAAAGCTTAAAAAAACATAGGAAAGGTCATGAGATCCTGCTCATTCAAAGATGGATTTAAACTTCAGTGAAGTACCAACACTACCTGCTTGCGTTAATTCTTTATGCATTTAACAGAACACTTACCTCTCAAAACCCGGCTGTGGCTTGATCTCACATTTTCTTCATACTTGCTTGAACACCTGTTAACCACAACACTGAGGCTGCCAGTCCTGGCTTCATCTTGCTCTCTGACTGTTACTACGACGTTGTAACCACAGCCCTGCAGCTGCTACACTGGCAGCCATTACAGGGCCTGGGGCTGGCCTCTGGCCTCTGGGGTGCTTTAACAGTCGCACAGCTTCCTGGCGCAATAGATGCCTCTCTCTCTTCTGGCCCTCACAGCCCTTTGCTCATGCTGCTCTTGTAAAGCCCATCGCTTCAGTGTAGTTAGCTTATGTATGTTTATCACTCTCACTGGACTGCAAGTTCTGTGAGGGAAGGATCATGCCCTACTCATTAGTGTTTCTTTCTCACTTACCAGGGCCTGGTAATGGAAGGTAAGAGTGAAGAATGAATGAATGAATGCATGCATGCATGCATGAAAGAATGTATTCATTAGATTCTTTGCTGGAGCCTTAATTAAGTCTGTCATCACTCCTATCAGTTATTATTTCCCCAAAATTATACTTGTGATCTAGTGTAATTGATTGCTTTTTTTTCTTTCACCCCAGAAATGGGTAATCTTTCTTGATTATCAACAGCAATGCTGTCATACAAAAATAGAAAAGAAAAATCTAGGCATGGTATAAACCTGCTAATGGCTTCCTCTCCGAGGGCTATTTTTATACATCTCTAAATCACATTTAGTAATATTTGATTTCCTCAAACCTCTCAAGCCAGTTGGACATGGTGTGCCCTGCTTTACGTAGCTGAGTGTATCTAATTCCATCTGCACCAGAGACATAGTGACGTTGCATTTTAAAAACACTACTTGTAATTTTTTCATTTAAAGAATTGAATGTTTCTGCTTTTTTTTGGGGGGGGTCTTAAGAGATAAGTGTCTATTTGGAATCTTTGGGAAATTAGCCAATATATTGAAACTTTATCACACCTGTTAGTAGTAATTATGTCAAACAGATGATTCTTCCCACCTGGCATATCTATCTTGTCTCACCTGACATTAATCACCATTTCCAAGTTGGAGGGCACTTATGGGTGTGGTGAAGTGGGAAACCAGGCTTGGGCTCACAGCTGACTGAAACTGATCAGCTTGCCCACACATTTCTCTTTATGTCTGTAAACAGAGATAATATTGACTACACAAGGTTCTTGTGAAAATGGAAAAACACGGCATGCATCATGCTCTTAGCCCAATTTTGTGAAGCAGTTTCCTCTCTTACGTTAGTACCCTCTGCTTTCTGACATTCCAGTGTCCACCAGTGCTGCTTTCCCAACGGGGAGCACTGTGGTGCAATATATAGACATAACCTTCTGTAGCAGAGGGACGTGCGGAGGCTGCGGGTGCCTCACAGGTTACACGGTTGAGGCAGTGCTAAGAACAGCTTCACAGTGTTTTCATATAAAGCATCCTGGGAATTTTGGGTCATCCCTAGTGACAGTGCCTCTTTTTTTTTTTCCAGTTCAGAAATTCCTCTTCTAGGCCTCAGCCTTTGGGATTGCCAAATTTCCCACTTCACCTATGTTTCTTTTCTCCTTTTCCTCCAAATCTCAGGAGCAAGGGCTCTGCTTCCTCACTGGCCATGTTGGAAATTACCATTGTAATCAATTTAGCTAAAGACCTCCCTCAGCTCTCCTCACAGGAAAATGCTCCAGCTTTCCTGGTCCAGACCCACTTCTCCGACCTGCGGCCTTCACACTCTGAATGTCATTCCCATCAGTGCCGCCCAAGCAAACACTCCTGTCTTCAGATGCAAAGACTTTTTTTGACAGGTATTCCTTCAACTTCTCTCTGGGGTCATTTTGTCTCCTTCTCTGGACCCTCAGTTATCCTAAAAATACATCTTAATGCCTCATTGTTACCCATCCACCATCTTACTCTTCTTTGACTCATGTGGAAAATTCCTGTCCTCACAGGGGTAACACAGATGACCACAGTCAAAGGCACATTTATAGCTAAAGAACACTCTTGTTTCTAGAAGTTGTTTTGCTTCTGGAAGTTGTTGTTTCTCATCTTCCTTTACAAAAGTAAAGCAAGTTCAGAGTACATCCTTATGTTTTGTTGTATCTACTACTTCACCTTCAACTAACTAGTTTCCTTTCAACTACCAGTTTGGGAAAAAGAAGATTTTTAAATATAAAATGCCAGTTTTTCTCCTCTTTAAAAATTTTTTATTGTTAAAAATGCAAAAAAAGTAAATAGAAATAAAATATAAGATACTACATAATCCCCAAGATCCGACTTAACCACTACTTGTTTTGTATGTCTTCATTATACATCTATGTATCTATCTCCATGTAACAAAATCTCCACAAAGATTTGTTAAAAATCTGGGGCGCCTGGGTGGCTTAGTCGGTTAAGCGTCCGACTTTCACTTGGGTCATGATCTCGCGGTTCGTGGGTTCGAGCCCCGCGTCGGGCTCTGTGCTGACTGCCAGCTCAGAGCCTGAGGCCTGTTTCAGTCTGTGACTCCCTCTCTCTCTGACCCTCCCCTGCTCACGCTGTCTCTCTCTCTCTCCTAGAAATAAATTAAAAAAAAAAAAATTAAAGATTTGTTAAAAATCTGTAAGATACTGACACTGTCCTGCCTTCTGTTCAACTAAGTTTATTACATGATCACCTCTTGTCACCATGATTTCAAGAGATTTCTTTAAATAATGTGCTAATGTATGTATCATAATTGCTTAATAAATATAATCTCTTATTCATAAACTACATTGGATTATATGCCTTAATAAAATGGCTTTAATTGTGTTAAAGGTGCAACACCAATGCAGTAGGTTTAGAGAAATGTGAATTCCACTATTAAGAAGCATTTAACAGAGCACCTAGGTGGCTCCTTTGGTTGAGCATCTGCCTCTTGATTTAAGTAAGCTCAGTTCTTGATCTCAGGGTTGTGAGTTCAAGCCCAGTGTTGGGTTCCATGCTGGGCATGGTGGGCTTTTACCTACTAAAAAAAGAAAAAGAAAAGAAAAGAAAAGAAAAAAAGAAAAGAAAAGAAAAGAAAAGAAAAAGCACATAGCAAAGATTTCACTCTTTCCAGTTATATTGTTTGTTTTCACAGCATTTATTTCTAAACTAAAGTAGCTCATATTCATCAGTGATTAATGTAGCAGTAATTGCGTTTAACTATTTCAAGCTTTAGCTTATGAATACACTCACTCTTTTTAAACAATAAGAACAAGAGCTTCCCACGGAAGTTTCTGTCCCATATCCTTTATTGTCTCTTCAAGCACTCATCCTTCCCTTGCGGACCGTCCTTTGTACTGACAAATACTGATAAAGATTGTCTATATAAGTGGCCTTCACCTCCTTACTAATCCCCTTCAGTGCTGGACACTCTGGATTTCCTCCCACACTACCTTACTGACATTAGACTCCTCTATTTGTTAGGACAGAGCTTTGGCTATTTTTGATCAAATTATTTGTTCTTTTTCTTTTGAGCTGTATGAGTTCTTTGTGTGTTTTGGATATTAACCCTTATCAGATATACCATTTGCAAATATTCTCTCCCATTCTGTAGGTTGTCTTTTCATTTTGCTGTTGGTCTCCTTTGCCGTGCAGAAGCTTCTTAGTTGGATGTAGTCCCATTTGTTCATTTTTGCTTTTGTTGCTGTTGCTTTTGGTAACATATCCAAAAAAATCTTGCAAAGACCAATGGCAAAGAACTTAGCTTCTCTGTGTTTTCCTAGGAGTTTTATGGCTTCACATATTAGATTCAAGTCTTTAATCCATTTTGAGTTGACTTTTGTGTACGATGTACCTATGTCCGTTTTTAAGTACACGATTTGCAAATATTCTTTCCACTCTGTGGTTTGTCTTTTCATTTCTGAATGGCGTCATTTAAAGAGAAAAAGACTTTAGTTTTGGCAAAGGTCAATATACCATTTTTAAATGGATTATACTTGGGGCGCCTGGGTGGCTCAGTCGGTTAAGCGTCTGACTTGGGCTCAGGTCATGATCTCACTGTTGGTGAGTTGGAGCCCTGCATCCGGCTGCGCTGACAGCATGAAGCCTGCTTGGAATTCTCTCTGCCCCTACCCCACTCGTGTTCCCTCTCTCTCTCCCCCTCTCTCTGTCCTTCTCTCTCAAAATAAATAAATAAGCTTTTAAAAAGTGAGACTATAAATGTTTGCATTTATTTCTGGACCCACTGCTTTTTTTTTTTTTTTAATTTTTTTAATGTTTTATTTTGAGAGAGAGAGAGAGCCGGGGGCGGGGGCAGCATGAGTAGGGGAGGGTCAGAGAGAGAGACACACACACAGAATCCGAAGCAGGCTCCAGGCTCTGGGCTAGTTGTCAGCACAGAACCCGACGCGGGGCTCGAACCCACAAACCGTGAGATCATGACCTGAGCCGAAGTCGGACGCTTAACCAACTGAGCCACCCAGGCGCCCCCACTACTTTTTTTTTTTATAGTGATTTTAATGCCTATCTTTATGCCAACACTACACTGTATTAATTTCTGAAATTGTCTTAAGTTTTGACATCAAATAGTATAACCCCTCCGGTTTTGTTCTGCTTTCCAACAGTTTTTGTCTGTTCTAGGTGCTTTTCATTTTTGTATAAATTTTAGGATCAATTTATCAATTTCTATGACAGCCTATGGAAATTTTGATAGGACTTTTATTTACTCAATTGTTTTATTTGAGGAATATTACATTCTTAACAATGTTAACCCTTCCAATTCATGGACAATTCATGAACATAACATTTATTTATGCTGTTAGTTTCTTTCAACAATGTTTTACACTTTTCAGTGTATAGGTCTTGCTCCTCTAATGACTTTATTCCTAAGAACTTTATTCTTTTGTATGCTATGGAGAATGGAAATGTTTTCTTAATTTCATTATTGGATTGCTTTACTGACCTTGTATCATATGGCCTCACTGCTCAGTTCTAGCATTTTGTTTTGCTTTGTTTTGTTTTTATTAGATTCCCTACAGTTCTTGCAGAGTGGGAATGTGGGAGACGCAAGTTTCTCTCTGATAGAAAAGTTCCTCCCACTTCCAATGCCTGCCTTAACAGCTCTAGTTTTATCTTTTGATATGTCGTGGTTCAGCTTTAAAATACCATTTGAATACAAATAACCTCTTTTACTCATTGTACAGATGAGGAAACTATACCTGATCTCAGAATCTCTGAGTAAATTTGGTATGCAGTTTACAATGCAATAAAATGAGGCACCTGTGTGGCTCAATTGGTTGAGCATCCAACCCTTGATTTCAGACAAGGTCATGATCCCATGGTTATGAGCCCAATCCCCCTGTTGGGCTCTGTGCTGGATGTGAAGCCTGCTTAAGATTGTCTCTCTCCCTCTGCCCCTCCCCTATTCATGGTCTCTCTCTCTCTCTCTCTCAAAAGTAAGTAAATAAGTAAATAAAAAGAAAGAAAAAAACGAAATGAAATATAACAAAGGAAAAATAAAGAATGACATGGAAATACAAAAGAAGTAAGTGAATCAGAAAATTGCAGCTAGTCTTGTCCTAATGACACATTTTATTCTCTCATTATAAATAATAATTCATGGTAGATACAACTCTTGAGCTTTATGTAAATTTCATAGAAAAAATATGTAGATTTGTCATTTTTCTTATCTCAAATTGAAGCTGCATTTGAAAAGATTAAAAGGATGCATAATTACACCATTATTAAATGTCATATGGACTGATATTGCACAGGTTAGGCCAAGTGTCTCTGTAACTCGAGTGTTAATTATTTGCACACCTGCATATGGGAGGCCCCTAAGGATATTATTACTGAAGTACTGGCCTTCTCCTGACTTCACTGCTGTTAGTGTCAGCAAAGCCAGTGAATCTGGCATACCTTTCTTGTTTATTCATAGAGGATGTAGTGGTATTTTACCAATATTTTTGCTTTTCATGTATAATTGTTTCTACTTTTGAATTTATATCTCATGTAACATTTTAATAATCCTATTTATATGCAGAACTCACTTAAAATGTCTAATATCCAACTTGTTATTAACTCTTTTTGACAGAGAGAAGTTAGTAGAACTGAATACTAACAAGTCGAGAAAGAAAGCCACCAGGATTTTCAATTATTAATAAAAGTAGGAGTTCCACCCAGAGACCTTTTGACACAAGATACAGGTAGCGAATGGTCTTATTTTAAAATGACATGGGACTCTGCAGCAAAAATACTCTGAAAAGTCCAAGTCAAATGATGGAAACAAGAAAAGAGAATGATATATTCTCTGTATCTATATAATAATATACACTTTTTTAATACTTGGAGAAGTCTGCACTTAACCTTGGTAGAAAAATTTATCAAAATTGTTACACAGTAATTAGAAGCCTTGAGTTTTTGTCATTTACTTAAGTGTTCTTATATATTGTACTTATAGAAGTGTCTTTAGTTGGCTAAGAAAAGAACAAAATAGCTACTTGTTATAAGGTATAAGATAAAGGTTCCTGTGTTTAAATTTACCTTTTTTGTTGTTATGATATCAGGAGGGTATTAGGGAACAGTTGAAAGGAGAAATTGGGCCATTGTTATACAAGGAGATACTAGAAGTTTTAATACAGCATGAGTATTTTCACTTAGAAATGGCTTTACAATTGGGGATTTGTGTGTAACAGTATATACAACTATTACCCTCCATTGTATCCTCAAATGGAAAACTTAATGCTCCAAGGTCCAAAGATATTTTTATAAACATATTGCTCATATAGAGAATCATAAATTACAAATGTAGCACATGAGGGACAGAAATATAACTAACATATTTTAAATTGATTTCAAAAAATAATTTTACCAGTTGTTTTGGAATTTAAAAGCATTTGGGTCACATTTTGGTGGCCCAGGGATCATTTAAAATCTGTTAAGATCATGTGCACCTATGCCTTCTTTTTTTTTTTTTTTTGATCTATTTCCCTACATCAAGAAAAAGGTATACAAGATGATTCCCTACGCTCTAAACCTATCTGTGTTCAAAATTTATTTTATTCCACTGGTGTTTTTCTTCAGTACCTGTCATGGGAGAAGGTCACTGCCAAGCACTATACCTTCAAACTGTTGCCACCTCTCTACCTGTATCATGTAACAGGGAGGTCAGATATCTGGGCCTGGGGATCATACCCAGGCTCTGCCCTTTATAAAAATGTAACCTTGGGCAATATACTCAATCTCCCCTAAAAACACCAACCTCATGGGATTGTTATGGGAACTGACATGGCTGTATATAATCCTAAGACTGGGCTCCTGATAGGCACTAAATTAAGTGATATGTAGTGACAAGGTTTTGCTCATCACTATCTCAGAACCAGGGGATAAAACTTTTGGTGGGAAAAGTGAAGAAATGATAAAAACAATCTTCTGTTCTATTTCTTGCTTGCCCTCTGTCTTCAGTATTTCTCCAGTGCAGTAAGTAGTAGTAAGCAATGGAGGAGAGCCACAACCAACTCCAGACCTACCTCAGTGTTGCTTCTAGGATTTCAGTGAAAAGAATAAAGCAGAACCATTGAGTTTACTGCCCAGGCCAGCTCACTAGAGTGGTCAAGCAGACAAAGATGGAGTTAGAAGTTTTACTTAGGAGTATAGACCATGCTCTGGGCTGCAGAGTCTTTTGTGTTATATTTCTCTTTTTTAAAGCTTATGTATTTATTTTGAAAGAGAGAGAGAGACCACGGAAGGAACAGAGAGAGAGGAGAGAGAGAATCTCAAGCAGTCTCTGCACTGTCACCATAGAGCCTAATGCAGAGCTTGAACTCATAAACCATGAGATTGTGACCTAAGCCAAAATCAAGAGTTGGATGCTTACCCAACTGAGCCACCTAGGTGCCCCATTGTGTTATATTTCTTAAGGAGTCTGAGAAAAGCCATCTCTGACAAGATACACTGCATGTCAAAAACCCTTAAATTAGACAAACCCTTGTGCCCATTAAATTAGTAAGGGTAATTTTTAAAAATTCTAACACCATGTGTGGGTAGGCAAAGGAGGTATAGGCTGATTCATACATTGCTGGTGATACTCTTCGGCTTTCAGGACAGTAAGTTGAATGAGATTTAAGGAAAAAGAATCATAAAACTAATCAAGACTACCATTGGTCAAGACTACCTTTTTGAGAAAATTCATTCTTCATAACTTTAAAGGACTAGAATTGCTAACATTATTGAAGATTGAGCTGTTGACCATCCAAGATTTATATCCTGCAAGAAAGAGTAGACTATCTTTTCCTCTCCAGCTTGGATACTGATTGAACAGAGTTGGGTCAAATGCCTTCTCACCAACAAATCAGTCACTGTCAAGAGGAATACAGGACAATTCCTCTTGTCTTGTCCTCATATATTCTCTAAAGGAAAGGGGATAAATGTACCAGGTAACAGAGGATGAGAAAGTGTCCTAGACAAAATAACTGTCACAATCTGATATTCTAATCATGCCCTTTGCTGTAGTAATATTCCTAAAATTATATTCCAAGAAGTAAGTTGAAAGGAAGGCTTGTGTAATTACTATGCCACATGTCATAGCTGTGTACATTTTAACAGAAAAAGAAAAACAAAACAAAACGTAACCTGGAAATAGCCCAAATGCTCCAATGCTGAAGAATGGTAAAGGTAATTTGGCATCTTATAATAATAAGCCATCTTATCCAATTTAATTTATTGAAGATTGAGAATGTGTGTACTTTGTTTAACAGTTAGTGGGAACATAAGGATGGATAAGGCATGGTCCCTCCCTGCCCTTAAGTGGTCACTAGGTGATGTTAGCGATAATGGCAATGGGTATTTTTGAGCACTTGCCAGTTGATAGGCAGTGTGTCAGGTACTGCATTGTTACATTCAATCCTCTGAACAATATTTTGGATAAGCATTTTTTAAATATCCATATATTTTGTTATAGAGATGATGAAACTGATTTTAACTTTCCCTAAGTCACACAGCTAATAAATGATAGAAATAGGACTTCACCCAAGGCCTTCTCACTCCAAAGCTGACACTGTGGTAGGGCTTCAAAACAACATTTTGTAGGAACACAAAGAATATAATTATTTTTTTACAACATTATTAAGTTATAATTCGACATGCAATAAACTGTACACATGTAAATTATATAATTTAATAAACATTGATATGTGCCTGTGAAGGCATCTGATCTCTTTTCTGTGACTATAGGTTAATGTGCATTTCTAGAATTTTATATTTGTTTTACTTGTTTGACTCAGCCTAATTACATTGAGATTCATCCATATTGTTGCATGTATTAACTACCAAAAGCTCAGTTCTTTTTTTGCAGTGTTCCATTATTTATTTGAATAAATCACAAAATGTTTACCCATTCACCTGTTGAAGGATATTTCACTTAGCATAATACTCTCTAGCTCCATCTATATCATTGTAAGTGTTAAGATTTCATTATGTTTATGGCTGAATAATATCCCACTGTATGTATATACCACATCTTTTCATCCATTCATCAGTCAATGGACACTTGGGCTGTGTCCATAATTTGGCCATTGTAGATAATGCTGCTATAAACATTGGGAGTTTTGAGTATTGAACCACCTATACATCCTTGGAATAAATTCCACTTGATTACTGTGTATAATTTTTATATGGTGGAATTTTATTTGTTGATAGAAAGGTTTTATGCATTTATATTCATAAGGGATATTGAATTTTTGGTACTGTCTCAGGTTTTAGTGTCAGGTAATAATGGGTTGAGAAAATGAGTTGAAGATTGTTCCCTCAGACCAGGGGAAAATAATTGTATAATACATATTTGGTATAGGACTTAAATCTAGAATATATAAAGAACACTCAAAACTCAATAAAAAGAAGACAAACAGCCCAATAAAATTATGAGCAAAAGATGTGAAGAGGTAATTTACCAAGGAAGAGAAGTGGATGGCAAATAACACATAAAACCATTCTCGATATCATTGGCCATTATGCAATGCAAATTACAACCACAATAAATACTACTATCGACTCACTCAGAAGGCAAAATTAAAAAGATTTACAATACCAAGAGTTAGTGAGGATATGGAGTAAATGAAATGCTCTAAATATCTGGTATGAATGAAAAAAATGATAAAACCACTCTGGAAAGAAGTAAAAGCATACATATACTATACAAACCTATAATCTCACTTCTGGATATTTAACAATGAAAAATGAAAATATATGTCCCACTAATAATTGCCCATGTATATTTAAAGAAAATCTATAGAAGATATTCATAATGACACCGGACTGAATTCAAATATTTTTTTAAGTTTACTTATTTATTTTGAGAGAGAGAGAGCATGAGGGGGGGAGAGGCAGAGAGAGAGAAAGAGAGAGAGAGAATCCCAACCAGACTCTGAGCTGTTAGCATGGAGCCCAATGCAGGCCTCAAACCCATAAACCATGAGATTGTGGTCTGAGCTGAAATTAAGAGTTGGCTGCTTAGCCAACTGAGCCACTTAAGTGCCCCTCAAGACTGGATTCAAATGCCCAAGTCATGAATGGATAGACAAACTGTGGCACATCTATACAATGGAATACTATTCATACTTATACATATAACAACCATCAAAAGAATTTTGATAAATGAAAGACACCAGATATAAATGGGGATGATATTTTACAAAAGACGAAACTATATAGGGTCAGAAAACATACTAATGATTGCCTAAGACTGGGAATGAAGGAAAAGGATTTACTTCAAGTAAGCAGAGGAAACTTCTGGGGATGATGAAAATGGAAATTTTGATTGTAGTGATATAACTGTATGCGTTTGTTAAAACTCATCAGATTAGCGGTGCCTGGGTGCCTTACTCGATTAAGTATTCGACTCTTGGTTTCGGCTCAAGTTATCTCATAGCTTGTGAGTTTGAGCCCCTCATCGGACTCTGCTCACAGCACAGAGACTGTTTGGGATTCCCTCTGTCTCCCTCTCTGCTCAGTCCCACTCTCTCTCTCTCTGTCTCAAAATAAGTAAACTTAAAAAACTCATCAACTTATACCTTTAAAAATAATATATTTTGCTACATGTAAATTACCTTAAATAAATCTGATAAAATTATTTATGTAGCTAAATTTTGCTATATCAGTTACAATTAATTTAAATTTGCATCCCCAGGTTTTAAGAGCAAATGTACCTCTACATCCTGCCAATGAGTAATATTAAACAAACTTTTTGATCTTTGTTAAACTTATAGATAAAAAGTAATATACCGTTGCTTTTTTTATGCACAACTTTTTAAATTATTTTTTTAAGTCTATTTATTTATTTTGAGAGAGACAGAGACAGTGCAAGTAAGGGAGGGACAGAGAGAGAGGGAGACAGAGAATCCCAAGCAGGCTCTGCACTGTCAGCACTGAGCCCAATGTGGGGCTTGAACTCATGAAACTGAGATCGTGACCTGAGCTGAAATCAAGAGTCAGGCACTTAACTGAATGAACCACCCAGGTGCCCCTTTACTTGCAACTTTTAAAGTATGTGCTGGATGAGTGTTTGTTTTTATTCTTAGTACATTTTATATGTGAAATGACTTTTCATATTATTTCCCATATTTCTATTTGTAGTGTTTATCTTTTCCAGCTGAGTTGTAAATAGTCATTGTGGATAATTATTTATTTATCTGATAGCAATTTATTTTTATTTCATTATATTTATTTACTTTTAAGTAAACTTCACACGCATTGTGGAGCCCAGCACAGTGATTGAACTCATGACCCTGAGATCAAGACCTGAACTGAAATCAAGAGTCAGTCACTTAACAAATAGCCACTTGGGTGCCCCTCATTATGGATTTTTAAAAGGCACTGTATAATTAATATTCAAATGTTCTTGCCAATATATTATTTTTAACTTTAACATATATGTATATATATAATTTTCATTGGCAATGTTACTAGTTTTTACGTAGTCAAATTTGCTTAATCTTTCCCTTAATATAATCCTGGTTTTACATAATATATCCCTACTCCAAGATTATAAACAATAATCTATGTTTTCCTCTATTACCTTATAGAGGCATTTTTGTTATCAAATTTTGCTCTGTGCAGAATATAGTTGGATATAAGTTGTCTGAACATGACTTATTTAAAGAATCTAGCTTTTTCCCACTAATGCCACCTTTGTCAATAATGAATTCCCATATCTATTATACCTTATCTATAAATTATATTCTGTTCCATTAATATTTCTAGTCATATGTGATATTACTTTAAGTGCTGATAATATTCACAATCTTGCCTTAAGAAATGAGTGTGCATCTATCTATCCTCTATCTGCATCTTATCTTAAGAAAGATAACAAAGAATTGCTGAACTTAGTATGTTAATAAATGCAAAGTATCAGTCTTTTAGCTACATTATTTTATACTTATTACTGAGTGTTATATTTGTATTAGATGAAAATAATAACAAATTTAAAAGCAAAATGTAATAATATAGGATACTAGGATATTTTAATATTTTAGCATCAGTGAACGGACTTACTGTACTATATTTAGTTACCCTGTTTAAGACCTCTAACATAATAAAATCTTTTTGTAGTTTTATGGTCTCCTCCAAGGAATGACTGGTAATTATGTTTAATGCAGCAAATAGTGAGTTTCTGATTGCACTGCAGCTCTAGTTCATTAGGACTGAGCCAGAATGAGCTTGCACATTTTGAATTAGACTGCAGAAGGGTGCAAGTAGTAAATGAACCTTGGCACCATTTCCAGATTGACATGTGAAAACCCAAAAGGTGCCCTTTGCCCATAGTCATTTCCTCAAATACTGAAGAATTAATAATGATTCTGTTCAAAATGAATGTGTTAACAATGAGATACCACCTCATGCCGATCAGAGTGGCTAAAATGAACAAATCAAGAGACTCTAGATGCTGGTGAGGATGTGGAGAAATGGGCACCCTCCTCCACTGTTGGTGGGAATGTAAGCTGGTGCAACCCCTCTGGGAAACAGTATGGAGGTTCCTCAAAAAATTCATAATAGAACTCCCCTATGACCCAGCAATAGCACTGCTAGGAACTTACCCAAGGGATACAGGAGTGCTGATGGATAGGGGCACATGTACCCCAATGTTCATAACAGCACTCTTAACAACAGCCAAAACATGGAAAGAACCTAAGTGTCCATCAACTGATGAATGGATCAAGAAGATGTGGTTTATCTATACAATGGAATACTACATGGTAATGAGAAAAAACGAAATCTGGCCATTTGTAACAACATGGATGGAACTTGAGGGTGTTATGCTGAGTGAAATAAGTCAGGCAGAGAAGGACAGATACCATATGTTTGCACATATAGGTGGATTAGGAGGAACTTAACAGAGGACCATGGAGGAGAAGAAGGGGAAAAATAGTTGGGGAGAGAGAGGGAGGCAAACCATGAGAGACTCTTGAATGCTGAGAACAAACTGAGGGCTGATGAGGGTGGAGGAGAGGGGAAGGGTGGTGATGGGCATGGAGGAGGGCATTTGTTGGGATGAGCACTGAGTGTTATATGTAAACCAACTTGACAATAAACTATTAAAAAATTAAAGAAAAAGGGAAAAAAAGAATGTGTTAAAATTGGAAGCCTGAAGAACAAATCTTATTAAATAACAGGGTCAGTAAACATGAATCACCATTTGTATACAGATCCAACAGATTATGAGTAGACGGAGTTTCCAAGGCCTTTCTAGCCTGGGTATAAATGGGGTCATAATAACGGCAACAGTCTCAGGTCACTGTTTTGTATCATCGTGTTTTATATTAATTCTAGGAAAAAAACGTACACCCAGATTGTATTTTGAAACCTTATTTGGCAATCTTGACCAGTTTAATCCATCAATTTATCTTGAGCGGTCATATATTTGGATTAATTCCTACCATTTTTTATTGTTTTCTACTTTCTAGGCTTTTTATTTGCTCCTCATCTTTGCTTGCATGCTTGCTTATGTATGAATGTATGTATGTATGTATTATTATTATTATTCATTCATTCATTCATTGGATCGAATTTTCTTCTTTTTTATCAGTGCAAAAAAAGTGTTTTTATTAAAGCACAAGGACAGGACCCATAGGCAGAAAGAACTTGAATTGAGTTTTCTTTACTCACTTTACCGTACTTTTTGATTTGGGAGTTACTGATTATGCTTGACTGAAAATCTAAGATTAGTCAATCTTTCTCTCTCTCTAAAATGTAAAGACTCTAATTATAACATGTCCCTACCACGCACCTTCTTCCATTATTAATTTGGATTGTTTTTCAGCTTTGCTTTATTTTGTACAGTTCTGTAATAGTGATTCTTCATTTTCTTTTTTATATAATCAACTGTTAATTTGATTTATCCATATTTTTTTGCTCAGATTATTCTTAGAGCCCAGATATTACTCTAGGTTAAATTTCCTAACATATACATCTTTACAAATCTTTCTTCAGGGGTCTGAGTGCAATAAATGTATCTGTTGCTTGTTTAGAAGGGATTTTATTTTTCCTTACTCTTGAAGACAATTAATAAAATGAATTGAAGACAATTCATTGGGAAGAGGTTTATAGACTTAGAATTATTTTCCCTCAGCATTTTGAAATTACTATTCTATCATTGTATGACTGTCAACATAACAAGTCTATAGTCAGTCAGTTGAAATTTTTTCAATGTATAAATACATTGTCTTTTCTTCTTTGGTGTCCTAAAACTGTCTTTCTTGCTTTGGTATTCTGTATTTTGGTGACAATGTATCTATTTCTCTGTTTCATTTGACTTATCCAGTAGGGGACTTGGTATATATTCAATCTGAAGATTCATGTCTTTACTTTAATTCTAGAAAATTTGAAGCCATTTTCTATTCAAATATTGATGCCCCTCTATTATTTTCTTGCAGAATTATTTTGAGATATATGTTAGAACTGCTAATTATACCCTTCATATCTTATAACCTCTCTTTTTTGTTTTCTATATTTCTAATCTGTGTTCTGTATAATATCCGGTGATCTTCCAGGTCACTAATTATCTTTTCTACTATTTAAACATATGCTGAGTTTCAAATTTCAATACCTATAATGACTATATCCATTTATAAAAATATACTTGATCCTTTTAAAATTTTGCCTCTTTTTTTCTTACAGCGACTTATTTATCATGAGTGCTCATACTTCTTTCATCTCTGACCATTTTAACAAATGTATTTTATATGCTGTTTGACATAATTCATTATCTCAAGTTCTTAGACTGTCAGTTCTCCAGATTGTTATGTCTGGTAACTCTTCCTCATACTAGATCACCTCATGTTGTTTGTGAATTTTTATCACTAGCTTAACTTCAGCAGGGATTTGTTTTATATGTGTGAATTAATGCATCCTGGGGTGTGGTGGAAGGTCTGCATGGGGCAATTTTGTAGGTTTTTTTTCCCTGCTGTGTGCCCTCAAATTATTTCAATAGTCATGGAGAATTTTTATTTAAAAAAAATTTTATGTTTTACTTATTTTTGAAAGAGAGAGAGACAGAGTGTGAGTGGGGGAGGAGAAGAGAAAGAGGGAGACACAGAATCCAAAGCAGACTCCAGGCTCTGAGCTGTCAGCACAGAGCCTGATGCAGGGCTCAAATTCATGAACTGTGAGATCATAACTTAATCCAAAGTCAGTCACTTAACTGACTGAGCCACACAGGTGCCCCATCATGGATAACTTTTAAATTAATGTCTACACCATCCACAGTACTGGTAGAGTGTTTCATGGTTTATTTTCTTAGAAGAAACCACCCTCCTCCTCTGACCTTCACAAAATCAGGCAGATAACAAGCTACTTTGCATTTTCCAAAAACTTCATGGGTGAAATTCATCTAGTCTCTTTTTCATAGAAATAGCATGCTTTGGGAACCCTAGCTTTATTTAGGGGGTTCAGTTCCAGTTCCTTCTTTGGGCTCAAGACTATATCCCAAAGTTAGCTAAGTTCTGTAAACACATTAAAATTCTCATCCCTAGTTATTACACCTGATTAGGACTTCTCCTTCTAGTGATGATAAAAAGGTAATTTAGACCACTACTCCTGTTGAAGAACACTAAAAAAGGTTAGAAAAGAACAATCATATTCTTAAAAGCATCAAAAAATATAAATGATATGAAGGAAACACTGGAGCTAGGTCCAGAGTAGAGAGTAGCAATTCAGGGATTTGCTTTTGCTTAGGGGACATTTGCTAACTCAGAAAAAGCAAATGAGAGGACACAGAGATGTAGAGCCCAAATCCCTCTTCAAGGAAGTAATTGATACTCCAGGTGCTAAGAATACTGTCAGCAAAGAGCCTTCAGTTATTGTCCATTTCAGGGATTGTCTAGCTGTAGGGAAGCCACCTGGTCCAGATCATGCCATTCCTAGAATGGCCCACATCGAATAACTGATTGAAATGATTGTATAAAAACTTGGCCATTTTGTTCCTACTTAGGGCAACAGTAATGGGCCATTTTAACTCCCCTGTTATTGTGCCTGTACCACAACCTGACTTTTCCTTTTACCCAATTCCTACTCCCTTTACCTCCTTTACACAGCTGTTGATCTCAACAGCGCTCCTGAATAAACATCTTAAAGACTAAACTCCATCTAGCTCTGCAGAATTATCAAAAACATTTTTGTTGCAAGCTGGGTTTTCTCTGAATCAGAGCTTTACATAGTTTCCAAGAGTTAGTGTAGAAAGCTTAGGGGTCCAGAGACTAACTAAAAGTCACCTGTGACCAGAAATCTCAAGTCCTAAGATTGGAATATAGTAATTTGAGATGGTGGGAACATTCATTCAAGCACTTGACAGCGACACAATCCACCTTGGAGAACTCCTACAAATCAATAAAGAAAAAAAATAACCCAGGTGAAAAATGGACGAAGACTTGGATAGGTGCTCAACTCAGTAGTCTTCAGGAAAATGCAAACTGAAACTGTAAGAGACACCACTGATCATACACTAGTGTGGCTAAAATTTAAGAATAATGAAACCAAGAGTTGACAAGAATGTGAAGGAACAGAAATTGCAATGCACTTCTAAGCAGAGTATAACTGATATGACCACTTCAGAAAATAATCTGGTATTATCCACTAAATTTTAAGATATGCATACCTCATGATCCAATAATTTTACTGTTACATATGTTTATATTCTACAGAAGTGCATGTGTGTCTAAAGAGACACATACAAGAATGTTCTTTGCAGACAAGGGGCTGCTATAGTAGCAAAAATCTGGAAAATATTCAAATATCCATCACCAAAAAAAATGGAGAAATTGTGTCCCTTAGCTCTAGAATGTAAAACACTTTTATTATATAATGAACTAATAACACTAATGAAAAGAAACAAACTATTAATATAATTCAGATGCAGCAGCATGGATAAGCTAACATGATACATTTTATATGATTTAATGCATATGAAGCATAAAACTAGGCAAAACTAAATAATAGTGCTTAGACATACATGTTTTGTTGGTCAAGTATAAAGAAAAACAAGGAGGTGAGGCAAGCTGGCAGAGAAGTAGGGAGTTCCATACTTTTTGCCTGCCCGCATCTCTCAAATAAAGAAAGTAAGAATGAGATAAGGGAAAATATATCCTGAAAGACATAGGACACTGAACTGCAAGAGTCTGGGAGGAAAAGAGACAGAGTTCACTAAGAAGACAGCCTCATAGGTGCATGATTGTGAACTGGGGAAGATAAAAACCGGCCGGGACCTGGAGACACAGAGGTGAGGGAGCCCTCTCCAGAGAGAGCTGTGAAGAGATGAGGGGAAGAGAAAGAGCGGCTGAAACTGTTCATATAACTGTCCCTGGAGAAGAGAAAAACCCACCGCCCGGCTGAAGGGGGGTCCTATCATCCCACCTCTAACCATGGAGCATTGGGGAGAGTGATCTTATCTCTAGCGATGGCGCTTTCTTTGGGCTGGATGCCCCAGTCCCAAGCAGCACCAGGAGGAACTGCTCCCCTGCTCCCCATACTCGATCCCTGGTTGGGAAGCGGCTAGGCCTGCAGGCTTACATTTTGGGTGGTATCATTGAAGTGCGTGGACTAAGTTCTGGAAATAAGGCAGGGCTTGGGACATAGAACACTGCCCACCTTGGCTCTGCCTGTGGCACAGGGAGATCGGGCCCAAAAGACTAATTTGCAACGTTTGGTTCAAGAAGGGACTGGGGCACCACCATTTTTCTCCCCACAATCACCAAGGCATGGCCTCAGAGAGCAGCCCGCAGGACCCACAGTGGGGGTGAGACCTCCCTACACCAAACCACCCATCCGCACTGGAGAGCTGCTTTTTCACTGGAGCCAGGGGCAAGACCAACATTGATGCATTGCCGTGATTAACTCTAGATCAATTCTTGCTATTCAGATATATTTTCCCTTATCTCATTCTTATCTCTCCACTCTGCTGGACTAGGCACTCTGGTCATTGGTTTGCTTAGATAGTCACATTTAATCCATTTTCTTGATGCAAATCCTACCTCTATCATTACCTTCCTTTCTCTCTCTCTGTCTGGAATAATCAGACTATATAGTTTCTTTGGGTAACATTATCTTCGTTTCTTTCTCCTCACCTCCTACCATATTCCCCTCGTTCTCTCTCTGAATTAATCCTCTCAGTCTCTGCCTGGTCAATGTCTGATTTCGCTTTGTCCCCACCCCTATTATTTCTCTCTTTGTATAAGCTCTTCCATCAGCACTGCCTCCACCCTGCTCTTTATTTGTAGCTGGGATTTCTGCTTTTATGCTTTTAGACTGTCCTTTGTCTTTTGTTGTTTTTGTCTTTTTCTTTTCCTTTTCGGTTTACTTGTTTGTTTGATTTGTCAGTGCGTTTGTGTGCTTTTGTTCCCTGTGTGTTTGTCTGTTTTCTTTTTTAGGGCTACCCCAAGAAAGAAGCCAGAGTACACGTGGTGGAGCGTCCCAAATATCACTACAAGTGGGGAAATAAAATAACCAAAGTCACAACAAGAGAGACCAAGGGGCACCATTCATAGAACACTTCCTGAACAGACAGGCCATGGACAATCAATGAGCCTCCTTTAATATAGCAGAACTTGCAGGTGCAGAGTGCAGAACAAGCTTTTTAAAACTTACAAGAAATAGAAAGCTAGCCAAAATGATGAAATTGAAGTACTCTCCTCTAAAGAAATTCCAGGAAGAAATGACAGCTAAAGAACTGCTCAAAACATATATAAGCAACAAAACTGAACAAGAATTTAGAACAAGAGTCATAAAATTAATTGCTGGGCTTGAAAAAGCCAGAGAAGCTATTGCTACAAATATTATGGACCATAAAAATAGCTGTGATGAATTAAAAAATGTTATAAATGAAGTGCATAATAAAATGGAGGCAGCCACTGCAAGGATTGAAGAGGCAGAGTGGAGAATAGGTGACTTAGAAGACACAATTATAGAAAAATATGAAGTCGAGAAAAAATTGATCCAGGAGCACGAAAGGAGAATTCGAGGACTGAGTGATGCAATCAAATGGAACCCTATCCATATCATAGGAATTCTGGAAGAAGAGGAGAGAGAAAAAGGAGCTGAAGAGGTACTTGGACAAATTATAGCAGACTAAATCCCCTGTCTGGGGAAGGAAACAGACATTGAAATCCAAGAGGCACAGAGAACTCCCTTCAGACGTTCCTTGAATTGATCTTCTACACGACATATCATAGTGAAACTGACAAAATATAAGGACAAAGACAAATTCTGAAAGCAGCTAGGAATAAAAGGGCCCTAACATACAAAAGGAAACCTGTCAGAGTAGTTGTAGACCTATCTACTGAAACTTGGCAGGCCAGAAAGGAATGGCAGGAAATCTTCATTGTGTGAACAGAAAAAATATGCAGCTAAGCATCCTCTATCCAGCAAGCCTGTCCCTCAGAAGAGAAGCAGAGATAAAGGTTTTCCCAAATAAACAAAAATGGACGAATTCGTTATACTAAACCAGTCCTACAAGAAATCCTGAGGGGAACACTATGAGGGAAATACCTTGCAAGAAACACAAGGTACCAGAGTCATCACTACAAGCATGAATCCTACAGAGAACACAATGACTCTAAACCCATATTTTTCAATAACAACGAATGTAAATGGACTAAATGCTCCGATCAAAAGACACAGAGTAGCAGGATGGGTAAAAAACAAAATCCATCTATTTGCTGGAGACTCATTTCAGACCTGAGGACACCTTCAGACTGAAAGTCAAGAGATGGAGAAATATCTATCATGCTACTGGAAGTCACAAGAAAGCTGGAGTAGCCATACTTACATCAGACAAACTGGAATTTAAAGTAAAGGCAGTAACAAGGAATGAAGAAGGGCATTATATAATAATTACCAGATCCCTCCAGAAAGCTAACAATTATAAATGTCTATGCACCAAATCCAGAAGCACCCAAATACATAAAACAATTCATTACAAGCAGAAGCAATCTTATTGATAAGCATGTGCTAATAACAGGGGACATTAATACTCCACTTACAGCAATGGATAGATCAACTAGACAGAAAATCACTAAAGAAACAATGGACTTGAATGACAGATTAGACCAGATGGATTTGACAGATATATTTAGAACTCTGCATCCTGAGGCCATGGAATTCACTTTCTTCTCAAGTGCACATGGCACATTCTTTAAGATAAATCACATACGGGATCATAAAGCAGCCCTTGATAAATATAAAAGCATTGAGATCATACCATGCATACTTTTAGATCACAATGCTAGGAAACTTGAAATCAATCACAGGAAAAAGTCTGAAAAACCTCCAAAAACATGGAGGTTAAAGAACACCCTACTAAAGAACGAATGGGCCAATCAGGCAATTAGAGAAGAAATTTTAAAATATATGGAAACAAATGAAATACAATAATCCAAACTCTTGGGGATGTACAAAAGCAGTCCAAAGAGGAAGTACATTGCACTCCAGGTCTATTTCAAGAAACTAGAAAAAGCACAAACACAAAATCTAACAGCGCACCTAAAGGACTAGAAGCAGAGCAGCAAGAGCACCCCAAATCCAACAAAAGAAGAGAAATAGTAAAGATCAGGGAAGAAATAAACAATATAGAATCCCAAATGACAGTTGAACAGATCAGTGAAACCAAGAGTTGGTTTTTTGAGAAAATAAAAATTGATAAACCTCTAGCCAGGCTTCTCAAAAAGAAAAAAAAGAGAGCTCCCAAATAGACAAAATCATGAATGAAAATGGACTTATTACAATCAACCCCTCAGAAATACAAGCAATTACCAGGGAATTCTATGAAAAATTATATACCAACAAACTGGACAACATAGAAGAAATGGACAAATTCCTAAACACACAAGCACTATCAAAATTCACACGGGAAGAGATAGAAAATCTGAACAGACCCATAACTAGTGAAGAAATTGAATCAGTTTCAAAAACCTCCCAACAAATAAGAGCCCTGGGCCAGATGGCTTCCCTGGGGAATTCTATCAGACAACTGATGAATGGATCAAGAAGATGTGGTTTATCTATACAATGGAATACTACATGGCAATGAGAAAGAACGAAATCTGGCCATGTGTAGCAACATGAATGGAACTTGAGGATGTTCTGCTGAGTGAAATAAGTCAGGCAGAGAAGGACAGATACCATATGTTTGCACGTATAGGAGGATTAGGAGGAACTTAACGGAGGACCATAGGGGAGAAGAAGGGGAAAAATAGTTGGGGAGAGGAAAGGAGGCAAACCATGAGAGACCCTTGAATGCTGAGAACAAACTGAAGACTGATGTGGGGGGGGAGTGGAAGGGGGGTGAATGAGCATGGAGGAGGGCACTTGTGGGATTGAGCACTGGGTGTTATATGGAAACCAACTTGACAATAAACTATTTTTAAAAATCAGAGTTATTACCCATTCTTCTCAAGCTATTCCAAAAAATAGAAATGGAATGAAAACTTCTGGACTCATTCTACAAAGCCAGCATCACTTTGACTCCCAAACCAGACAGAGCCAGAAAAAAAAAAAATAGAGAGAACTACAGGCCAATATTCTTGATGAATATGGATGCAAAAATCCTCAACAAGATACTTGCAAATCGAATGCAACAGCACATAAAAAGAATTATCCACCAAGATCAAGTGGGATTCANGGAAAACTTCAGGGACGTTTTATAAAACCAGTATCACTTTGATTTCCAAGCCAGACAGAGACCCAGGAAAAAAAAGAGAACTACAGGCCAATATCCTTGATGAATATGGATGCAAAATTCCTCAACAAGATACTTGCAAATGGAATCCAACAGCACATAAAAAGAATTATCCACCAAGATCAAGTGGGATTCATTCCTGGGTTACAGGCCTGGTTCAATATTTGCAAATCAATCAATGTGATACATCACATTAACAAAAGAAAAGATAAAAACCGTATGATCCTGTCAATAGATGCAGAAAAAGCATCTGACAGGATACAGCATCCCTTTTTAATAAATACCCTCGAGAAAGTTGGGATAGAAGGAATTACTTAAACATCATAAAAGCCATCTATGAGAAGCCCTTAGCTAACATCATCCTCAATGGGGAAAAGCTGAGAACTTTTATTTGAAATCAGGAACACGACATGGATGTCCACTCTCACCACTGTTGTTTAACACAGTGCTGGAAGTCCTAGCATCAGCAATCAGACAACAAAAGGAAATAAAAGGCATCAGAATTGCAAACATGAAGTCAAACTTTCAGTTTTCACAGACGACATGATAGTCTACATGGCAAACCCGACAGACTCCACCAGAAGCCTACTAGAACTGATCCATGAATTCAATAAAGTCGTAGGGTACAAATCAACATACAGAAATCGGTTGCATTTTTATACACCGATAATGAAGCAACAGAAAGAGAAATCAAGAAATTGATCCCAATCTGAATTCCACAAAAAACCATATAATGGGGCGCCTGGGTGGCTCAGTTAGTTAAGCATCCAACTTTGGCTCAGGTCATGATCTCACGGTTTGTGTGTTCGCGTCCCACATCGGGCTCTGTGCTTACAGCTAGCTCAGAGCCTGGAGCCTGCCTGATATTATATGATTTTATCTATATGAAGTACTTAAATTAGTCAAAATAAAGAGACATAAAGTGAAACTGTAGTTGTCAGGGGCTGGAGGAAAGAGAAATTATGGAGGTATCATTTAATGGGTATAGAGTTTCAATTTTGCAAGATGAAAAGAGTTCTGGAGATGAATAGTATTGATGGTTACACAACAATATAAATGTACTTACTATCACTGAACTCTAACTTAAAGATAGTTAAGATGATAATTTTTATGTTGTGTGTATTTTACCAAAATAAAAAATGGAAAATAATTTATTGGTCATAGTTTATTATTTTTGTACTCACAATTCTATTGATCTATGTCTGTCCTTATGCCAGTAGCACATTGTTGTGATTATATAGCATATGTAGCATTGTAGTAAGTTTTGAAATCAGACAGTGTGAGCTCCTCAACTTTGTTCCTCTTTTTCAAGATTGTTTTGACTATTTGGGACCCTTACAATTCCATACTAATCTGAAGACTGGCCTTTCTTATTCTGCAATTAAAAAAAAAAGCCATTGAGTTTTTGCTAGGGATTGCACTGAATTTGTAGATCATTTTGGTCCCATCTTAACAATATTATATCTTCTAATCCATAAGCATAGGATGTCATTCCATGTATATAGGACATCTATATTAGTCTCTGTTCTCCAGATAAATAACAAATAGGATAGGATAGGAGAGAGAGCGAGAGAGCGAGAGAAAGGGAGAGAGAGAGAGATTTACTATAAGGAACTGGTTCTTGAAGTTATGGAGGCTGAGAAGTTCAAGATCTGCAGTTAGCAAGATGGAGACATAAGGAAGCTGATGGTGTTGTTTTAATTTGACTATGAATGACTGAGAATCAAAACAGCCAATGGTGTAAGTTCCAGTCTGAGTCCAAATCTGAGGGAAGGAAAATATCATTGTACCCATTCTGGGACAGGTAGAGACAAAGATTTCTTTCTTACTCTGCCTTTTATTCCAGGACTTCAATGGATTGCATGAAGCCCAACCACACTGGGGATGAAAATTTGCTTTACACAATCTACCTATCAAATGTTAATCTTGCCTGGAAACATTCCCAAAGACACATCAGAAATAATGTTTAACCAAGTATCTGGGCACTATGGCCCAGTCAAGATGATAAATAAAATTAAACATCACAATTGGTTCTTACCTGAAGCCAAAATTGAGAACCATTGCTCTAGATACTGGAAAGGATGAAATCTAAATCCTGGAACTGTCTCTGAGAAGATAACAGACGTCTTAATGGTCAGGTGCTCCTTACAACAAGTAGAAATACCAGTTAAGAGAATGGCTAAATAGATTGGCTTGGGATACACATGGGTGGAAATGATATTCTAACAAAAGTTTGCTTTATGTACATCTAGAAACATGTTTACTTTTTTCCCATATCTTCATACAAGAGAAGCAGATTTCAAACATGTAAACAGGGATTATGATCTCTTTTATGCAATGAACTACTAATGCAGGTTTGTTGCATGAACAAGAAAAATGACTTTAATTTTACAGCATAATTTGAAAACTTGCCATTCAAATACTAAATATTTAAAAACTTTTTGGTATGTTCCCTCTTGTATTCTTATAAACCTTTTATGAGTTGGGAAAAATTAGTGTCACATTCATGAATAAGTAAGCACAAAGGCTGTATTAGTGCGAATTCAATGATCCCACTATTTTGTTTTGTCATTTGGCAGCAAGAATAGGCTTAACATCTAAACATAATCAGCACCAAATCTTGATGTTTTATTCTACAGCTCCAAATTTCAAAATACAGAATTTAAATCCGTCCTCTGGTAGTATATTTAGACATGGAAGGCAACTTTTGAGTGTGAATCCTATTACCTATTGGCCAAATATGGGTCCTTTTTCCATGTAGCAAATCGTCTTTGTCACAGCAACTGGTAAAAAGTGTACCAAGAAATGAGAAAGGCCAGTGACATAATCTTATCTTAATCAAAAGCTGATTTCTGACTTCTTTCTGACTATAATCAAGCTAAACTCAGAGCTACCCACCTCAGGCAAGACAGAAAACAACCTCAGAACAGACTTATGACCTCTATTTTTGTATTCTGTGTGACACAGCTAACTTTGGGAATTTAAACATAAGGAAATTACAATATGTACGTCATAGGGTTGTCATAAATATGAAATGACATAACCTATTTAAGATCAATAGCATAGCTTTAGAGATGTTTTCAGTAGGTGCTTATTCCCTCCATCTGTCTTATAGGTTTTTTTTTTAAGTTTACTTATTTTGAGAGAGAGAAAGAGAGAGCATGAGTGGGGAAGGAGTAGAGAGAGGAAGACAGAGAATCCCAAATAGGGCTAATGCAGGGCTCAGACTCCTGAAACCAGGAGATCATGACCTTAGCCGAAACCAGGAGTCTGACTCTCAACCAACCGACTCACCCAGGCACCCTGTCTAACAGTTTTCTACCATCTTTCTGCTTCCCCGTGTAGAATGTATCTGGACATCACTTACTGTATAAGCCTATACTTTGGATAATACCATATAATAGTCTTAGGCTGAGGTTGACTTAAAATGGACATAAGAAAATAATCCTTGCCAAACCCCAATATTTTTTATGGTCAGATTTTTTTCTTAAATAGTTTATTGTCAATTTGGTTTTCCTATAACATCCAGTGCTCATTCCAACAAGTGCCCTCCCCCATGCCCATCACCACCCTTCCCCTCTCCCCCACCCCTATCAGCCTTCAGTTTGTTTTCAGCATTCAAGAGTCTCTCATGGTTTGCCTCCCTCCCTCTCCCCAACTATTTTTCCCCTTCTTCTCCCCCATGGTCCTCTGTTAAGTTCCTCCTAATCCACCTATATGTGCAAACATATGGTATCTGTCCTTCTCTGCCTTATTTCACTCAGCATAACACACTCAAGTTCCATCCATGGTGCTACACATGGCCAGATTTCATTCTTTCTCATTGCTATGTAGTATTCCATTGTATAGATAAACCACATCTTCTTGATCCATTTGTCAGTTGATGGACACTGAGACTCTTTCCATGTTTTGGCTATTGTTGAAAGTGCTGCTATAAACATTGGGGTACATGTGCCAGCAGTGCTATTGCTGGGTCATAGGGGAGATCTATTGTTAATTTTTTGAGGAACCTCCATACTGTTTTCCAGAGAGGCTGCACCAGTTTACATTCCCACCAACAGTGGAGGAGGGTGCCCGTTTCTCCACATCCTCTCCGGCATCTATAGTCTCTTGATTTGTTCATTTCAGTCACTCTGACTGGCGTGAGGTGGTATCGCAGTGTGGTTTTGATTTGTATTTCCCTGATGATGATGAGGGACGCTGAGCATCGTTTCATATGTCTGTTGGCCATCTGGATGTCCTCTTTGGAGAAGGGTCTGTTCATGTCTTCTGCCCATTTCCTCACTGGATTATTTGTTTTTCGGGTGTGGAGTTTGGTGAGTTCCTTATAGATTTTGGATACTAGCCCTTTATCTGCTATGCCATTTGCAACTATCTTTTCCCATTCTGTCAGTTGCCTATTGGTTTTATTGATTGTTTCCTTTGTCGTGCAGAAGCTTTTTATCTTGATGAGGTCCCAGTAGTTCATTTTTGCTCTTGATTCCCTTGCCTTTGGGGGTGTGTCAGGTAAGAAATAGCTGCGGTTGAGGTCAAGGAGGTTGTTTCCTGCTTTCTCCTCGAGGGCCAAATCCCAATATTTGATGGAAATGAAGCTGAGGGGTACAATGAGTCCAGATAAATTGGAACCTCTTGGGAATCACAGTAATGTGAGCACACTGGGATATCTGTCGTTTGAATTGGGCTGTTGGTATATTGTGTTAGCCCTAGATGTATTGGAAAAGAGAAAAAGAGGGGCGCCTGGGTGGCTCAGTCGGTTAAGCATCTGACTTTGGCTTCGGTCATGATTTCATGGTTTGTGGGTTTGAACCCTGTGTTGGGCTCTGTGCTGACAGGTCAGAGCCTGGAGCCTGCTTTGGATTCTGTGCTGCCCTCTCTCTCTCTGTCCCATCCCCACTCACACTCTGTCTCTCTGTCTCAAAAATAAATAAATTTTTAAAAAATTTTAGACCTAGAGGACACCAACGCGAACAAGTTGAAATCATCGCAGAATAAAGCTCATCAGATTATGATCTTCACAGAATCTAGTGAAAAAACAGCAGTAGGTTGTCCGTCTCAGTATGACTGGAAGTTAGATGTTGCAACAGACAATTTTTTCCCAATTCCTGAACTTTATAGATGAGTGTAAAAGGCTCATTGGATAGGAAGAAGTTAGAACAACTATACAATAGATACAAAGATCCTCAAGATGAAAATAAAATTGGAATAGATTGTATACAGCAGTTCTGTGATGACCTGGCACTGGATCCAGCCAGCAATAGTGTGTTGATCATTGCGTGGAAGTTCAGGGCAGCAACACAACGTTAAGTTTCCACAGAGGAGTTCGTGGATGGCATGACAGAGTTAGGGTACGACGGCATAGAAAAACCAAAGGCCCAGATACTCACGATGGAACAAGGATTGACAGAACCAGGACGATTTAAAGATTTTTACCAGTTTACCTTTAATTTTGCAAAGAACCCAGGACAAAAGTATTAGATGTAGAAATGGCCATTGCCTACTGGAATTTAGTGCTTAATGGAAGATTTAAATTCTTAGACTTATAGAATAAATTTTTGTTGGAACATCATAAACGATCAATACCAAAAGATACTTGAAATATTTTTTTAGACTTCAGTACAATGATTGCAGATGCCATGTCTAATTATGATGAAGAAGGAGCATGGCTTGTTCTTATTGATGACTTTGTAGAATTTGCACGCCCTCAAATTGCTGGGACAAAAAGTACAACAGTGTAGCACTGAAGGAACCTTCTAGAATGTACATATTCTGTACAATAGATACAACAGAAAATTGCACAGTCAATTTCTGCTGGCTGGACTGAACTGAAGATCAATCCTCACAATTGGACCATATCGTATTTCATTCTTCTAATGGTGGTTTGGGCTTGTCTTCTAGTCTGGGCTGCTCTAAACATTTATAATTCCAACATTGTGGATTTCATCTTATATCTGTGGACCATCCTAGTTTATTCTCCCACAAGTCTTAGGAGCTTTATGGTGATTATTTTGAGGTTTCCATTCTTGCATAAAGCACAATGCTGTCTTCATCAGAAAAGAGTTTGGCATAAGAATTAAACATATGAACATCACAAACAATTTATAAAACTTCTTAAATATATGCTTTGCGCTAGTTACAAAGACTATGCTGATAGCACTTCCAATAAGAGAGTGATATATTTAAGTGTACCTTAAATCTGGAATGGTGTTTTGGTTTGGGGGGATTTTTTTCCCCCGGGAAAATCACATGTATTGTTGATGTGAGTAGAGTAACTGATGTCAAAATAACCAACGTGAAAAATTTTTAGGATAACTTGGTGTGCCTACCTGAAAAATGTATTGTGTTTCAGACCTCGTTTTCAAAAGGTTCCACAGAACTAGTCTTCACTTACCTTACCTATGTTTATATATAGTTGTCTTAACAGGGAGCTTTTATTTGGAAAATGCCTGCATAATGTTAGATTCTACTCCTGTCTACATTATGCACTACATAATTGGATTTCATTATGATTTTGAAATGCTTATATGCCTGTCGAATAAGTTAAACTATTTCATTTGTTTTGAATGTTTTAGAATGCTACACAATACAATATTCTAAATTTAGGCCTGAAGGTTTTATTTATTTATTTTTGTTTGGTTTTGTTTTTTGTTTTTTTGTCAGCACACTATGGAACACAAATGAAATTCTCTGAATTTATAAGAAAATAGTAGGAATTAAATTTTGAAAATGGTCGTGATGAGTCATGAAGTTCAATCCTTATATGCACTGCTTTCAGACAAATAGTCCATTTTTGATGACTTCTTATTTTGTTGAAATTGCTTTAACTGCTCATCACTGGTTGCCAAATACTTCAGGAGCAAAAATTTTCAAACAAGAATGTACTTGATGCAAAATATCAATCTGGCTTCTATTTTCATAAATTAGTTTCTTCACCTTTTTTGTTTTATTCAAATAAGCTCAGTTTTCATGTCAAAGCAGAATTCTCTCTTGTGTGTATTTTTTTCATTACAAGAGCCATGAACCGCTTTCGTGCTGAAGATGCTCATGTCTTTGTTCACTTCCTGACATGTGAAGGGTTTATTGCTTTCTTAAACATTTCTGTAAGGCAAGTTAAAAAAAAAAAAAAAAAAAAGGAAAACTTCATGTACTGGATGACTTTGGTCTCTAGCAGGAATAGAATCTGCTTAGTATATCCAGGCAACTCTCTAAGGTCCAATGTTGAAATTGTCAAAGCAATGTACCGTGGAATAGCAGTACATTTTATGTAGATGTGGAAATGATTTTAGAAACAATGGTGTCTTACTACTACTTTTTATTTACACAGTTCTGAAACTGACTAGAAAGCTTTCCCCATAGATACTATATTAATATTCCAATCATAACTTTAACTCAAGAATGTAATTCTACCAAAAGAGTGTTTTGAAAATTTCTATTCAGTTTACTGGAATTGGTTATTTAAAAAAAAAAGAAAAGAAAAAAAGAAGAATCCTGCTCCTTTCAGTAGTTCCTGACTTCATATTTGTAAATATAAAGAGGAACTTCAATTATGAAAAATTTAAAAAGATATATATATGTACTATTTTGTTTTTTGTCTTGAAGATTTTGAGTTATGGTATTGTCTTCAGGTTTACTGATTAATTCAAGTATGCTGTGTTTCAAAATGAGATCCCATTAGCTTTTATCCCCCAATAGAAAATTATTTTCTTAAAAGTCTGATATTGGTTCATGGCTTAGTGCCTTGGGTTTACAGACTTTTCTTTTTGAATTCAAGACCTTTTTCAACAAAATAGCGTTTGTCATCATTTTGGTACTAAACATTTATAATTACTGCTTAATTATAAACAAAAATACATAAAGTTTTGAATATAATTATGTAGCATGAAAGTTAAGGTTGTTCACTCTATGATGGCATCTTAGAATTAAACAATACTCTTACTAGGGCTGAAAAGAGAAGACTGGTTTAATGTGGTGTGATTATTTTGAGGGTAAATGTCTGGTTACAGGGAATATTTTATACTAAAACAGTGCTTACACATATGGCCATGTATGTGTGTGAGTTTGTGAGAGAGACTGATAGAGTGAGAGGTTGAAAGAGACACACATGTTCACACACACACACACAGACACACACAACTTGAAATGCTTTAATTCATTAGTGTTTCAGTCTTCATTTTGGTAAACTCCTCAGGTGGATTCTTTGTTTTAAATTGAACTACAAGTACAGTTTCCTTTTTGCCAAATGTCAAAACAGGTACACATTTTAAAATGTAATGCTTCTTAAATAGTAAAGTGTATAAAGTTAGAAGTGCCCACATCTAAAAATACTTGAGATCAAGATTATCTTTAGTGACTGTCATCTGCATATCTCTGTAAGTTCAGTTGTGCTTCTTACAATCCCTGTCATGTTACCAACAGAGGTAATAAAAGCTTCAGTGAAATTGCCATGAAAAAAATAAAAAAATTTAAAAATTTTTTAAAAAGGAAGAGATTTCCTTGATAAATAATTGAAACAGAGAGAGAGAGAGAGAGAGAGAGAGAGAGGGAGGGAGAAAGAGAATCCCTGTGTTAACAGCACAAAGCCCAATCCCAGGACCCATGAGATTGTGACCTGAGCTGAAATCAAGAGCTGGACGCTCAACCAATTGAGCCACCCCAGGAGCCTCTCATATAGTCTAATTTTGTTTGACTAAAACAAGTGAATGTGGGCTATGTATGTAGATGGATGGCTATCTATTCACACACACACACACACACACACACACACACACACACAGCCTGGGGGCATTTGTGTCTAATTTTAACAGTGATTAATTCTGGAAATTAGGATTTTAAAGGGAATAGGGAGAAAGGGGAGAAAGGGAGGCTTTTAACTTTATTTGAAATATATGCTTCTGTATGGCTAGTTTAGGTTGTTTGGATTTGCTTGCTTTTGTTTACAAAGAGAATGAAGGCACCGTTTGACAGAATCAACAACATAATTGAACAACAAGCATTGAATTACTTCCACTGTTCTCTGTTGAAATGTGCA
The DNA here is from genome assembly GCF_003009895.1 of Hyaena hyaena. Taxonomy (NCBI): domain Eukaryota; kingdom Metazoa; phylum Chordata; class Mammalia; order Carnivora; family Hyaenidae; genus Hyaena; species Hyaena hyaena. The sequence continues at coordinate 241,932 of NW_024080681.1, forward strand.
CAGTGGGCCTAATTTATTTTTTTTTTAATGTTTACACTCTGAATGCTGCTTCTTTAATAAAGACTTTAGCAACTCTGGGGCCTCAGCAGTCTGCAATATAACCTTTTCCTTAGTACAAACTATGCCTTTTGGCATAGCACAAACTACTAATTATGCCCAGCAACACTTCTCTTTCTTTCTGGTAGGCATATGGCAGCTGAGATTAAAAATTACATTTTCTGGCCCGCAATGCAGCTATGTATTGCCACGGCCAAGTTGTGGGCAATGGGCTGTAAGGAGTAAATGTTCTGAAAAGGGGAGTTCCTCACCTGGGCTTGTTTGTTTGTTTGGTTTGGTTTTTTAAAATTTATTTTTGGGAGTAGTTTTAGGTTCACAGAAAAATTAGGAGATGGTATAGAGATTTCCCATATACTTCGTGTTGAAGAACTATTTAAAAAGCTATTTTTAGCATGAAGGATTAGATTATGTAAAGGAAATTTTGCTGACAAATACTCTACTTCTGAGATTATTCTTTTTAGCAGTTATGCATGAAAGTCATAGAATCATTTGAGCCACATTAACATTTGTCTGTTGGCTTATACTACTGAGTTTGAAATAATAACTTTACAAATTTGTATTCATAGTCTTTATTGACCTAAAATGGTCACATTTAAGCTGCTAATGCTTCCTATATTTACCAGATAAAGCAAAGGATGGAAAATCATTTCACTGTGAAATGTGTCATCCTCCAGGAGTTTCATCAAATTGTCTTTGCCCACTAGCTACAATAAAGCTAATGCATCTACTAACATAAAATAGTGCACTGGTTTTGTTGAGGTTTATTTACTAGTCTAATGATTATTTCAGTAAAGCCAGGATTCTAAATGACAACCACATGGATAATTGCATTGTAATGTGCTTTCTTTTCAATTTAGACAGGTTTAATTTCATATCTAAAAGAACTAGTGCCTTTCAAATGCTGTGATTGGTGTACTATGAATGAAAAACAATTTATTTGTAAAATATTTGAACATATTAGTTCTAATACTATCAACTGTGTTCTTTTCAAAGTACTTTTTAGTAATATTATTATCAACAAGTCATTTATTATTCATTTGATAAATTAACTTTTATATTTAAGAATAAGTATTACAAATTTATTATACATTTTTGTGACTAGGAAATGTAAGATTGTTAGCTCTTTTTTCTGCAAACTCTGAGGTCTGTGAATGCTATTCATATGAAATGGAACTTACCTGCAAGGATCACTTAATTGAACTCTTGGTTGCCATAGAAAGTCCAGTTAAATTCTGTTCTACCTTGGAACACCTGGGTGGCTCAGTAGGTTGAGCACCAGACTCTTGGTTCTTGTCATGATATCATGGTTCGTGGGTTCCTGTATCACATCAGGCTCTGCACTGGTGGTGCAGGGGCTGCTTGGGATCCTCTCTCTGCCCCTCCCCTGCTTACCTTCTCTCAAAATAGATAAATAAATACATAAATAAATAACATAAATAAATAAATAAATTCTGTCCCACCTTATCATTTTGGTATCGTCTGATAAATAGAAGATCTTAATTACAATGTAGTCAAATTTATCAATCTTCCATTATGGTCAGTACTTTGTGTTTTCTTTTTCGTCTGTTTTCTGCTTTATACAAAACTTTCTATACACTAAAGTCATGAGGTCATTCTATATTATATATCAAAGTTTTATTATTTGGTCTTTCACACTTAGATTTCTAATCCACCCTGAACGGTCTTCATGTACAATGTGAGAGAAGATCAAGTTCATGTTTTTTCATTTAGATGGGGCTTTCTCTCCCCTCTGACCCTGCAATACCATCTTTGTCATAAATCAAAGGTCCAATATAACAAAATATATAACATATAAATATAATGATAAATACAATGATAAATAAATAAATGATAAATATAATGATATGACATCTAATTTAACAACAAAATACTTCCTACTCCACTGCACCTTAAAAAAACATGACATTTGGAGCCTACTTTTACTGGCCTTATTTTTTGGGGGCATAGTGGGGATCCACTAGTAATAAAAACTAAAATAAAATATTGCACTATGTGGTACACATGGCATTTGAAACACTGTTCAGTTATAACTGTAACGTCATTTCAAGTTATGGTGTCATGACATAGCAACGTGAAATGATGGGAGAGCTAAACAAGATCTAAAACATAACTACTAATAGCCTGCTATTAAGCAAAAGTCTTACTGATAACATAAACAGTCAATTAACGCATATTTTATATGTTATATTCTCACATAAAGCATGCTAGAGAAAAGAAGATGTTATTAAGAAAATCATAAGGAAGAGAAAATGTATTACAGTATTGTACTGTATTTATAGATAAGGTAAAGTAACACCATCTGTCTATAAGATAAATTGTCAGTACCTACATCAATATTGTCTGATATGATACAAAACACTGTAGAAGTTACATATATTATCAACATTTGACATAAAAAATGAAAAGATAATGTGAAAAAGAAATTTATATTAATTTACAGGTATAATGATTCATGCACTAACAAAGAAGCAGCAATATAATTGCTTTACAGGAGCCTAGTGTAATCAACACTATTGCTTCATGGTAGCCAAGCCTCTATACTAATGGATGAGGCATTATAAAATTTTTATGGCTTACAGAATTACAGTCATATTCATAATACAGTATTGGAAACAAGATTACATTTTTAAAAAAGAAAAAACCACTTACCCATGATGATAAGCTGATATGCAGTTTTTCCAATTATGAGAGAGACATACTGTAATTCTTTGAAAGCAAAGTTATAAAACAGAAAACTAACACATTATTCATTTTATGTTAAGTATCACTCGCCTTATGTCTATGTGATGATAGGCTGTCCTCTTCCATACAAGTTTCACACACGATGTTCTATGTGATGCACACTTGAGGCAATGATGGTAATGGTGACACAAAAATGTCTCCTGTACAGTTATTAGGTTTTCATGAGAAGATACATCTATACACAACAGATAAGTTTATTGACTGTACAGCATGATGATTATTTACTACTCATTAAGTGGAAGTGAATCTTCATAAAGGTCTTCATCCTCATCATCTTCACGCTGAATAGGCTGAGGAGGAGGAGGAGGAGGAGGAGGAAGAAGGGTTGTGTCTTGTTATCTCAGGAGTAGCAGAGGTGGAAGAGGGGGAACAAGGTAGAAAGGAGGCAGGAGATTCAGGCACATGAGGTGTGACTTTATGGAAATACATTGTAATTTCTGGCATTTTGCATTTTCATTTCTCTAAAAATGTTTCTATATGGTACCATTTCTTCTTCCACTGTTTTCTTTAGTTTCCAGGCCTGTATCATTGAAGGGTCCATGCCGTAGAAGTCAAAAGCAGTCTTGAATAATCAGAACGCTTCTGCCAGATTGTCTAACGTCAAGTTGTTTTTTTCTGGCACTGCTACTCCTAGGTCCTCTTCCTCATCATCTGGCACTAGTTCCAAAGCACTCATTTCCATCAAGCCTTCTTCTGTTCATTCCTCTGGTGTGGTGTCTGTTAGCTCTTGAATTTCTCTAGATCCATGTCTTGAAACTCTCACCCTCTACCTCCCCCCCGCCCACCATACCCACAATCTCCTTCATGATTTCCTTGTTAGGCTCTGTCATAAAACCTGTGAAGTCATGCACAACATCTGGGCACAGTTTTCTCCAGCAGGAACTTGTTTCTGGCTTGATGCTTTCATGGCTTTTTCTGTAATGATCATGGCATCTTTGATGGTGTGATTCTTTCAAACTTGCATGATGTTCTCTCTCTTAGGGTTCTCTTCCATAGGACTGACAATTCTTTCCAAAGAGTACCATGTGTAATGAATCTTAAAAGTCCTTATGACCCCTTAATCTAGAGGCTGAATTAGAGACATTGTTTGCGGGCAGGTAGACCATTTTGATGCTTTCAGTGTTGAACTCTGGGTGGCCAAGGGTGTTGTTCAATATCAAAAGAACTTTAAAAGGCTGTCCCTTACTGGCAAGGTACTTCCTAACGTCAAGGCTAAAACGTCAATGGAACCAATTCAGAAAAAGTGTTCTCACTGTTCATGCTTTCTTGTTATAAAACCCAAAGACCGGCAGCTGGCATTTATCTTTTTCTTTCAAGGCTCAAGGGTTAGCAGCTTTATAGATGAGGGCAGTCCTGATCATAAACCTGACTGCATTTGCACAGAACAATAAAATTAGCCTATCCCTTCCTGCCATAAATCCCAGTGCTCACTTGTCTTCCTTACTTATAAATGTTCTTTGTGGCATTTTTTCCCCAAGAATAGGGCACTTTTGTCTGCATTAAAAACCTGTTCAGGCAGATATCCTTTCTTCTCAATGATTTTCTTAATGGTGTCTGGGAATTTGTCCGCTGCCTCTTGGCTGGCAGAAGCTGTTTCTCCTGTTATCTTGACATTTTTAAAGCTGAACCTCTTTCTAAAATTATCAGGCCAAGCTTTGCTGGCACTAAATTCTCCAGCTTTAGGTCCTTCACCTTCATTTTGCTTTCACTTGTCATATAATGATTCTGCTTTTTCTTGAATCATATTAGTCTATAGGTGTGCCTTTCTTATAGGAATGCTGTACCTACCTGAAAGCTGCATTTTCAATATGAGATAAAGAGGCACTTCACAAAAAGTTCCAGGTTTTCATGTTTGCTGACAGTGATGGCTTCACAAATTCCCTTTTCTTTTTTTACAGTGGTCCTTAACACTGGATTAATTCATTTTGAAATTGTGAGTAACCACAGCTGCAGACTTCAATTTATGGTACAGATCAAGCAGCTCAACTTTTTCTTGCAATGTCATGACTTTCCTTTGCTTCTTCTGAGGAATTCCAGCACCACTAGTGGCACTTTGTATGGGTCCCATGGTGTTTGTTATCCAAGGTTTATGATATTGCACTAAAAGTGATGAAAAATAGACAAGAACTGTGACAGATCACTTTTTACTGTGATATACAATTTAGTGGAGAGAAAGACTGCTCATGTGGAGATGGTTAGAATCACACATTTTAAGTGGGTACTCCCTACACTTGAGCTCACCACAAGAGCAACAGGCACTGCCACCAAAAATACTATAGTAGTTTAGTATGTGCTACAGTTAATTTTATGTGGTTATGATTTAATACTACATCTTTATGTTTGTTTACACTTCTCTCAACTATAAATGGCACCATGTGTTTTCTGTGTTTGTGTGCATAGGTTTTGATAAATTTTAACCTGTTACAATAGATTTGTGTATATTTATAGTAGTAAATAATAAAATAGTCCAGTATCTATATATATTTTGTGCATTTATGAAATATACAACTTTCTCTTGATTTTTTTTATATTTCTGGGCTATGTGGTTTGTCTGTGATTTTTTTCAAATTGTCACAAATCTCCAAAAATTTTTCCAATATATTTATTGAAAGGAAATTTGCATATAAGTGCACCTGCACAGTTAAAACCCTTACTGTTCAAGGGTCAATTGTATTCAATTCCGCTGTTATAGTATAAAGGCAGCCATTGATATTATGTAAGCAAATGACTGTGGTATTGTGCCAGAATTTTTGCTCAAAGTCACTGAAATGTAAATTTCATATAATTTTCAAGTATCACAAAACATTATCCTTTTGATTATTTCCAACCATTAAAATATATAAAAACAATTCTTAGCTCAGAGGCTATACAAAAACAAGAAGCAAGACAGGTTTGGACATTGGACTATAGTTTTCCAACTCCTAACCTAGACTGTTATCCAGAATAGTATTTATCAAAACATGTTTTGAAGAACTCTACTCCTAGGAAATCTTTCTCAAGTATAGAAAGTTAAATAGCTTTATGAAGAGCCATATGGGAAAGATGACAGAATAGGAGGATCATAAGCTCAACTCATCTCACAGATACAATTACAGAACAGCCACGTCAGTGTAAATAACCCAGAAAATGATCTCAAACCTGGCAGAACAGACTCTCCACAGTGAAGTGTAGAGAAGAAGCCACATTAAAGAGGTTAAGAATGGCAGAGATGTGTTCTGGAGCTAAAGGTACCTGGGACACTGTCTGAGGAGACAATATGGGTGTGGAGAAGGAAGAAAAACAAATTCTCACATCTGGGAGCTTGAAGGGAGATGAATCCCCATAACACCTGGCTTTAAAAACTAGATGGACTAAATTTCAAGGGTTCTTAACCCTGAAACTTTAAAAATCAGCAGAAGTGTAAGAGGAAACTGAGATCTTCCTCTTAAAGAGAGAGCACAACAAATTTCCCCTGGAGATACAGCATAGAAGCAGTTTGAAAAACAACTGGGATTTAAAGAGGGAGTTTTGTTTGCTAATCTTTAAGCATGTATTTGAAGGTCAGGGACCATTGGGAGACTTCTCCAGGAATAAAGGAGTGGCAGGCACCACTTCCCTAACCTACCACCCAGCCTAGACAACATGACCACCTGCAGGTACTAGTGCGGCAGTGATACTCACTACCTAACTTGCTAAAAGCCAGCTCCATCCTTGATTATTTTCTGTTTGGATGATCTATCCATTGATATTAAGTGTAGTGTACAGTCCCCTGCTATTATTGTATTATTACCAATTATTTCTTTTATGGTCATTATTAGCTGCTTTGTGTATTTGAGTGCTCCCCTGTTGCATGTATAAATATTTACAGTTGTTAGATCTTCTTTGATTACTCCCTTTATGATTATATAGTTTCCTTTGTCTCTTATAGTTTTTGTTTTAAAGTCTATTTTGTACAATGTAAGTATTCTTACACTGTTTTTTTCCCAGTACTATTTGTATGATAAATGCTTTTCCATCCCTTCACTTTCAATATGCATGTGTCTTTGGGTCTGAAATGAGTCTCTTGTAGGGAGCATATAGATGGGTCTATTTTTAAAAAATCCATTCCATCACCCTATGTCTTTTGATTGGAGTGTTTTGAATTGTTTGACATTCAAAGTATAGGCTATATTAGGCCTCAAAACAAGTCTCAACAAATTCAAAAACATCAGAGTCATAACATGGATCCTTCAAAAATTATTTTAGAGACAGATGCATAAGCAGGGTAGGAGGGCAGAGGGAGAGAGAGAATCTTAAGTAGGCTCCACACTCGGTGTGGAGCTGGACATGGGGCTCAATCCCACACCCTGGGATCACAATCTGAGCTGAAATCAAGAGTTGTATGCCCAGCCAACTGAGCCACCTAGGCTCTCCAAGCATCTTTCTGAACATAATGCTCTGAAACTAGAAATCAACCATAAGACAAAATTTGGAAAGAACCCACATGGAATTAAATAACATGCTATTAAACAATGAGTGGGTCAATCAAGAAATCAAAGAAGAAATAAAAAAGTACAAGTAAACAAATGAAATGAAAACACAATGATCCAAAATCCTTGAGATGCAGCAAAAGCTGTTCTAAGACAGAAACTTATAGCAATATAGGCCTACTTCAAAAAGCAACAAAAACCTCATATAAACAACCTAACCTTACCTCTAAAGGAGCTAGGAAAAGAACAAACAAAACCCAAAAACAGTAGAAATAAGAAAAGAATAAATATTGGAACAAAAATAAAATGGAAACTATAAAAATAATAGAACAGATCAATGACACCAGTAGCTGGTTCTTTGGAAAGATCAACAAAATTGATAAAACTTTAGCCAGACTCATTGAGAGAGAGAGAGAGAGAGAAAGAGAGAGAGGATTCAAATAAAATCAGAAATGGAAGAGGAGAAATAACAATCAAGACCACAGAAATACAAATGATTATAAGATAATATTATAAAAATTATATGTCAGTAAACTGGACAATCTAGAAGAAATGGATAAATTCCTAGAAACATATAACCTCCCAAACCTGAATCAGGAATAGAAAATTTGAATAGACTGATTACCAACAATGAAATTGGGTCAATAATCAAAAAACCTCAACAAACAAAAGGCCAGGACCAGATGGCTTCACAGGTAAATTCTAGCAAATATTTAAAGAAGAGTTAATGTCTATTCTTCTCAAACTATGCCAAAATAGAAGAGGAAGGAAAATTTCCAAATTCGTTATTTGAGACCATGTGACCCTGATACCCAAACTCTATAAAAGTAGTACAAAAGAGATGGGAGGAGAGGAGGGGGAGAGGGAAAACAAATATTGCTCAAATGTCCCTACTACCCATATCAATCTACAGATGCACTGCAATCCCTATCAAAATACCACTAGCAGTTTTCACAGAACTAGAACAAGTCTTTAAAACTGTGTGGAACCACAAAAGACTTGAATAGCCAAAGTTATCTTGAAAAAGAACAAACCTGGAGGTATCACAATTTCAGATTTCAAGATATACTACAAAGTTGTGGTAATCAAAACAGTATGGATACTGGCACAAAAAGTGACACATAGAGAGCCTAGAAAAAAAAAAACCCATGGTAGATAGTCAATTAATCTTTGACAAAGGAGGCAATAATATGCAATGCAAAAATGACAGACTCTTCAACAAATGGTGCTGGGAAAACTGGACAGCTACACGCAGAAAAATAAAACTGTACTATACACAAAAATAAGCTCAAAATGGTTTAAGGACCTAAATGTCAGACCTGAAATCATAAAAATCCTAGAAGAGAGAGAGCATAGACAGTAATTTCACTGATATTGGCCATAGCAATAGTTTCTAGATATATCTCCTGAGGCAAAAGAAACAAAAGCAAAAATAAACTATTGGGGCTATATCAAAATCAAGAGCTTTTGCACAGTGAAGGAAACAATCAACAAAAGTAAAAGGCAACCTATGGAATGGGAGGAGATATTTGCAAATGACACATCTGATAAAGGGTTAGTATCAAAAATATATAAAGAACTTGTACAAATCAACAACCAAAAAACAAATAATCTAATGAAAAAATGGACAGAAGACACAAGCAGACATTTCTCCAAAGAGGATATACATATGGTCAATAGACCCATGAAAAGATGTTCAATATCATTCACAGGGAAATACAAATCAAAACTACAATGAGATATCACCTATCAGAATGGCTAAAGTAAAAAACACAAAAGATAACAAGTGTCCACAAGGATGTGGAGAATAAAGAACCCCCGTGCACTGTTGGTGGGAATGCAAACTGGTGCAGCCACTGTGGAAAATAGTAAGGAGGTTTCTCAAGAAGATAAAAATAAAATTACACTAGTAATTGGACTACTGGTTATTTACTCCAAAAATACAATAACACAAATCAAAGGAATACCTGTACCCCTATGTTTATAGCAACATTATTTAAAAGAGCCAACCTATGGAAGCAGCCCAAGTTCCATTGATAGATGAATGGATAAAGAGATGATATATTTATACACACATACAATGGCATATTATTCAGCCAGAAAGAAAGAATGAAATCCTGCAACAACACTGATGGATCTAGAAGGTATAATACTAGGTGAAGTAAGAACTGCTCAAAACATATAATATCACACTGTAAGTTAACTATACTGGAATTAAAAAATTTTAAATAATTTTTAAAAAGCAATATACTGGGGCACCTGGGTGGCTTAGTCGGTTAAGCGTCCGACTTTCGCTTAGGTCATGATCTCGCGGTTCGTGGGTTCGAGCCCTGCGTTGGGCTCTGTGCTGACTGCCAGCTTGGAGCCTGGAGCCTGTTTGAGTCTGTGACTCCCTCTCTCTCTGACCCTCCCCTGCTCAAGCTGTCTCTCTCTTTCCTAGAAATAAATAAAAATATTAAAAAATAAAATAAAATAAAAAGCAATATACTGTATATCACAGTTGTGAATTCATTATATTAAACATTATATTAAATATTCTGGAAACTTCTGCAATAAAGAATCTTGTGAGGGGACAAGATGGCGGAGAAGTAGGGAGCTCCCAACATTTCACTCACCCCCATTTCTTAAACGGAGAAGGTCTGAAACATTAGGAACCCTTACAGAATCACAGGAGTTTGGAAGGAAAAGGAAAAGGAAACAGAGTCTGCTAAGAAAACAACCTTATAGGGCTACCTCAAGAAACAAGCCAAAGTACCTATGATGAAGAGTCCCAAATACCACTATGAGTAGGGAAGTAAAATAACCAAAGTCTCAACAACAGAGCCCAAGAGACACCATTCAAAGAAAACTTCCTGAAGGGACAGGCCCTGGGTAGTCAAAGAGCCTTCTTTAATCCAGCAGTACTCGAAGGTACAGAGTGCATAACAAGCTTTTAAAACTAACAAGAGACAGAAAGCTGACCAAAATGATGAAATTGAAGAACTGTCCTCTAAAGAAATTCCAAGAAGAAATGACAGCTAAAGAACTGCTCAAAACATATATAAGCAACAAAACTGAACAAGAATTTAGAACAAGAGTCATAAAATTAATTGTTGGGGTTGAAAAAGGCATGGAAGACACCAGAGAACCTATTGCTACAGACTATGGACCATAAAAATAGCTGTGATGAATTAAAAAATGTTATAAATGAAGTGCATAATAAAATGGAGGCAGCCACTGCAAGGATTGAAGAGGCAGAGTGGAGAATAGGTGAATTAGAAGACACAATTATAGAAAAAGATGAAGCCGAGAAAAAATTGATCCAGGAGCAAATTCGAGGACTGAGTGATGCAATCAAATGGAACAATATCCATATCATAGGAATTCTAGAAGAAGAAGAAAGAGAAAAAGGAACTGAAGGGGTACTTGAACAAATTATAGCAGACTACATCCCCAATCTGGGGAAGGAAACAGACATTGAAATCCAAGAGGCACAGAGAACTCCCTTCAGACGTAACTTGAATCGATCTTCTGCACGACATATCATAGTGAAACTGGTAAAATACAAGGACAAAAAGAGGATTTTGAAAGCAGCGAGGGATAAAAGGGCCCTAACATATAAAGGGAAACCTATCAGAGTGGTGACAGACCTATCTATTGAAACCTAGAAGGCCGGAAAGGAATGGCAGGAAATCTTCAATGTGATGAACAGAAAAAATATGCAGCCAAGAATCCTCTATCCAGCAAGCCTGTCCTTCAGAATAGAAGCAGAGATAAAGGTTTTCCCAAATAAACAAAAACGGAAAGAATTCATAACCACTAAACCTGCCCTACAAGAAATCCTGAGAGGAACTCTATGAGGGATATGCAAGGTACCAGAGATACCACCACAAGCATGAATCCTACAAAGAACACAATGACTCTAAACCCATATTTTTCAATAATAACACTGAATGTAAATGGAATAAATGCTCTAATCAAAAGATATAGAGTAGCAGAATGGGTAAAAAAAACAAAATCCATTTATTTGCTGTCTATAAGAAACTCATTTTAGACCTGAAAACACCTTCAGAGTGAAAGTAGGGGATGGAGAATATCTATCATGCTACTGGAAGTCAAAAGAAAGCTGGAGTAGCTATACTTATGTCAGATAAACTGGACTTTAAAGTAAAGGCAGTAACAAGGGATGGAGAAGGGCATTATATACTAATTACAGGGTCTATCCATCAGGAAGAGTTAACAATTATAAATGTCTACACAACAAATTCAGAAGCACTCAAATACATAAAACAATTACTCACAAACAGAAACAATCTTATTGATAAGCATATGCTAATAGCAGGGGACTTTAATACTCCACTTACAGCAATGGATAGATTAACTAGACAGGAAATCACTAAAAGAACAATGGACTTGAAGGACACATTGGACCAGATGGATTTGACAGATATATTTAGAACTCTACATCCTGAGGCCATGGAATTCACTTTCTTCTCACGTGCACTTGGCACATTCTCCGAGATAGATCACATACTGGAACATAAAGCAGCCCTCGATAAATATAAAAGAATTGAGATCATACCATGCACACTTTCAGATCACAATGCTATGAAACTTGAAATCAACCACAGAAAAAAAGTCTAGAAAACCTCCAAAAACATGGAAGTTAAAGAACACCCTGCTAAAGAACGAATGGGCCAATCAGGCAATTAGAGAAGAAATTAAATAATGGATGGAAACAAATGAAAATGAAAATAGAACAACTCAAACTCTACGGAATGTGGCAAAGGTAGTGCTAAAAGGAAAGTACATTGAAGTCCAAGCCTATTTCAAGAAATTAGAAAAAGTGCAAGTACAAAATCTAACAGCGCACCTAACAGAACTAGAAGGAGAGCAACAAGAGCACCCCAAACCCAGTAGGAGAAGAGAAATAATAGAAATCAGGGCATAAATAAACAATATAGAATAAAAAAAACAGTTGAACAGATCAATGAAAGCAAGAGTTGGTTTTTTGAAAATAATAAACAAAATTGACAAACCTCTAGCCAGGCTTCTCAAAAAGAAAAGAGAGAACACCCAAATAGACAAAATCATGAATGAAAATGGACTTATTACACCCAACCCCTCAGAAATACAAGCAATTATCAGGGAGTACTACGAAAAATTATATGCCAACAAACTGGACAACTTAGAAGAAATGGACAAATTCATAAACACACACTCACTACCAAAATTCACACGGGAAGAGATAGAAAATCTGAACAGACCCATAACTAGAGAAGAAACTGATCAGTTATCAAAAACCTCCCAACAAATAAGAGCTCTGGGCCAGAAGGCTTCCTTGGAGAATTCTACCAGACATTTAAATCAGAGTTAATACCCATTCTTCTCAAACTATTCCAAAAAATAGAAATCAAAGGAATACTTCCAGACTCATTCTATGAACCCAGCATCACTTTGATTCCCAAGCCAGACAGAGATCCAGCAAAAAAAGAGAGAACTACAGGCCAATATCCTTGATGAATATGGATGCAAAAATCCTCAATAAGATACTTGCAAATCAAATTCAAGAGCACATAAAAAGAATTATCCACCATGATCAAGTGGGATTCATTCCTGGGTTACAGGGCTGGTTCAATATTCACAAATCAATCAATGTGATACATCCCATCAACAAAAGAAAAGATTAAAACCATATGATTTTATCGATAGATGCAGGAAAAACATTTGACAAGATACAGCATCCCTTCTTAATAAAGACCCTTAAGAAAGTTGGGATAGAGGAACTTACTTAAACACCATAAAAGCCATCTATGAGAAGCCCTTAGCTAACATCATCCTCAATGGAGAAAAACTGAGAGCTTTTACTCTGAAATCAGGAACACGACATGGATGTCCACTCTCACCACTGTTGTTTAACATAGTGCTGGAAGTCCTAGCATCAGCCATCAGACAACAAAAGGAAATAAAAGGCATCAGAATTGGCAAAGAGGAAGTCAAACTTTCAGTTTCACAGACGACATGATACTCTACATGGCAAACCCAACAGACTCCACCAGAAGCCTACTAGAACTGATCCAAGAATTCAGCAAAGTTGCAGGGGACAAAATCAATGTACAGATAGGTTGCATTTTTATACACTGACAATGAAGCAACAGAAAGAGAAATCAAGAAACTGATCCCATTCACAACTGCACAAAAAACCATAAAATACCTAGGAATAAACCTAACCAAAGTTATAGGAGATCTCTATGATAAAAACTATAGAAAACTTATGAAGGAAATTGAAGAAGACACAAGAGATGGAAAAAGCTTCCATGCTTATGGATCAGAAGAATAAATATTGTTAAAATGTCATTACTACCCAAAGCAATCTACACATTCAATGCAATCTCAATCAAAACTGAACCAGCATTCTTCTCAAAGCTAGAACAAACTATCCTAAAATTTGTATGGAATCACAAGAGACCCCTAATAGCCAAAGTAATATTGAAGAAGAAAACCAAAACGGGAGGCATCACCCTCCCAGACTTTAGTCTCTACTACAAAGCTGTCATCATCAAGACAGTATGGTATTGGCACAAAAACAAACACAAAGACCAATGGGATAGAATAGAGAACTCAGAACTGGTCCCATAAATGTATGGACAACTAATCTTTGACAAAGTGGGAAAGAGTATCCAATGGAAAGAGGACAGCCTGTTTAGCAGATGGTGCTGGGAGAATCGGACAGCAAAATGCAGAAGAATGAAACTAGATCATTTTCTCACACCATACACAAGAATCAACTCAAAATGGACAAAGGACCTGAATGTGAGACAGGAAACCATCAAAATCCTGGAGGAGAAAGCAGGAAATAACCTCCTTCACCTCAACCGCAGCAATTTCTTACCTGACACACCCCCAAAGGCAAGGGAATCAAGAACAAAAATGAACCATTGGGACTTCATCAAGATAAAAAGCTTCTGCACATTAAAGGAAACAATCAATAAAACTATTAGGCAACTGACAAATGGGAAAAGATAGTCGCAAATGACATATCAGATAAAGGGCTAGTATCCAAAATCTATAAGGAACTCACCAAACCCCACACCCGAAAAACAAATAATCCAGTGAGGAAATGGGCAGAAGACATGAACAGACACTTTTCCAAAGAGGACATCCAGATGGCCAACAGACACATGAAACAATGCTCAGCGTCCCTCATCATCATCAGGGAAATACAAATCAAAACCACACTGAGATACCACCTCACGCCAGTCAGAGTGGCTAAAATGAACAAATCAGGAGACTCTAGATGCTGGCGAGGATGTGGAAAAATGGACAACCTCCTCCACTGTTGGTGGGAATATAAGCTGGTACAGCCCCTCTGGAAAACAGTGTGGAGGTTCCTCAAAAAATTAACAATAGAAATCCTCTATGACCCAGTAATAGCACTGCTAGGAGTTTACCCACAGGACACAAGAGTGTTGATGTGTAGGGACACATGTACCCCACGGTTCATAGCAGCACTTTCAACAATAGCCAAAACATGGAAAGAGCCTAAGTGTCCATCAACGGATGAATGAATCAAGAAGATGTGGTTTATCTATACGATGGAGTACTACATGGCAATGAGAAAGAACGAAATCTGGCGATTTGTAGTAACATGGATGGAACTTGAGGGTGTTATGCTGAGCGAAATAAGTCAGGCAGAGAAGGACAGATACCATATGTTTGCACGTATAGGTGGATTAGGAGGAACTTAACAGAGAACCATGGAGGAGAAGAAGGGGAAAAATAGTTGGGGAGAGGGAGGGAGGCAAACCAAGAGGGACTTTTGAATGCTGAGAACAAACTGAGGGCTGATGGGGGTAGGGGAAGGGGAAAAGGGGTGATGGGCATGGGGGAAGGCACTTGTTGGGATGAGCACTGGGTGCTATATGGAAACCAAGTTAACAAAAAACTGAGGGGAAAAAAAAAAGAAACTTGTTTATCTTTGCCTAATCCAGCTATAAGGAACCTTATATATTTGCCCAAGAACTCTTTGTTACACAACATTCTTATTTACATGTGTTAGAACCAAGAGATCATATATACTTTGAGAAATGTTGGCATGGTCTTCTTATTTTACAAATGAGTAAAATGAGGTAACAAAATGCTGAGAATTAAAGAAGTTCTTATTTTTCTAGAAACGGACTGACAATTTATTGGCCCTACCAGTAGTAACAACCAGAACCATTTTAAAACCCATCCCAACTTTTCAATATTTTCACATCAATAATCAATGATTATTCATTCTGCAAGTCAGCCAATCAACAACAGCTTTACTCTAGTACTCATGCTTCTGAAAGTCAGCCAATCAGCAATAATCTCATTTTGGTAACTATATGAAAACAGCTAAAGGTTAACCAATATCTAAACACTTCTTACAAGTCTTCAATTTTATGTATAATGAAACAAGTATTGAGATCAGGTTTATGGGGAAAGGGTCAAATAAATTCATTAGTGTGAAACAATTTTCCATTAGAATCTAGCATTTTTTATTACACTTCTGGGTGAAAGTTTTGTTCAAAACCCAAGGAAAGCAGCTGAGACTAAAGTGCCTACTCTTGAAACTTGATAGATTTTCAGTAACTGGGTATTTTGCAGAGGGATCACATTTTCCTTGCTCTGAAGGCATTTTTGCCATTTCATAAAAAAAACAAGTTCCATAGACGGCATGTTTTGCTACAAAAATTTAATCTTAGGGCTGAATCCAGAGATTCATAGGTCTTTATCTTTTATCTATTGGCTCTTTAAATCTGAAAGTAGGTTTAAAAGCCTAGCTATTACGCTGGCAATAAAATTTTGGTGCATTGCTTAACTATTGTGAATAAAACGGTTCTCATCCTCTGTCCTAGGAAAGTACTCATTGTTCTCTTCCCATAGCATCAAGTAAACTCCAGAATCAGATTTTAAACCCACCTCAATCTATCGATGACAACTTTTCATCAGTAACCATGCTTCTGAAAGCCAGAACCTTTATCACCAAACTGATACATTAGCATGTCCTTATAGCCTTTCTCACATTACTAGTTAGTCAATCATTCAGCTCTTTGTTGAATGCCTCTTATGGGCTATGATGCTTTAAGTCTGTAGTTCTCAACTCTGACCACATATAAATCAACTATAAGGATTTAAAATCTTTGTCTAGTGTGTAGCCTGAGTAGTGAGTTTTTTATAAAGGTAGACTGTTTTTTATCTCTTAAAATTGAAACCAGGGTATTAAAGACATATTTGTACTTATGTTCATAGTAGCATATTCATAATAGCTAAAATGTGAAGCAACTCAAGTGTACACCTAATATGAATGGATAAATAAAATGTCATATATATGTATATATGTAACGGAATCTTTTTCAGTGAGATTCTTCACATGCTACAACATAGATGAACCCTGAGGACATTATATTAAGTGAAATGAGATAACTACAGAAAATGACAAATACTGTATAATATAACTAACTTATGAGTAGTCAAAAATCAAGAGACAGAAAGTAGAATAGTGGTTTCCATGTATAGAGGGAAGAGAGAATAAGGACTTATAGTTTAATGTACCCATTTCAATTTTACAACATAAAAAGCTCTGGAGCTGGATGGTGGTGACAGTTACACAAAAATATGAATGTGCTTAATACCACTGAACTCTTTACTTAAAGATAGTTAAGATGATAAATTTTGTTATGTGTATTTTACCACAATGAAAGAATTGAAAAAAATTTATTGGTCACAGATATATGGTTTATTTCTGGACCACAATTCTATTTTGTGATCAGTATATCTGTTATTATGCCAGTATTACATTGTCACAATTATGTAGTTTTGTAGTAAGTTTTGAAATCAGGAAGAGTGTGAGTCTTTCAACTTTGTTCTTCTTTTTCAAGATTATTTCAGCTATTTGGACCCTTGCAATCCCATAAGAATTTAAGGACTGACTTTTCCAGTTCTGCAAAAAAGGCCATGGAGCCTGGTTAGGGATTACATTGAATCTGTAGATCACTTTGGGTAGTATTGCCAATTCAACTATATTAAGCCTTCTAATCCAGAAGTATAGGATGTCTTTCCATCTATTTAGGTAGTCTTTAATTTCTTTCAAAAATGTTTTGTAGTTTTCAGTATACAAGTCTTTCGTCTTCTTGGTTTAATTTATTTCCAGGTATTTTATTCCTTTGGATGCTATTATAAGTGAAATTGTTTTCTTAATTTCTTTTTTGGATTATTCATTAGTAGTGAATAGAAATACAACTAATTTTTCAGTGATGGTCTTATACCCTGCCACTTTGCTAAATTTGTCCACTAGCTTTAGTACTGAAGTTATCACTTAATCATTTCTTTTTTTTGTTTTGTTTTGTTTCATTTTATTTATTTCTGAGAGAGACAGACAGACAGATAGTATGAGCAGGGGGGAGGGTCAGAGAGAAGGAGACACAGAATCTGAAGCAGACTCCAGGCTCTGAGCTAGCTGTCAGCACAGAGCCCCACGCGGGGCTTGAACCCACGAACCGTGAGATCATGACCTGAGCCGAAGTCGGACGCTTAACCCACCGAGCCGCCCAGATGTCCTACACTTAATCATTTCTGAGGAAATGGTTATTTCTCCCTCTGGTATCCCTCAGCCTGGATTTAGGCAGCCTGAAATGAGGAAATGGTTATTGATGTGGTGAGAGATTGGTTCTAGAGAAGCCTTCTAGCTCTTCTCAAAGAGAAGACTGGGGTCTTCTGGCCCCTCTACAGGACTCCACAAGCATCAAAAACTTTATCATGTTGAGGAAACTCCCTTATATTCTTAGTGTCTGAGTTTTTACCATGAAAATTTGTTGGATTTTGTAAAAAAAAATTTTCTGCGTCAGCTGCAATGATCATGTGATGTTTTTCTTCATTCCATTAGTGTAATACAGTAGTACATTGATTCATTTTCTCTGTTGAACGAACTTTGCATTCCTAGGATAAATTCTATTTGGTCAGAGTGTTTAATCTTTGCTTCTGGATTTGGCTTGCTAATATTTAGTTGAAGATTTTTGCATCTATATTCATAAAGTATTGATGCATAGTTTTCTTGTGATGTCTTTATATGACTTTGGTATTAGGGTAATGCTGGTCTCACAGAATGAGTTACAAAGTGTTCCCTCCTCTTCTAATGTTTTGGGAGGATTTGAAAGGGATTGGTGTTGATTCTTCTTTAAAATTCTGTTAGAATTTGCCAGGGAAGACATCTGGCCCTGGGCCTTTCTTTGTTGAGAGGATCTTTCATTACTGATTAAATCTTTTGTGATACCTCTATTTAGAATTCTATTTCTTCAAGATTCAGTTTTGGTAATTTATGTGTTTCTAGGAATTTGTCTATATTATTTAGTTGAATTTTTTGACATACAACTGTTCACAGTATTCTCTTAAAATTCTTTCTATTTATCTAAGGTTGGTAGTAATGTCCCCACTTTCATTTCTGATGTGATTTTGTCTTCTTATAGTATTTATTTTGTAAGCTACTTTACATCTTAAATCAGTGAGTAGCTTTTCTATGATTTATAACTAAAAAGCCTGAGTAACACAGCAGGCATCTCTGACTTGTTCCTGATTTAATAAAATTTTGAAGTTGGCTTCTACCTGAAATTTTGCTTCAACTAAAATTCTATGGGTCACTCAGAAAAAGACAAATACCATATGATTTCACTCATATGCAGAATTTAAGAAACAAAACAAACAAGCATTAAAAAGAGAGAGAGAGAGAAAGAAAGGGAGGTAAACCAAGAAACAGACTTTTAACTATAGAGAACAAACTGATGGTTACCAGAGGGGAGGTCAATGTGGGGATGAGTTAAATAGGTAATGGCTCAGTCAGTTAAGCCTCAGACTTCAGCTCAGGTCATGATCTCAGTCTGTGAATTCAAACCCCGCAAAGGGCTCTGTTCTGTCATCTCAGAGCCTGGAGCCTGCCTCAAATTCTGTGTTTCCCTCTCTCTCTGCCCCTTCCCCACACATGCTCTGTCTCTGTCTCAAAAATTAATAAACGTTAAAAAAAATAGGTAGTGAGGCTTAAGGAGTGCACTTGTGATGAGCACCATACACCAGGTGTTGTATGGAAGTGTTAAATCAGTAAATTGTACACCTGAAACTAATATTACACTGCACGTTAACTGGAATTTAAATAAAAACTTGAAAAAAGTATGGAAACTTTTAGGGAAACTTGGGCTTACAAGTGCTTGCACATCAGATTTGTTTGACTAAAAAATCCTGAATAAACAGTTTCCCTCGTTATTGCTGTTTTTAATTACAAAATTACAGGGATTCCAGTTCTAAGTAAGATAGAGTAAGCACACTCCACTCTGATTCTCTTACTGAATATGGCTGTAAAATCAGTGTTACAAAAATGTAACACTTTTGAGAACACTGAAAAGTAAATAATAGTGGGTAGAGTGGAGAAAAAGGACAGAATTGGAAGTATCACTTAATTAGTGGGGGGTGAAATATTTTTCTCTCCCGTTAGTATCCCTTAGCTTGATTTAAGCAGACTGAAAGAGGAAATGGGCATTGGTGTGGTAGAGAGTGGTTCTAGAGAAGCCTTCTAGCTCAGGATCAAAGAACAAGATAAGGGTCTCTTGGTAACTACAGGACCCCACAAGCACTTAAAACTGAGGAAGGCAAACTTTCCAATCAGAAGAGTTATAGTCTCCAGAGAGTGAGGGGATCCCCATTGCTTTTTAACTCTCTCTGACTTCCCTATACTTAGCCCTGGACATGGGGACAGTTATAGTGAGTGTGTGGCAGAATGAAATAAAGCCCCAGTATTCTAGATGGAGCTTCAAAAGGGAGTCTCATGGAATTAATACTGAGGTGAGTAAGAGGGAGAAGTTTTTGACGACGACCTGATAAAACTGTTTATGGACTCTGAGTGCATGTGCGGTTCTGATTGTAAGAAACATAGCAAAGACTGAGTACTCAAGTAAGAGAGAGACCACCACTCAGGACTCACACTGGCCTCAGAGCAGCATACATGTAGGACAGATTTGAATAAAACTGTGGAAGCTTTGAAATTGGAACTGACATTGAAACCACAACCCACAGAGGGCTGGTTGGAACTTGCAACCTGAACCCAACCAGGTTAATTGCCTGCCAAAGCAAAAATATCAACATTCTCCATACAATTTAAACAAAACCCAGAGTCTCAAAATGTCCAGAATATAGTCCAGAATACGAAGCATATGAAGAATCAGACAATCTGAACTTACATGAGAAAGAGAAAATCAACACATACCAGTGCTGATTTGACACAGATGTTTGAATTATCTGACAAAGCACAGGAGAAGGCCTTATAAAATTGTTCCAAAAATAAAGACACTCTTAATATGAATGTGAAGATATAAAGATATAAAGAAATGGAAGATATACAGAGTCAAATGAAACTTTTTACAATTAAAAAATGCAGTAGCTATATTTTAAAAAATCTCACTGGAATGAATGGATTCAATAGCAGAATTGAGAAAGCAAAAAGAGTAAATTAATTAGCAGATAGATCAATAGAAATTATCGGGTCTGAAAACAGAAACATATTTCTTAAAAAGTACAGAGCCTATAGAACCTGTAAGACAACACTAAAAGGTCGAATGTTTGTGTCACCAAAGTCCCAGAGAGGAGAGAAATCAATTATAGCTGATACCATTCCTTAAAGATGGCTAGTATCAAAATCCCTGAAATTAACATGTGTTAGTGAGGATGTGGAGAGATAGGAACGTTCCTGCATTGCTAGTGGGAATCTAAAATGGTGCAACCACTTAGAAAAGTTTGGCAGTTTCACAAAATGTTAAATATAACAACTACAAAATGACACAGCAATTCCACTCTGAGGTGTGTACTCAAAAGAACACCAAACAGGATTCAAACACACAGGTGACATGTTCATAGCAGCATTATTCACTATGACAAAAAAGTTGAAAAAAGCCAAGTATCCATCAACAGATGAATGGACGAAATGCAGCACATACATGCAAGGGAATATTATTCAGTCATAAACAAGAAAAAAGTTCTAATAGATGCTACAACATGGATGAACCCTGAAAACAGTATGCTAAGTGAAAAAAAGTAGACATAAAGTAATACAGACATATGTTATGATTTCACTTATAGAAGATATCTAGAAAACACAAATTCACAGAGACAGGAAGTAGAAGAGAAGTTATCAGGGACTAAGAGGTGGAGGAATGGGGAATTATTTTAATGGGTATAGAGCTGTTTGAGATGATGAAAAAGTTCTGGAAATAGATAGCAGTGATGGTTGTACAACATTATGAATGTTCTAAATACCACTGAACTGTATACTTAAAAACATTAAAATAGTATATACCACTCTATGTTCAACACAGTAAGTGCATAGAAGTGCTGAATTACTTACTGTACACCTGAAACTAATATTATACTATATGTTAACTAGAATTAAAGTAAAAACTTAAAAAATGTTAAAGTAGTAAATTTTATGCTGTGTATATGTCACCACAATAAACAAAGGGGTTCCCTATGGCTGAAAACTTCCTAAATTGGGCAAAAGACAGAAATGTACGGTAAATCCCAAATAGGATAATTCCAAAGAAATTCAGACCTAAACAGGCCATAGCCAAACTGGTGAAAACTAAAGACAAAGAAAACACTTTGAAAGCAGTCACAGAAAAACACCTTATTATAAAGGAACAGTGATTCAAATAATTGCTGATTTTTACCAGAAACCATGGAAACCCAAACAAAGTAGCACAACATTTTTTTTTAATCCAGAAAGATGGAGCGCCTAGATGGCTCAGTCGATTAAGCAACCAACTTCAGCTCAGGTCATGATCTCACGGTTCGTGGGTTCGAGTCCCATGTTGGGCTCTGTGCTAACAGCTCAGAGCCTGGAGTCTGCTTCAGATTCTGTGTCTCCCTCTCTCTGTGGCCCTCCCCCCTCATGCTCTGTCTCTGTCTCTGTTAATAATTTAAAAAAAAAAAACAAAAACCTCTAAATCCAGGAAGAAAAAAACTCTGTCTACTTAAAATTGTTTATCCCATTAAAATATTACTTAGAAATTAAGGTGAAAGAAAGACATTCTCAGATGAAAAAAAGCAAAGAAAATTGTTATCATCAGACATACTTTAAAAAAATTACTAAAGAAATTTCTTCAGACAAAAGGGAAATTATTCCTGAAGGAAACATGGCATATCATTAATAAATGATAAGCAAAAGAAATGGTAAGTTTCTGAGTAAATATAATTGACTATTCTCTCTTGAGTTTTAAAAACTATATTTGATGGTTGAAAGCAAAAATTACAATGTTATCTAACAGAGTTTTTAATGGATGTAGGTGTAATATATATGACAATTAAAACATAAAAGAAGGTGATTAAAGGGACATATGATGGTGAGTTTTTTACATTCCACTTGAAGAAGTAAAATATTTATTCTAAGTAAAATATGAAAGCCAAGTATGCAAATTGTGCAGGTACTCTGGAAAACGCTTTGTTAGCTTCTTATCAAGTCAAACATACAATGTGACCCAAAATCCTTCTCCTGTGTATTTACCCCAAAGAAACAAAAACCTATGGTTACACAAAAGTATGTACATGAATGTTTATACCAACTCTATTCATAATCACCAAAGAGGAAACAACTCATATGTCCTTCAATGGGTAAATTGATAAACAAATTTGGGCTACTCAGCAACAAAAAAGAATGAACTATTAATGTCTGGAACAGCTTACATAAATCTCATAGGAATTATGCTGAGTGAAAGAAGCAGTCTCAAAGGTTACAAGGTAACATTCTATTTATATGACATTCTCAAAAAGACAAAATTATAGTAAGAGACCAAAAGAGTGGCTGCAATATAGAAAAACTGAAGAACTGAAAGGAGTAACAAGTGAACCAGAGTGATATTTTAACTCATATTACCCAGCAAGTGATAAAACAAGTCGACAAAATCAGTAGGATATGAGATTTGATTTTTAAAATGAATAAAACTGCCCCAATGGACATAGAGCCAACTACAGAGTATATATACCTTTTAAGGACACATGAAACAGTAACCAAAATTGACATTTACTTAGCCATAAAGACGATCCCAACACATTTTAAAGTTTGAAATCATGCTGAGTATATTCTCTGAGATACCACTACAATACAGATACCATACATACCCCCTGGAATGGATAAAATTAAAGAGATTGATCATACCAGATGTTGGTGACAATTTGAAACAACTGGAACTCTCATATAATGCTGACGACAGTATAAAACAATGTAGCCTCTTTTGAAAACAGTTCAACAGTTTCCTAAACAATTAAACATACATTTGCCATATGACCTAGTAATCCCACTCAGATTTTTACCCTAGGTAAATGAAACATTTGTCCATTTAAAGACTTGTATACAATGTTCACAGCAGCTTATAATAGCTAAAAACTGGAAACAACTTGTACTGGTTTTCTGTGCTGCATAACAAATTACTACAAATTTAGTGGCTTAAAATTGTTTTTTTATTTAAATGTACTTTTGAATAGGCAATTCACTAATATAATTCATATGTCAAAGGTATATAAGGGCATAAAGTGAAAACTCTTCATCACATGTGTCTCCCAGACATCTACTTCTCTTCTGTCCCATAAACCTTGCTTAAGGAGCTCCTAAAGAGCTGTTTTGTGCATCGAAAAGCAAATCTGTATGTGTGTACATGCACGCACACATGTGGTATGCTTGTACAAGTACCAAGAATGGAATGATACATGCCAAGATTATTAACATTGATTACTTTGAGTGTGTTGAGTAAGGGAAAAGAAACTAAGAAATGAAAAAAACTCTATGAACTCTTTCTTTATACATATTTGCATCATTTAACTGGTTGATCTAATTCTAGTCAAGATCTCAGGCTTTTGAGAATCAGACTACCTATTGATTAACTTTGGCAAATTTCTTATTCTTTATGCCTCAATATACTCATTTACAAATGGAGGTACTGATGGTTTCTATCTCCTACGATTTGGGGGAAGATTATAACAAATAATTGATATAAAGTACTTTAAGCCTAGTGCCTGGAATATAGTAAATCGTTAGTAAATATTAGCTATAAAAAATAATCACCTTAAGGGTGCCTGGGTGGCTCAGTCGGTTAAGCCGCCGACTTCAGCCCAGGTCATGATCTTGCGGTTCGTGGGTTCGAGCCCCGGCTCCGGCTCTGTGCTGACAGCTCAGAGCCTGGGTTCTGCTTCGGATTCTGTGTCTCCTTCTCTTTCTGCCCTTTCTCTGCTCATGCTCATGTGCTGTCTCTCAAAAATACATAAACATTAAAAAAATAAAAACAAAAAAACAACTTGTTTAAAAAAAATAATCACCTTAAACTCATTTTTAGAAAACAAAATGATTCAAAAGGGACTAAGCACCCAAATAAAGAAGCTAGAAAGAGGACAACAAAATAAACTTAGAGAAATGTGAAAGGGACACTTCAGGTCAAGAGTGTTGTAAACTAACACTTTAAACTCTCCTGTTCTATATATGTGGGTTATAGATTCAATTAACAACAAGAAAAAGACCGTCTCATGCTCAAACATAAAATGAACATTCTCTGAGTCAGAAACATAAGGTAATCATGAAATATGGCCCTATTGCTATAAAGCTATAGCCCTGCAGATTTCTGGGTCCAGGAAGCAATTAGAAGCCTGTGCGGTGGGTTGGGGGCGGCGCCTGGGTGGCTCAGTCAGTGTAGCCTCTGACTCTGGATTTCAGCTCAGGTCATGATCTCAACACCATGAGATCGAGCCTTGCCTTGGGGTTTGTGCTGTGAGCATAGAGATTCTGTTTGGGATTCTCTCCCCCCACCCCCAAACAAACAAAAAAAACAAGCCAGTAGGATTTTTTACACTTTTGAGGTGACAAAAGCATTCCGTATGTGGCATGGAACCATGGTATAGCTGGGCTCTCTGTGTGAAATGGTTGTGATCACTATCTGATGTTACTGCTTATATAAACCCGTATAACTTCATTACTTGTAAGATAAACAGAGAAAACTGCACAGAGACCTGAGCAAAGCTGCATACTGCCTCATGTACTGGGCCAGCTGCAGCCTCAAGTGACTTTGGGGCAGGAGTTCCTAGTCATAAAAACCTAGTTTTGGCTTAGGGTCCTGGATGACCAGAGGGAGGAAACCACAAAACTGTCAAATAGGGAGGGATGAGCACAGACAGAGGCGAGGTGGGGAAGGGGGAACTCCCACTGAAAATGAATCTTCAGATAAAAATTCCAAACCATCTGATGGAAATTAACATTAAGAGAGCCAAGAACAGAACAGAAACCAATCCAAAAGTCTGCACAAATATTTTCAAAATCTTCTTAAATGGTCCATAATCTATTTAAAAAGAAAAAAAAAAGAAAGGGGCACCTGGGTGGCTCAGTCGGTTAAGTGTCCGACTTCAGCTCAGTCATGACCTCACGGTTCGTGGGTTCAAGCCCCGCATCGGGCTCTGTGCTGACAGCTAGCTCAGAGCCTGGAGCCTGCTTCGGATTCTGTGTCTCCCTCTTTCTCTGACCCTCCCCTGCTCACGCTCTCTCTCTCTCTCAGAAATAAATAAAACATTTAAAAAATTTTAAAAAAATTTAAAAAAAGAAGGAAAACTCAGGAGGGAAAACTTATTGAAGGCAGGAATCCAGAGAGTTTGAGCCCTGAAGTTGACTTCTGCTGTGAGTGTACTTGCTGAACTGGAGGAGCCTGAGCATCAGTTTTATAGCCTTATCCTTGAAGAAGGAAAATAAAGCTTATGTCTAATAGGAGCTTGGCCTACAAAGCTGATACTACGTCTTAGTATAAGGGCGAATTAAAAATACTCACTCTCACTCCCTCAGCCACTGGTACTGCAAAAAAAAAAAAAAAAAAATATATATATATATATATATATATCTGTCTTAAACTGTGGCATGTTGGAAGAATTTGTATTTCTAAGGTGGGCTTCAAGTAAGCTTGTAGCTTGCATTTGTGGTATTTCAGCAGTCCACACAACCCCAAATCATGAATTAAAAGTGGTACTGGACTAGTTCTACCTCCAGATACTTGATAAAATCTAACCCTCTTTGGAGGAAATTTCCTTCCTTTCAGGTGTCTAAAAATTACTGTGTGAGGAAAATACACATTAGGTCATAATAATCACTGAACGTCAAAGAAATAAGATCCCATAAGTGAAAACAAGCAGAAACAACAGAGAACATAATCAAACCTGAAAAAACATCAGACATTAGAATATTCAGACAGAAATCAAAATAATTTTGCTTAATATCCTTCAATACAGAAGAAGAGCTTGAAGCAATGAGTAAGTTATAAGAGAGCTGAAGAAAGAATCAGAGGATATTCTAAAGTATAAAACATAATCATTGAAATTTTAAAAATTCAATTGATATTGATTAGGTAGAGCCAAATGTAGCATATTATAAAGTCTGAATAAGTAATGCAGAATGTAGTCCAGAGTGGATATGAGAAAAAAAACAACACTAAGACTCATAAAGGATAGAGTGAAAAAGTCTAACTTGAAGTTACTAAGAGTTTTAAAAAGAAAGAAAACAGCAGAGGCGATATTCTACTAGATGGTGGCTGAGAATGTTTCAGAAAGTCACCAGTCCACAGATTCAAAACTTTAGTAAATCAAGTAGGGTAATAGACAGAAATCCATACCTAAACACATCTTCATGAATCTGCAGATTACAAAAGCAGACCTTAAAAGCAGCCAGAAAAAAGAAGTAACAATTATAAATGAATAGCTGACTTGTTAGCAACAAACACAGAAGCCAGAAAAAAGTAAATTTTAATATTTTTTAATATGCCAAAAGAAAATTACTGTTCAATCTGTATTCAATAGTTGTAAAATTATTTTCCACAATGAGAACTAAAAACAATCAGGCAAAAGCTGAGAATCTGAAAACCCTCCATTGAAGAGCATTATGAAGGATGTACTTTAGGCAGAAGAGTGAACCTAGACAGAAGTTTGAAATACAAGAAAAGATGAAGAATAAAAAACTGGTAAATATGACGGTAAATCTGAATGAACCTCACAGCTATGTTAATCTCTCATGAAAAATTCTTAGAGGCCTGAAATGAAGCTAGTGTCCTCTAAAGAGAATTAGCTCTGTCAAACATTTGGAGGCAATACTCACCAAGTAGTTAAAACAAAAGAAAGAAATCATGCACATGACAATTGTTGGGCCCTATATTACTCAGGGTTCTCCAGAGAAACAGAATCAGTATGTCTATATCTATATCTAAAAATTTTAAAATATTAAAAAAATTTTTTTGAGAGACAGAGAGTGAGCAGGGGAGGGGCAGAGAGAGAGTGGGAGACAGAATCTGAAGCAGGCTCCAGGCTCTGAGCTGTCGGCACAGAGCCTGATGCCGGGCTTGAACTCATGAGCTATGAGATCATGATCTGAGCCCAAGTCAGATGCTTAACCAACTGAGCCACCCAGGTACCCCATCTGTATCAAGACACTCATCAGGCTCTGTGCTGTGCTGACACACATGATCTGCCCTATGTAAGCTGGTGAACTAGGAAACCAGTAATAATCTGAGATCCAAGGCCTGAGAAGAGGGGGCTAATGATATAAATCCAGATCTGAGGCAGAAATTCCAAGTGCCAATGTCTGAGCTCTGAAGAAGATGACTGTGTCATCTCAAGCAGAGACAGCAAATTCACCTTGTGTACCTTTTTGTTCAATTTGGGCTCCCAAGGGATTAGATGGTATCCACCCTTACTGGGCAGTTAACTCAAGTTTACCAATTCAAATGCTAATGTCTCCTGGAAACATCCTCACAGACACATCTAGAAATAGCATTTTATCAACTATCCATCCCTTAACTCAGTCAAGTCAACAAATAAAATTAATCATGACAGGGCCAAATAAATACTGATTGAATGGATGAATGAATGAATGAATGAATATTATTATTAGCTCTTTATTAGTTTCTAGCCAAGGCTAAAAACTGGCTGCTTCTCAGCTATTTCTGGGTTTCAAATAATTTGTAAACTACTGACTGTCAACATATTGGCCAAGACAAAACAAAACAAAAACAAAAACCCCAGAAGATTAAACATCAAGGACTGAGCTTATGTTCCTAGTGGTCAGTTGTAGACTATAACTAACTTCCCTTAGAAGGGGCATGCACTCTTCCACAGATGACTGGAATTGAAATATTTTTAATTCCTTTTTGGGATCAGGTTAAAAGTAATTGATTAAAATCATTAATAAATTAAGGTTACTTGGTATAATTTCTAGAGTGGCAAGCAGGGGCTGCTAGAAGTTTTTACTTCTCTCATAACAGGGATAAAAGCATGGCACACGTGGTAAGGGACTATGGTTAGGCTCTCTGTGGAAAATAGTTGCAACCACTACTAAATAAAGTCATCATGAAATGTTTTTCTTTCTTTCAGGCTTGTAACTGCTGAACTTAACATGTTTATGTTTTGTTTACACATTTTTGACCAACACTTAAAAATTAAGAGATTTCATGTCATATTCTGAGCCTGCATTTCTGACTGGCAGGAGTGGAGTAGAACTGGGAAGCAGAGGCCAAAGGGGTATGTGGTCTCAAGTGGAATTTAAGTGTTTTTAGTTCCTGTTTGGGAAGAGGGAAAATATAACTTAGGACTTTAGTAAATTATAGGATACATTGTATAATTCTTGGGGGTACCCATTAAAAAGATTTTTTAAAAAAAGAACAGAGTATATAATTTCCAAACCAGAATTTAAAAAATCGATGAAGGGTACCTCAAAAGATGACCAAAACTAAGATAAAAAATAAAGAAGACACAAGAGAAACAGAATACACACAATTCATCAGTACCACAGATACAGTGGATTAAATGCTCTAATTAAAAGACAAAGATTGGCTAGATTTTAAGGTTGTATCTATATACCACAAAAAGGCTGAAAGTATAATAGTGGAAAATACTTATGTAATAACCAATAGAAAATTTGTAAGCTAATCAAGCAAAATAACTTCAGCAAAATAACAAAAACTTTAAGCGTTATAAGAGTTTTAAAGAGGGTCACTATATAATGAAGCTCAGTTCACCAGGAAAATAAACTAAGCTTGTATGTATGTTATATAATTTCAAATTCAAACAAAAGCTGATAAAATTACGGCTATAAATAGACAAATCCATCATCAGAGTCTGATTTTAAAATATGCCCTTAGTAACTGATCAGGGGAATAAAAAAATCAGTAAGACTATAGATAATCTGAACAGAGTTAAGTAATTTGATCTCAAGTGTATACCTTCTGCCTACAGGACTTCTTTATATTGCAGGTCTCCTGGTGACAAACTCAGAAAAAATCTTTGCTTTTGTTTTTGAAAAGCAGTTTTCCTAGGAATATAATTCTAGGTTGACAGTTTTTTTTTTCCTTTCAGTACTTTTAAGGAAATCCAATGTCATCTTTATCTTTGTTCCTCTGTATGTCATGTCTTTTTTATCTGGCTACTTTAATCTGTCTGCTTACAATTTTCTCTTTATTACTGGTTTTGAGCAATTTAATTATGCTACCTTTGTGGGTTTTCTTTATGTATCACTTATTTGGGATTTTTTGAGCTTCTTGAATATGCAGGTGCATAGCATTCATGTTTGGAAAATATTAGGCCTGTGTCCTGCAGCTCACTGGGTTGTTTCTATTGGTGTCTTAAAGCTCTCTAAACTTTTCTTCTGCCCTGTCTGATCTGCCATTAATCTCATAATTTTTATCTCAGATGTAGTTTTTATCTCTAAAGTTCAATTTTGATTTTTAAGTATCTTCTTAACTTTTTGCAGATAGTTCTATTAACTGTTTTAATATCTTGTCCTAATTCTGACACCTGTACCAGTTCTGGGTCAGTTGTGACCAGCTGTTTTCCACATTATGACCATGTTTTCCTGCCTCATTGTGTGCCTGGTAGTCTTTTACTGGATGCCAGACATTGTGAATTTTATTTTTGTGGGTTTTCAATATTTTTGTATTCCTTTATATCTTCTTGAGTTTTGTGGAAATTAGTTGACCCTTCAGGTCTTGCTTTTCTGATTTATTCATTGGGTACAGAGCAGTGCTCAGTCTAGGGCTAATTATTCTCATACTACTGAGGCAAGACTTCCCTGAGTTCTCTACCCAATGCTCCATGAATTATACTCCTCCCCCACCCCCATTCTGGCCTTTAGGAATATGCACTATTTCTAGACCTGTTTAAAATGCCAAATTATTTCCCCTAAACCTTTCAGATTTTTCTTTCCTTCCCCCTGGTTAGTTTCTCACATAAAACAAAGTACTCTGCAGAATACAGCACATCAGTGCAACTCTCTCCTCTCTGGGACTTGATCCTATGAACTCTTCTTCTCTGGGCCTTTCCAGACTCTCAGCTGTGTCTTCTCACCTCAAGAAATCTCTGTTTTTGTCTCACTTACCTTTCTCTGTG
Source organism: Hyaena hyaena (assembly GCF_003009895.1). NCBI lineage: Eukaryota > Metazoa > Chordata > Mammalia > Carnivora > Hyaenidae > Hyaena > Hyaena hyaena. Next base: position 272,630 of record NW_024080681.1, read on the forward strand.
CCTTGGCTTGTAAACTCTCAAGGCCGTAAACTCAGGCAATCATTGGGCTCATCACATTTGTTTTCTCTCATGGATCCATTATCTTTCATTCTTGAGGTCACCGTCTTGAAAACAACTGTTTTATGTTGGGTTTTTTTTTGGTTATTTCATGGGGGAAAGTAAATCCAATCCTTATTGTTCCAAATTGGTTAGAAGTCAAAGTTCTAAAACTATTTTTTTTATTATGCACAAAACCCTGATTCTTAACAATCCCAAGGGGGACTAATATAATAATAGTAAAAACTAAGAAACGCTGAGGTAGATCTAAAAGGTTAAGAAATTCTGACATAGGTCCTAAGTCACTGGCTTGAAAAGATTTTTACGATATTATCAGTCAGGATAAATTAGACTTATATTTTAGTAACCACCCCTAAACCTCCATTACTAACAGCAACAAAAATTTCTCACTCATTTTAAAAGTCCACTGCATACTGGAATGATGATTTTTCTGCTCATGAGTTACTTGGATGACAGAGCAACCACCCTCTCAAATAGTGACAGTAAACAAATCAGAGGAAAGACAAGAGTCTAAAAGGTCTCATACTGGCAATTCAGTGCTTGAGTTCAGAAGTTACACGTGTCATATTTGCCTGCAATTCACAGACCTACACAGGTGGCCCCACTCACCCATAATGGAAGTGTAATCCTGTTGTGTCTGGTTCTCTAGGGAGAACCTAACCATATGGGACCATCCTTCTGGTCAATAGCTATTCAGTGCACCCTCCTTCTTACAGCCCAAACACATTTTCTTTTCTAAGCAGAGGTAACTCAAAGCCCCATTAAATCAATGACAGCAAGTGCAAAGTTCAGTATCTCCTGACAGTCTCTAAGTTGGGTAATGGTATGCACTAGTCTCCTCTTGAACTATTGACCTATGAATTACAAAGCTATCCATCTCCTACACATACAAGGTTGAAACAGAAATATAAAGGGGGAATTTGAGAGATACACAGTCAGTGGCCCATATATATATATATATAATGGAATATTACTCAGCCATACAAAAGAATAAAATCTTGCTATTTGCAATTATGTGGATGGAGCTAGAGAGTATTATCCTAAGTGAAATAAGTCGTTCAGGGAAGAACAAATACCATATGATTCATTCATATGTGGAATTTAAGAAAGACAAATGAACACAGGGGGAAAAGAAGAAAGAGGCAAACCAAGAAACAGACTCTTAATTACAGAGAACACACTGATGGTTACCAGGGGGGAGGTAGGAAGGGAGATACGGTAAATAGGTGATGGGGATTAAGGGCGATATTTGTTGTGATGAGCACCAGGTGTTGAATGGAAGTGCTGAGTCACTAAATTCTACACCTGAAACTAGTATCACTCTGTATGTTAACTAACTTGAATTTAAATTAAAACTTGGAAAGAAAAAAAAGTTGGGCCCAAGGGTTCATTTTAAGACTTGAACATTTACAAACTGTTAGTCCAAATTCATGGTTTCTTTGACAGTATATATCTCTCAAAACTTTTGCTTTTTATAGGATACCAATTAACAGTGACCTAATAGTCACACCCTCAATTTTAAAGAAATGGTCCCTCTAACTTTTCCTTAAACCTAACTGGAGTACCTTGAGTCCATCAGGCATTGATAGAAGACTAAAACTTTAGAACCCATTTCCTAAGCCATTTTGTCTATCTGAACAGATTTACTGGGCATTAGTATTTTCAATTTCCAATTTCCAATTCCTGACAGATATTAATATTTAGCAAATGGGAATAAGGAATAACATTACTGGGAATTCTCAGGAATCCCCAAATTATACAGAATCATCATTCTGTATTTTTCATAACACTATAAATAATATATTTTAAAATAGTTATCACCATAACAAATGCTGCATTTTTCTGTGATAGTTACAGAAATGTTTCAGACATTTTCTGTTAAAAAGACATAAATATATGATTAATTAATATGAACCCAATGTATTATGACAAGATTATATATTTCAATACCTGTCTCTGCTTGACACAGACATTTGATAACAGAAAGCATCAAATGAAGGAAACATTAGCATAAATGCCAAATTAAAATCATTTTAAAAATTGAAAGTACTATAAGTACTAGTTAAAAGTTTACCTTAAAATGAAACTTAAAAGCACACAGTACATTAACTGCCCTGATAGTTTTCATCTATATTTTGTAACAAACATTTCAGACATAGAAACTTATCTTTCATTTTCACATTACTATTAGTTGAATACTAAGGATTGTCCAAATACATCTACAAGCTGGAGTTTGGTTACATGTAGATTTATAAAAGTTCTTTTCTCTTTTTAATGATGAAAATATTTTGTTTGCTTTTCCTGATTTTGGTCTTGCTGTTGAAAGTGACACTGCTTTTAATAATTTAGACCTTAGATCAGTTTCTGACTTCATTATGTTCCAAAAGATTTGCTTCTCTTCTTTGCATTTCTAGTTAAAATATTTGCAAAGAACAGCAGTCTTTGGCAAATAATCATACAAACTTGGAAATGCTGACAAATTTGGTAGTATTTGAATATTACATTTGGATGTCCCATGAAAGTTAACAGCACTACACAGAATCACAGGTCAAAATTGACAATTTAAGGAATTAGTTTGCTTCCATTTATTATTTCTTAGAACACCAGTGATGGGATATGCATAAAGTATATTTTATATATTTTATATACTTTTATAAATATATATAATCCTATTCACATTTATTTTACTTATAAGAATGACTCACCGTTAGTAGCAGACAGGAACATAAACATACATTTATACATGGCAATAGCTAAAGTAAGACTGAATGATCAGATTGTGACCATTTCTGTTCTATGTCCTTCTGTTCTGATTCCTGGAAATGTTGAACTTATTCTTGGACTCCACGTCAGCATTCCCCATTTTTGCTTTTGGGCTTGACTTCAGTGGATTCCTGAATGGTCCAGTAATGGTTCTAAATTCATTACTAAGCTTTAATTCTTGCTTAGTTGCAATTCTTTTTCCTGTTTCACTAATTTCTTGACTGACGGGTCATGAGATTCAGAAAAATACATAAATTTCCCAAGAAATGCTGTGAAAGAACTCCTTCACAGAAACACTGGGGGGGTGGGGTTGGGGGCGCGCGGCTCATCTTAACCTAATTAGAAATTTAAAACAATTAGTATGATGGCCACATTCTTGAATTAATTCAGTTTTCTTACTTAAAGGCCTTCCCTTTTGACTGACTGGGGATGAGGTCTGTCTTTCCCAACTCTTCAAGTACCTGAATGTCTGGACTTTTCTTACTCTCTTTTATTTCCACTGGAAATCTTCCCATTTCTCATCTGGGTTCACTTCTTTCTTAAAATATCCTGTCAAATGCAACTAATAAAATTGTTATCCAAACTCTTCTAATAGAGATAAAACTTCACTATATTATTTTTCTTCCAAGTATTGTAAGCAAGTTTACCAAATCTTTCACCACAGCAAATGTGGATTATCTCACATAGCTTTACCACCTGTCACCTAGGCCAATGCAATATAGTTTAATTTAGTTCAGTTTTGTTTCTTTTTATGGCAGCATTCCACTTTCTGGACTAATCCTGTATCAAATGAGATATTCCCTAACTGTATTAAGTTAAAACAAAAATGGTTATTTCTCCCTCATGCTACATGTCCATCTAAATAAACAGGGAGGCTCTGTTTACAGTCCCTCAGGAACCCAGCCTGATGCAGCAATCACATCACCATGTCAGAGAGAAATGAAAGTTCTAAAGAGTCTCATATCAACACGTAAATGATCCAAACTGAAGTAACTTTCACTTGTAACTTGCTGGCTAGGTAACAGTCATATTACTGCACATTGGAAATATTTAGTGAATAGCGCAAATGAAAGTCACATTAGGTGAAAAACGCTAAATTTGTTTGAAGAGTCAAAATAAAATCTAGATAATTAAACTTTTAACTCTAGGAGTTCATGCTGGAACAAGAAGCTTTCCATAAGCATCATGGGAAGACAATTAAAGTTAGGTACTGGTATTTGGCTACTTAAAAACTGAATACTCTTCAATCTAATACTGCACTTAGAATTCTAGTACAAATAATAATATAGACCAACATTTATGAACTGAGAGCTTCCCTACAGTATTTATAATAGTGAAAATAAAAGAAGTGTAAAATTATGGCATACTTATATAAAAATATAGAGCAGGTGCTAGCAAACTTTTTCCTAAAGTGACAGATTTAAGCTTTAATTTTGTGAGCCAAAAGGTCTCTGTCATGTAAAATTGTGCTATTGTAGTGCAAAAGCTACAACGGACAACATATAAACAAGTGATATGGATATTTTTAAATACAATTTTGTTTATAAAAACAGTTGGCCAACCATGGGTCATAGTCTGCTAGCCCCTAATACAGAACAATCAAAGTCATGTTTTTAAGGCAGTGGATGAAGACCTGAAATATTTAAAAAATGTAAAACTCTATTTTAAATTCTCCAAAATTCTCCACAAATGGCAAGTTTTACTTCAATATTTAAAGGGTTTCAATCATTTTTAAAAAGAGTTTGGATTGGGTGAGTGATGCAGTCAATTTTCTGTTCTGTTTTTTGAAAAGCTGAATGACCCCAGATGTACCTGAGGTATTTTCTAGACACCAAAATCCAAGGTAACTTCTATGATCAGCAGTTGTTCAGGCCATTAACATCTACAGCTACGGTTTCATTTACAGCTTAGCTCAATAATCATGATGACACACTGTGTCATCAAATAAGACTAAATTATGCCTAGTATATTCTTTTAAATAATGAAAGCAGTTTTGTAATACTTTTCACAAGCAATTAAAAGTTACCTTTACCTAACTGTAAAAGTGATTTCTCACGCTATCTCATTCCTCTATGATGTTACACTTGTTGCTAAAGATGTGTTTAATTCCTTACAAGGTGATTCCAGTGAAGTATTGTTTAATGTATAGCTTTTGAGGTGAAAATTAAACATTGCCATCACTTTTAAAAATCTAATACTAGTTTTTGTCTACATGGTTCTGGAGATGTGTCTCATTTGAAAAAATAGTTTAAAAATAATTTTCTCTCTTTAAATACTTATAAATAGGAAAGTTAAATGTTTCATTTCTTAACTGAAAAAGCAAGTCTATTGTTAAGGTAATCTAGTAAAAATGAAATATATGCAATCCTTTAGGGTCTACTTACATACAGAGGTCCTATTTCATTGAAGTCAGTACAAGTGAGTGGTTGGGGAGTAATAATTTTGATGGAACAAAAATGATGTCAATGATGAAGTAAAAAAATGACATTACAGAAGCCCATAAAGATTTAATGATGATAAAACTTTTATAATTATTTTATAAAGTATATCTTTAGAGGCGCCTTGGTGGCTAAGTTGGTTAAGTGTCCAACTTTGGCTCAGCTCATGATCTCATGTTTCATGAGTTTGAGTCCTGCATCAGGCTCAGTACTGACAGCTCAGAGCTTGGAACCTGCTTCGGAATCTGTGTCTCCCTCTCTCTCTGTTCTTCCCATACTCGTACTGTCTCCCTCTGTCTCTCAAAAAATGAATAAATGTTAAAAAAATTTTAAAAAATAAAGAATATCTTTAAATTACCTATCTTTCCTATTAATAATATATTCACTCTCTCTTCTTCCTGAGGTAAAATGCCTCAATTCCTATTAATAGAAGGGATCACTAGGTCCTTTTCTTTAGGTTAAGAAGTTCCCTATCCCAAATGCATATAATCACTGTAAGAATAATAAATAAAACTATAATTACTACCATCAATGGGAGAGTTCTTTGCAAAAAGGTAATTTATTTTAAAAACGGACATTCAATATAAATGCTGGGAACAATTGATGTGGTAGGAAGTTCTAATTTCAGAATCAGATCAAATTTCATTCAAATCTTAGCTTTGTACCCTTAGGAAAATAATTGCCTAGATATTTGGTTTCCTCATCTTTTTACTTACAGCTAAAATAATGGGACTTGTATATTATCCGTTCCTTTTTAAAATGTTAAGAATAGTTTTTTTTTTTAATGTTTTATTTATTTCTAGGAGAGAGAGAGAGAGACAGCGTGAGCAGGAGAGGGTCAGAGAGAGAGGGAGACACAGACTGAAACAGGCTCCAGGCTCTGAGCTAGCAGTCAGCACAGAGCCCGACGCGGGGCTCGAACCCACGAACCACGAGATCATGACCTAAGCGAAAGTCGGACGCTTAACGACTAAGCCACCCAGGCACCCCTGTTAAGAATAGTTCTTAAAAAATTCATGGATGAAAAAAATTCCAATTTCCTCCCTATTGAAGAGATGCAAAGGGAAAGAAAGAATACAAACAGATATGGCATTCAGATTTTCCATGTAAATTAAAAGTATACGCACAAGATGAATATAATGCTTCTTAGTGTCACTGAACTGCACTGAAAGTCAATCATAAGTTTATTGTTAGGGAACAGGGAACTACCATACACCAAGGCACCTTGGTAGGTAGTTCTTAGGCAAACAGTCACTAGAGTGCATCACTGGCTTTCACTGATATTAAGTCAGTCTAAGCACTCTAAAGCAGGCAAAGGCAAACCACAATCCAAGGGCCAAACATTCTTGTTTTGTAAACAAAGTTTTATTGGAACACAAACAGGCTATTATATACATTACATCTATAGCTGCTTCAAGCTACAAGGAAAAGTTGAGAATAACTGTGACCACATGGCCCACAATTATTTACTATCTGGCCCTACACAGAAGTTGTTTGCGGTCCACTGTTCTAAATCACTGGTACTGAAAGGTTTGGTCTGTGCACCTGAACTGTTTGTTCCTCTCAATGGAAATGAGAAAAGGAGATGGTAAGAGAACATAAACCAGTTATGTTACCAAATACAATGCTTATTTCAACTACACTTTTGTTTTCATTGTCAGACTTTCTCTTAGAGTTTGGTACAGTTTCGTCTTCTAACGGACAGGCATAAACAGTTCACTGATTAGCTACTATGAAGGTATCTACTCCACCATTACTCTAAAGGTATAAAGCCACAGGAACTACCTAAAGCTCAAAGGGATTAAAAAGTGTCATTTAGGGACTTATTTTGGCACAGTGATCTAGGGTTTTGTACATTAGGTGATCTGCCAGGCAACTAACCAAATAAGAATTAGAAAATAGTCTTTACATAAACTTTCTTCTACTCCTTGCACTTCTAAGGTTTAAATTAGTCCAAAAATCTTGTCTGCTACAGTTTTATGTTTCAACAAGGTGAAGGGTAACAGCTAAAAAGTCCCTCTCTCCCTATCTTTGCTTGGTGGCAAGAAAGATGAAAATATTTGACCCCCTCAAAAAAATTTTTCAAGAAAGTAAACCAATAATATATTTTGCCTGTTTAGGCTCTTTGTTGGGCAGATAGAAAACTAGAATAGTAAATTATATTGCTCTTGAAATAAAAGAATTTTTAAAGCAGATATATTTTCTATAAATATTAACAGTATTTTCCCCTGTACTTTAAGGCCTAATTTAAAATAAATCATGCATCAAGTAAAGAATGCAGAATGAAATCCTACCACTAAATTCAACATGAAATTTCCTTGAACAAGTATATAATTTCTAAAGGCGCCAAAGGTAATCCAACTCAAGCAGGTTTCTGAAAAATAAAATTATTCAGGGACAGATTTTTATTGCAAATATTTACTCAAAAACTACTATATACAGCAGAATTTTAAGAGCTGTTTAAAACATTTAACATTCAATAAAACAAAATTTAAGAACTCAAAGCACATTTTAAGAAGTAAAAATGTAGCATTTTAAATAAAATTTTTAAGTACTTTAAAGCAAACTACTGTTATTCATATTATTTATTTCTATACCTATTATTATCTATGATAAAAAACAATTGAAAAAACAATTTAGCAGCCATTTTATGGATAAAATAGGATATGGATAAATTAGGCTAACTGTCCCAAACCAAATTTTTACATCACTGCTTTAGGTCCCATTTGAAGTTTCTATTTTACAATTAAAGAAAAAGTCACTTAAACATGGCATGAACCAGAACATGTTTTCAGTTTACTGCTTTACAATATCTACACTATACCATACTTTGGTTTGGTTTCCAGACCATTTTTATGGGTCTATTTCTAAAGATCATTAAAACAATTTTAAAAGCATAATAGCTACAGGAGTTTCAATAATGGGTTTCTATTTTATACAACATCAAGGGATTTTTGCACAGCTTACATACTGACAAAAAGCACAAATATAAATTTACATATTAATAATTTCACTTTCACTGAAAGTTTAATTAAGATAAGCTTACAGCCTTGCAGGCTAACACTTGTATGGAGGTACACAGATTCAAATATTCTGTTTACATGCTTGTGACAGTCTGGAATGTTATATTAAATCCAAAATTAACTTTATATTCGTCCAAATTCTCATTAGATCAATTAATTTAGCACTCTAAGCATGCCCCATTTACCAGCATTATACTCGACATGAAGCCTTCATTAACACTGCCTATCAGCCATTACTTTAAATCAATTATTCCCAAAAGGTACTTGGTTTCCAAATTTCTTCCTTTAAGTTAACTGAAAAGGATCTATAGGTAATAAGAACTTTTAGCTTAAGACTGATGGAAGTTTCAAAAGCTTTATTATTATAATTAATATTCTAAAAATCAATTCATACTGGCCACCAAGTTCTCTTCACAAACTGTTAAATGAGAGTTTTCCATTGTGAACTAGCTTTCATTAAAATCCATAATAGTTTTAAAGGCTTTTTGGAAATCCATACAAATCATGCTATTATGGGTGAATCGATATCTTTAATAACATGGATTGAACATACAGGTCAAGTGTATATGAATGACTTCCCTCACATTTTCCTATTTCTGACCTCTGTAGAACAGCACCACTGAGCTCACCTGATAGCACTGTTCCAAATATTTTTACCGTTGGTACACTAAACTTAGAATGACTAATAAATTTCAACTTCTTTCTTTTTCATCTGCCAGGTCTACTGTTGTCTCTGTTGTGCTAGGGCTATTTTCTCCAGGAACACTGTCAGTTTGATCAGACACTACTTCATCAGTCATGGCTGAAGGATCACCATTACCTTTCTGAAGAATCTCTGTGGCTTCATACTCAAGTACCTCTGATGGAGTCAAAGGTTCTAAGTGAATACTGCCTTGCTCACTAACATCAGAACTAACAGATTCAGGTTCATCTCTTTTTCTCAAAAACTGATCAATGCTAACATCACCAGATGTTAACCGCAAATTCTTAATATTCTTTGAAGAAAACCTAGCTTGACTGGAGTTGGAATCTTCATTCTGATCACATGACATTATGTTTCCTGAACTTTGGCACGTCTTCAACTCCATTTTCTGATAAATGTGCTGTATTTGCTTTTCCTTTTCTACTTTATCTGTGTCAATATTTGAATCATGACTGAAGACATTCTTTAACCCAGTTTTCTGGTCTTCAAGACAGGTATCATTTTCCTTATTTGACACTGTTATGCTTTCTTCATTTTCTGTTGCTAATGAGCCTTGAAATGAATTTGTATCACATCCACTTTTTTCTTCCTCTGAAGAAGCTTTATCTTGTTTACTGAAAAAATAAAGCCATTTATTATCTATTCCTTTATAACACATTGTATTTGAACACTATCAAAATAAAGACATGCTCTTAAAAAAAAAAAATAGCCCAAGTCTCTAGTCCTTGCCATGTTACACTTTAGGAGATGGCCATTTTCTTAGGCTGAGAAGAAATTCTCTTTTCTTAGAAGAGACTGAGAAACTCCAGAGCCACATCTTAAAAGGAGACCTGGGGAATCTATCAAAACTGGTTTTAGTCCTAATAATCATTACTTTCAACTGTTCATACTCTTGCCTGTCTAGGTTAAAATTTAAGCATTCTTATTAATTTGAAACTTTAAACAAGAAGTGAACATATCTGGAAAAAACTATTTTTTTAATGTTTATTTATTTTTGAGAAAGAGAAAGAGTGTGAGCAGGGGAGGGGCAGAGAAAGAGGGAGACACAGAATCTGAAGTAGCTCTAGGCTCTGAGCTATCAGCATAGACCCCTACTCGGCTTTGAGCCCACAAGCCGCGAGGATCATGACCCGAGCAGAAGTTGAGCAGAACTGAGCCACCTAGGAGCACCAGAAAAAACTATTTTTTAAGTGACTCCTATATCCTCTTAATTAGAATGTCTTTCCTTATGCAAAATCAAATAAACATTTATAAATATTTCCCTAATTTTTTAATAGCTTAATTAAAAAAAGCAAACACATGCCTGAAAAATATATGTAAATATATACAACAAGCATATATACATAAATGTTTGTTTATATATAAAAATGTTTATGTGTGTATGAGTGTAAGTGTGTTCACACTTATCCTGGCATGTTAACACCAACTATGTAGTGAACCATAATATATTAGATGATTTCAGGAGTAGATTTCAGTGATTCATCCCAACAAATGTATAACACCCAGTGCTCATCCCAACAAGTGTCCTTTATTATTTAATAGAGCAAATCAACTATATTCTACTACTTATCTTCCTAAGTTTAATAGTTAAAAATGTAAAATATATTTGTGCAAAGATGCTCATAAAAACAATGTTTAAATAGTGAATACAGAAACAACCTAATATCTAACAAGAGAGCAATGATTTAAATAATTATACTGGTAAATAGAAAATATGAATCTTCTTTAAACACTGTTGGTTTCCAAACCAAATCCCATTAGGACTTTTAATTAAACACTCATTATTCAAACCATAAATTAATTTGGAAAATGGGCTATCATACAGTAGTTATTAGCTATTTGTTATCACAGTAAGTTTATATTTTTATTCACTTAGACCCTGTACATTTCTTATTTTTTGTTTTTGTCAATTAGCTATTTTATCCATTATATTTTGTAACCATGTTATTGGTATATCGAAAAAATCAGATTTTTGTAACAAAGTATCTTAATATATACTCTCATTAATTTCATTCTTAGCTCATTTTCTTGGATCTTATAGGTCAAATATACCATCTGCAAACAATTAGCTTATTTTCCTCATTTAAATGTATATAATCAGTATTTTTGTTAAGATCTTATTGGACTAACTACAATTTACAGAAAACATTAAATTATAGAGAGGTGAATGGTCTGCTTTTTATAACTCCTTCGTTGAATTTTTGTTAACTATTCTCCCTGTCCCTAAATTCTAGGTTAAGAAAGGCTACATAATTTTTCTAGTAAAGTCTAAGAAACACCTTCATAAGGTCTTATTCCATAATTTTCTTTTCAGGGGCAAGAGAGTAATCACTCTTATTCAGTTAACCAGCACCCTACAACTTATGCTATATAGCTGTATATAAAATATACAGCATAAAGATAGAAATGGGGAAATTGCTTAATTTAAAAAGATAAAATAAAATTATCTTTATCTGGAATTAAGTTCTAATTTGAATGTTAGATTCTCTTTTGTTAAGAAAGCTTCTAAAATGACTTGTGCTCTTTAGTGTTGACCAGAGCATTACATTTTTAAAAGCCAATTCCTGAAGTCTGAAACTTTTATGTTAAGTTCCCACCACAGAAGTACCTTTATAGCTTTTGAAAATACTCGAGGAAAAAAAGATTTTAAGATGATTTGTTTGCAAAAATTGTCTCCATCTGTCTTGTAACTTGCAGTGTCTTGTAATTGTTTTCATTTGATAGGGGCAATTAATATCTGTTAACATTTTATTTACTAATAAGTACTTTTTAAAAATTTAACAACTATAAGTTGTTTAAAAATGTGAAAACTAAAAAAATGATTTTAAAACTAAGGATCAACAGTATATTTTTGTTGAATTGAAATTTCAAATTTTTATTTTAATTAAAACTAAAATAATGGGGCACTTGGGTGGCTGAGTCAGTTAAAAGTCCAGCTCCTGGTTTCAGCTTAGGTCACAATCTCATGGTTTTGTGGGTTTGAGCACTGCACTGGGCTCTGTACTGGCAGCACAGACCCTGTCTGAGATTCTCTCTCTCCCTCCCTTTCTGCCCCTCCCCCATTTGTGAGCTCTCCCTCTCTCTCAAAATACATGAACTTAAAAAAAAAGTAAACAAAATAACTAAAGTAAAATATCAATTAACTAAAATAATGCAGCTCAGCTCAAGTATCAAGGTTTTTATGTACTTGAATTCCAAGAGAGTCAGTTTTTCCTTATGTTTACCTTTCAGAATTTGATGTTTCTCTTTCTCCTTCAGCCATATTAGGTCTTGTAATTTCCTGAAATGATTAAGAATGTTTCTTTTATATTCATAGTTAGGCTTAAGCTACTTTAATGACACTAAACTTTCTGGATTAAAAGAACTTAAGTGTTCAACTTAATATACCAAAGAAATAGAAAAACAATTTCTTAATCTAAAGGATGTACTAGAATAATTCTCCAAATTAAAAGCATAACTTAAAAAAATTATTAAAAAGTACCTATCAGAATTTCAGTGTACCAAAAGTTTCTGAACCAAGGTCATGAAGCAATTAACCAGTTATAACAATATCTGTTTTTCTTAGACTGTTTAAAATGTGGGCTGTAATTATAATCACTTGAATAAAAAACTAGTAAAACACAAATTGAATTTGAATAACAAGTTGCATCCACAGTATTTTATACAAACATATTAAATACAAACATTTATATAAAACATTTATGAAATTATAATTTCATATTTGGAGTCATGTTAACTCTTCCATTGTCAAACCAAGTAATAGGAAATGATAGATTAAATATTTGGTTACTTTAAATGTTTTACAGGGAGAAAAGAATACAATAAAATGTCAGTAACCCAGAGTCCAGACTAACAGTTCATAAAATTACTGATTACTGAGCACATGATGCATGAGGAATGTTAAGAGCTCTGCATTCATTATCTCATTTAATCTTCATATTAGGAATTCTCAACTCCAGTTTTATAATAAGAAATACAGCTACATAGGTTAAGTAGAGAACCCTAGATAATAACTACAATAAATGGTGAAAATTCAAATCTAGGTCTAGTTCTTAAGTACTATAGTGATTGACTACTGAAATTGATAATGGTGTATTAATCACACACATTTATTTTTTTTTTACTCTCCTAACACCCTGCTAAAATGAGGCAAAGATATAAAACATTTTCATTCATAAAGACCAAGAAAACACCAAAGCATACTGATTGTCTATGGGATTTCAACAAATTTTTAGATGGAAAGTGACTTTGCAGCACAGAGGAAGTTACAACTAAATATCTGAGTAAGGGAGTGCATGGAGAAGAAAATCAATTTGCCCAGAAACTTAAGCAATCTGGTATTTGGAGTAATTCAGTTTAATATCCAGTTACATAAAAAAATTAAAATGAAGCACAAGGACTGCTGAGAAATCTAAATGCTTTCCTCAACTCAGACAATAGATACCTACCCTTTCCTCTACAAGACAGGCTAAAGTTTAACTTTATGAACTAAAGACAATCTAGACTTGTGAACACTAGGAATGGCAAAGGGCAACGATGAGGTACTGGGAGAAAAGAGAAACATGTGGTCAAAGTCCATAAACTGAATAAAGGTCCCCACAGTTCTTCTCCTAGAATGGCTCCCAGTATGCTAGCAGCTGGAGAGATCACTCTTCACTCTACTACCACCATCTGAAATCTAGAAGATTCTTCTTCAGAGAAAATTATCAGACTCAAGACAGACAAGGTTTCCTATAATGACGTGGAAAGCATCTTCCTCACCAAAGAATTAGCTCATCATCTGATTTTCCTGTGGGAAGTCTCAACAATTCCCATACAGACTGTATAGATTGTATAGAGCACTAATCCAGAAGAACGAACTAATTTCATATTATAATACATGTCAACAGTTCTCCAAGTGTTTTCCACAGACACCTTGGGGCCGCAAGACACTTTCAGGAGGCAGGTGAAGTTAAAACTCATGGTACAAAATCAATAGTGAGTAAACATGCTGGCATCTTAACAAGAATTAAGGCAGTGGCATCAAACCAAAACTACACTAGCAGTAACTGAATTCTTCACTGGCAAACACCAGCAGTAACACTCACTTGATTAAATATCAATCTCGGAGTTCATGTCATTTGAATATTCTGTGTGATAAAATAGAAGTATGGATAAAGCACTGCTATTGTATACTGAAAACACTTTGGTCTGAGACTGAGTTGCAAGTTGCAATAGTAAACTTAGGTATACATTTTTCATAGAATATCATTTTTATTTTAAAGGATGACTGCCAAACTATAAATATTTAGACATGGTTATTTAGGACATACTTTCTTGAAAACTAACAAAGTAGGGGCACCTGGGTGGCTCAGTCAGTTAAGCGTCTGACTTCAGCTCAGGTCGTGATCTCACAGTTTGTGGGTTCGAGCCCTGCGTCGGGCTCTGTACTGACAGCTAGCTCAGAGCCTGGAGCCTGTTTCTGATTCTGTGTCTCCCTCTCTCTCTGACCCTCCCCTGCTCATACTGTCTCTCAGAAATAAATAAAACACTAAACAAAAAAATTTTAATAAAGAAAACTGACAAAGTAGGCCTGTCATAGCAAAGAAAACAACTGACAGTGTTTATTGACATAATAAAATTAAAACAAAAATAAAATTTTAGGAAAACTTGCAGTCACCATTGATTAGATTAATGCTAATAATGAATGTGCATACTTGCAATTATACATACAACATGTCAACATTTGCAAGATCTATGTAATGCAGTGAACCAACTATCTTCCCAAATGACTAATCTATGATGCTATAAAATCACTTATGAATGAAAGATTCAATCAAAGTGTAAGGCAGACCACTAGATTTTAATGTAGCAAACATATAAGTTCAGTGATATGGAATCAAATTCTGCACTGGAAAAAACCTTTATGAAAACTTCCACTTGCCTACTTTTAAAGAGTATCAAAAAATAATCACAATTATTTGAAAAGACTATTGAAGTACTGGCTAAGGCTGGATATTCCTCATATATTTCAACCACAATAACATATCACAAAAGACTGAATGCAGAAACATGAAAATCTAGTTTTCTTATACTTAACTAGACATTAAAAAGTAATGCAAAAGAATAAAATACCAGGCTTCTAATTAAATATCTTGTATTTCAGAAAATAATTTTCATAAAAGTGTTATTTATGTGAACAGAGAGTAGTTTATTAGTTTTATTTTTAAGTTATAATATATTTTAGAACTCCTAGTTTTAATTTCTAATACGGCAAACCCAATACTCTTTGAGAGTACTAGGAATATATGTAAATAGTACCCCCTGGAGTTCTTCAGTGCACAACCTGTATGACTACATGAGGCAGCCCTGTCCCCATTCAAAAATGAGTTTTCACTGCACTTTATAATGCTTCACTCTTTAGTGTGTATGGGCAGCCAAGAATCACCACACAACTGAACACATTCTTTAACATCAGAAATACTGAAACAAATTGGAAAGGAATAAAGAAAGGAGCTAGGAGATATGAGAGACATTGCTGGGAAAGAAAGACAAAATATATAATATACATTTAGTATCCTGCAAGAAGTATAAGATTTTACATCCATTAAGTAGGAACAAAAATTATGAAGAGAACCGAAGGACAAATAAAAATATTAAAGAGCTCTTCAAAAATAAATATATGACAACTATAATAAGTTATTAAGTACAGAAAATCTTTTTAAAAAGATTAAATGAAAAAGACAAAAAGAAGGAAGGCAAGAAAGAAAATACCATACAATTAGAGGAGTTAAAGCAGGAAATCAGTGTCACATCAACAGGAGAACATGAACAAATAAAAGTGAAAATTTACCTAAGAAATAATATAAGAAAACTTCCCCAAACATATACCTCCAAATACAAAGGCTTATCAAATGTCTACCATAATGAATGGATGAATGGAAAATGGATGACTGGTGAACATATTATCATGAAATTTCAGAACACTAAAGATAATCATTAAAGTTTCCAGAAAGAACAAAATAAACAAAAAACACAATGAAACTGGAGAAAGAATGGCATCAGGCCTATAAAAAACAATACTTTCAAAACTGCATGGGAAAAATGATTTCTATGTACTTCAGCCAATCTATCATTTAAGTAAATATAAATAAAGTTTTAAATATGCAAGGAGTGAAAAAACATGCACTTCTTCTGAGGAAGTTGTTAGCATGTTTCATCAAAGTAAGAAGTAAACAAAAACAACAAAAAGGCACTCATAGTTCAGGAAATAGGACATCCAAAATAAGAAAGTGGAAAAGGAAAATCCTGATACAACAAACTATGCACCAGACTTGGAGAGTAAGTAGTTCACAATGAAGGAGATCTGAAGAGATATACAGACTCTCCAACAATTTCTTTTGATGTGTGTGAACATTTGGAAAAAATACTTCCAAACATTAGATAAATAAATCACATTAAAAAAAAAAACAGCCTTAAGCGTATAGAAAAACAAATGAGTAAAGATATATATTGTTTAACTCCATAAAAGTAAAATAAGATATAGTAAAGGGAAAGAAATCATAGTATTTTCCAGATCAGCACACATAAGGGTCTCAAAAACTGTGATGTAACTATGCTGAGATCAGTGGTATGCAAAGCCATACTGGAACCTGAGGTAAAAGGAAAAACACATATCCCTATATACATGTTTTTTTTTTATTGTGATAAAATACACATAAAACTTACCATCATAACCACTTCTAAGTGTACAGTTCAGTGGTACTAAATACATTTGCATTGTTTTACATCCATCAACACTACCCATGCCCATACCTTTTTTATCTTGTAAAACTAAAACTCCATACTTACTAAAACAACTCCACATTCTCCTCTTTCCTGCAGCCCGTAAGCACCACTACAGTCTGTCTTTATAATTCTGACTGCTCTAAGTACCTTATAAAGGGGAATCATATGGTATTTATCTTTTTGTGACTGATTTAGTTCATTTAACATATGCATTCAAGGCTCATCCATGCTGTAGAGCTGAATTTGTTTCCTTTACAGAGCTGAATAATATTCTGCTGTATGAATATATCACATTTTGCCTACCCATTTATCTATAGATGGATACTTGGTTTACTTCTGTTTTACCTATTGTGAATAAGTTGCTACGAAAATAGGTATACACCTAACTCCTTAGTCTCTTGTTTTCTATTGCGTATACTCAGAGGTGGAGCTGCTGGATCACATACATATATTTTTTCTTTTGAGGAACTGCCCTACTGGCTGTGTCATTTTACATTCTCAACAACAGCACACAAGAGTTCCAATTTCTCTACATTGTCATCAACACTTGTTTTTGTGTTTTTATAGTAGCCACCCTAACAGGTATGAGGTGACATTTCATCATAGTTTTGATTTGTGTCTCTCTAATAATTAGTGCTGCATATCCTTTCTATTTATATGTCTTCTTGGGAGAAAAGTGTTCAAGTCCTTTACTCATTTTTTAAACTGTGTTGGTTTTTGTCACTGAATTTTAGGAGTTCTCTGAATATTTTGGATCAGATATATTACTTGCAAATATTTCCTGTCTTTTGCGGGTTGCCTTTTTACCCTTGGATAGTATACCTGATGTACAAAATTTTAAAATTCTCATGAAGACCAATTTGTGTATTTTTTTCCTTGCCTGTGTGGTTTGGTGTGATAATTAAGAAATCATTGTCAAATCCAATGTCATAAAGCTTCTATCCTGTGTTCTTGCAAGAATGTTTTTGTTGTTGGTATTACATTAACATCCTTGATCCAATTTGATTTAATGCTTGTATATAGTATTAGGTAAGGGTCCAATCTAACTCCTTTCCATGTGAATATCCAGTTTTCCCAGCATCAATTATTGAAAAGAGTCTCCTTTCCCCATTGATCTTGGCCACCTTGTCAAAAATCATTAGACTACATATGTGAGGCTTTATTTCTGGGCTTCATCTTTATTCCACTGGTCTATGTGTCTGTCTTTATGCCAATACCACGCTGTTTTGATTTCTGTAGTTTTGCAGTAAGTTCTGAAGTCAGTGTAAGTCCTCCAGTTTTGCTCTTCCTTGTCAAAACTGTTTCAGCTATTTGAGGTACCATGTAAATTTCAGGACAGGATTTTCTATTTCTGCAAAAGTTAAACTGTCTTTGGGACTTTTGTAGGGATTGCAATAAATTGGTACATTGCTCTGGGTGGTATGGACATTTTAACAATATTAAGTCTTCCAATCTTTGAACATGGGTTGTATTTCCATTTATTTTAAAAATATCTTTCAGTAAGGTTTTTAAGTCTTATTTCACAAGTCTTGCATCCCCTTGGTTAATTCCTATTTCATTCTGTTTGATGCTATTGTAAATGGAATGATTTTGAAATTTCCTTTTCAGATTTTATTTAAAGTGTATAGAAATGCAACTGATTTTTGTGTGTTGACTTTGTATCCTACTACTTTGCTTAACTGATTTATTAATTTTAATTTTTTAATGTTTATTTATTTTGAGAGACAGAGTGATAGAGTAGAAGTGGGGGAGGCAAAGAGAGGGAGACATAGAATCTGAAGCAGGCTCCAGGCTCCGAGTGTCAGCACAGAGCCTGATGCAGGGCTTGAACTCATGAACTTTGAGATCATGACCTGAGCCAACGTCGGACACTTAACTGACTGAGCCACCCAGACGCCTCCCATTTATTAGTTCTAACAGGGTGTTTTGTTTTGTTTTGTTTGTTTTGCTTTGTTCTGTTTTTGGTGGACTCTTCAGGGTTTCTACATAAACAGGATAATTTTACTTCCTTTTTTCCAATTTGGTTGCCTTTTTTTTTTTCCCCCTTGGCTAACTGCTGTTTCTGGGTGGACCTAGATCTAGCTCTAAATGTCTGCTAAATCTTCTTGGCTTATTTAATTCTCTAGTTCCTTATTTATGTCTTACTGTTCTACCCATCATTTTAATTGGGGTATTGAAGACTCCAACTATTATTGTAGAACAGTCAATTTTTCCCTTCAATTCCGTCAGTTTTTGCTATATATATTTTGGTGATTTGTCATGAGGTACATAAATATTTATAACTGTTATATCTTCTTGCTGTATTAAACCTTTTATTAATGCATCATGTCCTTCCTTATTTTTTATAATCTTTTTCCTTTTAGTCTATTTTCTCTGATATTACTAAACATACCCATGCTCTATTTTTGTTATTATTTGCATGGAATATCCTTTTTATCTTTTCATTTTAAATTGTGTCTTTAGATCTCAAGTGAGTTTCCTGTAGAATGCATGCTCTTGGATCATGCATTAGTATCCATTCTGCCAACATCTGTCTTATGATTACAGTTTAACACACTTACACTTAAATTAATTACTGATAAGGAGGGATGTATATCTGTTGGTTCTTTGCTTTCTTTTTGCTTTATAATTGCTTTTGCACCCATTTCCTCCACTACTGACTTTGTTCGTGTTTAGTTGATTGTGATGAAATGTTTAAATTCCTTTCTCGTTTCCTTTGTGTATAGTTATTTTTTTTGTGTGGTTACCATGGGAATTACATTTAACATTCTAAGGTTGTCACCCTCAAATTTGATTTTATACCAGCTTAACTTCAATAACTTACAAAAACTCTGCTCCTTTACAGCTCCATTCCCCTCTGCTTTTTGGCTCTTGTCATAAAATCACATCTTTATAAAAATTATTTTAAATACATTAGTTTCCTAATACGTGGAAAACAAGATTTGGAGTTAGAAACCAAAGTTACTCTAATACCAGCTTATACTAGTATTATACTACATAGAAATACTATATAGTATTATACTATATAAAAATATACTAGTATGTTTTTCATTTAATGAATTTATTTAATTCACATAGAAAACAAAAAATAGTTACAATATATTATTACAATACTACTAGTTTTTATAATTGCCCATGTACTTACCTTTATTGAGATATTAATTTCTCTATACATCTTTAAGTTACCACATAATGTCTTTTCATCTCACCTTATAGGACTCCCTTGAGCATTTCTTGCAGGACAGATGTAGTTGTCACAAACTCTCCTGGGTTTTCTGTCAGAATATCTCACTTTTGAAGGATAGTTTTAACAGATATGAAATTTTTTTTTTTCTTTTAGCACTATGAATATATTGGTCCATAGCCTTTGGCCTCCAAAGTTTCTGATGAGAAATCTTTTGATAATCTTATTGAGGGCCCCCTACATGTGATGATTTGCTTCTCTCTTGCTTTCAAGATTCCCTTGTCCTTTGAGAGTTTTATTATTAATGTGTCTCAGAGTGGGTCTCTTTTGAGTTCATCTTACTTGGAATTCATTGTGCTTCTTGATGTTTATATTCATGTGTTTCACTAAACTTGAGAAATTTTCAATCATTATTTCTTCAAATATTCTCTGCCTGTTAGTCTCTGTCAAATATTCTCTGGGACTCCCATGATATGTGTGTTTGTCTGCATAATAGTGGGCCCCAACTGCCTTAGGCTCTGTTCACTTGTCCTCAGTCTGTTTCCTTTCTGTTTCTCAAACTCAATACTTTCTGTTGTCCTTTCTTCCAAGTTTGCCGATTCTTTCTTCAGTCTATTCAGATCTGCTTTTGAATTCCTCTAGTGAACTTTTAATTTTCAGTTAATGTACTTTTCAGCCCCAGAATGTCTTTTTGACTTGTCAGGTTTTTACTCTAACACTTACATATTGTTAACATACTGTTAATCCTTTTCCACTTTCCTTTTGTTCTTTGGGCATCTTTAAAATAGTTGTTTCAAAGTCTTGGTTTAGAAAATATCTGCCATTAGGTATTTTTTCAGGACCAGTTTCTATTTTTTTCCCCCTGTGAATGGGCCATACTTGCCTGTTTCTATGTATGCCATGTGATTTTTTTGTTGTACACTGGACATTTGAAACTAATAACGTAGTAACTTTGGAAATCAGATTCTCCCCCTTCTCAATCTCTGCTGTTTTTGCTATTGTTTTTGTTTCTTTGCATTGTCGTAGACTGTCTCTGTTCCTGGGATCAACATGAGATGTAAACTTAAGGTTTTCTCAGATCTATTGTGAGCCCTTCTCTGGGCATGTACAATCACTTTCTAATTTTACCCATATATGTGATTGTTTTTAAATGTCCTAATCTTTAATGTAAGGCTCCTGAAAGGGGAAAAAGCAAAAAATTAAGGGGGGAAAAAGGGCACTATACCTTTAAATGCCCTGGAAGTCACATCAGCCATAAGGGGAGGGGCTTGCAACAATGAGATGTGTAACAACAACCTGCCCACTTCTGTGCAATGAAATGATAAGAAGTATCAATCAGTGATAACAGGACAGATCCTCAATACTTGGAGGGTACTATCCTTTTTGTCCACTCTGGTCCCATAAGCTTTGTGCAAGCTGCACTAGGTACATGTGCACAGCTGCTTGACATGGGGCTGAAGGTGAGGGGTGGGTAGGTGCTACTGTGTTGAATGCTTAAATTGACCAATAGTAATTGCAATTTGCCATCCGAGTCTTCCCATGGAAGTTGCAGGCATTCAACTGACTCCAGAATTCCAAAATACAGACATACTCATTTTATTGCATGTCACAGATACGCATTTTATTTTACAAATTAAAGATCTATGGCAACTGCGGTGTAATTCAAGCCTGGATGACAGTTTATCTATTTACTACACAGTTCACTGAATGTTTTGAGCCCATTATTGAGACCTACTGCTCAGGAAAAAAAAGATTCCTTTCAAAATATTACTGCTCATTGACAAGACACCTGTTACCCAAGAGCTCTAATGGAGATGTACAGTAAGATTAATGATGTTTTTCATGCTTGCCAACATAGCATTCATCCTACAGCCACGGACCAAAGAGTAATTTTGAATTTCAAGTCTTATTATTTAAGAAACACATTTCATAAGGTTATGGCTGCCATCGATAGTGATTCTTCTGATGGATCTGTGTAAAGTCAACTGAAAACCTTTTGGAAAGGATTCATCATTCTAGATATTAAGAACATTCATGATTCATGGGAAGAGTTCAAAACATCAACATGGATGGGTGTTCGGAAGAAGCTGATTCCCAATTTTCCCTTATGAATGACTGAGGGGTTTAAGACTTCAGTGGAAGAAATAACTGCAGATGTAGTGGAACCAGCAAGAGAACTAGAGTTGGAACTAGAGGCTGAAGATGTGACTGAACTGCTATAATCTCATGATATAACTAATGGCTGAGGAGTTGTTTCTTATGGATGAACAAAAAAGTGGTTTCCTAAGATGGAATCTACTCCTGGTGAAGGATGCTGTAAGGACTGTTAAAATGACAACACAATATTTAGAATATTATATAAATTACATAAACTTCATTGATAAAGCAGTGGCAGGGTTTGAGAGGAATGACTCCAATTTTGAAAGAAGTTCTAATGATTAGTCAGTAGCCATTACAATCGAGGCAACATCATTCACTAGCAAAAATATTATTACTTGCTAAAAGCTCTGATGATGGTCAGCATTTTTGAACCATAGAGTATTTTTAATAAAGGTATGTACATTGTTCCTTTAGAAATAATGCTATAGCTTACTTAATAAACTATAGGGTAAACATAAGTTTTATATGCACTGGGAAACCAAAAACGTCACTTGACTTGCTTTATTGGAATATTTGCTTTATTGCAGTGGTCTGGAAACAAACCTCTGAGGTATGCCTGAAATTACATCAGATGGATTCTGTCATTGCAATTGCTGTCTAGGTGGGAAGACAGATTCCTGGTGCTTTCTACTCTGTCATCTTCCCAGGATCCTTGAATGTTCTTTTTTTCCCCAAAACATTGGTTGAAGAATTGAAAAGTAGGTGTAATGAATTCACAAAAGTAATTTAAGTTTAAACACTTTTACCAAAACCAGGATTTATTATTTCACTTTACTGGCTATAAAAGAAGTAAACACAACAATATTTTCAAATTTAGTTCTTTTCTCACTTTGTTTTAAAATAGCAAATTGTCATGCTTGCCAATTTCTCTTGAACAAGGACAATTTTAAATAATTTAAAACTAACTTCAGCTTACTGAAACTTCTTTTACAGGATGGCACTGTGGTTGGTACTGTTTTAATATTTTGATAAAATTTTGCTAATCAGTTTTAGAGGACCCAAGTACAACTCCCAATTTTATAATTTATTGATATTGTAATTAGCTAGTCTACATGAAATTTCTATAGAACTTAAATTGTCAGAATATTTGAGAACAGAGTCAGTGGCTGACTTGTGTAAATCAATGTAATTTATAGAAAATAACTTTTTCTGGTTTAAAAATGCAGCATCTGAATATACCTTAATTTTTCATACATAGATTTCAAACATGAAATTAGCACATTTATGATCTTAATGACTATTTCAGAGGCACTTTCTCTATAATTATCAATACTCTAAATTATTGATTCATGCATTTCTAATTTCTTTTTGTCTAATTTTGAAATTCATGTGAATATTCATATCTCTCACTTAAGTTTTATATCCACTGAACACTTCTTTTTTTTTTTTTTTTAATTTATTATTTCTAGGAGAGAGAGAGAGAGAGACAGCGTGAGCAGGGGAGGGTCAGAGAAAGAGGGAGTCACAGACTGAAACAGGCTCCAGGCTCTGAGCTGGCAGTCAGCACAGAGCCCGATGCGGGGCTCGAACCCACGAACGTGAGATCATGACCTAAGCGAAAGTCGGACGCTTAACCGACTAAGCCACCCAGGTGCCCCTATCCACTGAACACTTCTGAAATTACTTTCATTTGTTGTTAGCAAAGAGACAAACTTTTTATTAAGTATGCAGTTTTATTTATAGTAATTTTTCTGGTTGTAGAGTTTTATTACATCTTGACACTTTGTTCAAAATACATCTTATACAGGTAAGTTGTGTAAAAATCTGTAATATATTTGTACCAAGATGCTTCTGAGTTCAACATAATTTTGACATTTGATATTATATCTTTTCATACTTGACAAAAATCTTTAATTTGTATAGAAAGTATCTCAACTGCATTTAATCTTAATGGTTATCAAATACATGTATGTGATTTTAATTTGTATTTAGAATAGACAAGAATATTCCATATGCTTGCTGAATTAGTCCACTCCCAAAATATATACCCATTCTATAATACTAAAAAAGATAATCATATTTGAATTCACAGATGTAGCATTTTTATATTAAGTTATGATTATGAGCTGAGCAAGGCACAAATTTGACATAATTATTTTCGGGAAGAAATACTGGATTGTATACCCTTGTATACCTCTGACATCTGACTCTTAATTTTGGCTCAGGTCATGATCTCATGGTTTGTGAGATTTAGCCCTACATTGGACTCTGTGCTGTCAGCTTGGGATTCTTTCTCTCCCTTTCTCTCTGCACCTCCCTGACTCCTGTTCTTGCTCTCTCTCTCTCTCAAAATAAACATTAAAAAGAAAAGAAAAAAAAGATCCAACTTTTGAAAATTTTTTCTCATCACGTAAAGCAGATACTCTAAAATCTGCATGTTGAATAGGCCCATGCTCTATTAAAAGCATTTTTACTTTATTAGAAATAGGTGGTCACAATGAAAAATTAGTAAATTTATTTCAAAAGGCGTCTTCTTATTTTCTTGCCGATGCTTATGAAATCTAGCTTCTGAAACTTCTAACATTTCATTTTCTTTACCTTTTCTTCACATTTCAAAGAAAAATATTTATTTAACTCTGAATTTCATAGTAATTCTATTTTAATATTGTCAACATTAAAGACTTTCTAATTTTCAGTCACTGGAATATTGTGTTTTTCCATCCAGCTTGTTACAGTGTCCTATAGTTCTGATCAAGTTTTGCATGTGTTTTTCATCTTCTGAACTATGCATCACTTGACTTTTTAGGTGCCATATTCATTTAAAAATTTTTTTGGTATACATTTTAAATATATTTATTTTTAATTAATACATTCAGTTAAAAATAATAAACAATTAATTTATATGAAGTATAATATTTAACAACCAAATAGGTATACATAAACACCTGTATGAAAAATTAAAAAATTAATGATTACAAACAACAGAAAATTATATACCAGGTTAATCAGATGAAATGTCAAGACAGAGGAATTTATCCCAAATGAAAGAACAAGATAAGACCACAGCCAAAGAGTTAAGTGAAAGAAATATATAAGTAACATATCTAATGGAGAATTTAAAGCAACAGTCATAATGATCACTCACTGGACTTGAGAAAAGAACAGAAGACACAGAGATAAAAAAGTTAAAAAAAAATCAGAGATAAAGAATACAGCTAACGAGATTGGAAATAGGCTTGATGGAAGGAACAGTAGGCTAGAAGAAGCAGAGGAACAAATCAGTTATAGAAGATATAGATGATTTTTAGATATAGAAGCCAAAATAATGGAAAAATAATGAAGCTCAACAAAAAAGAGAAAGAATTATGGAGCACAAGAATAAACTTAGGGGAACTCAGTGACTCCACAAACAGAATAACATTCATATTATACGAGTTCCAGAAGGAGAGAGGGGCACCTGGGTGGCTCAGTTGGTAAACCATCTGACTTTGGCTCAGGTCATGATCTCACCACTCATGGGTTCAAGCCCCACATCGGGCTCTCTGCTGAAAGCTTAGAGCCTGCAGCCTGCTTCGGATTTTGTGTCTCCCTCTCTCTCTGCCCCTCCTACTCTCTCTCTCAAAAATGAATAGGTGTTAAAAAAAAAACAAAAAAAACTCAAAACAAAACAGAAGGAGAGAGAGTGAAGGGGGCAGGAAATTTATTTGAGGAAATGATAGCTGAAAACTTCCCTAATCTGGGGGAAGAACCAGGCATTCAAATAAAGAAGGCACAGAGAAGTTCCATCAAATCAACAAAAGCAGGCAACATCAATACATATTGTAAGTAAATTCACAAAATATGATGATAAAGAAAAATATCTTTTTTTTTTTTTTTACAAATAGTTTATTGTCAAGTTGGTTTCCACATAACACCCAGTGCTCATCCCCACAAGTGCTCTCCTCCATGCCCATCTCCCCCCTCCCCCCCACATCCATCAGTCCTCAGTTTGCTTCTCAGTATTCAAGAGTCTCTCATGGTTTGCCTCTCTCCCTTTCCCCCACCATTTTCCCCCTTCTTCTCCCCCATGGTCCTCAGTTAAGTTCCTCCTAATCCTCCTATACGTGCAAACATATGATATTTGTCCTTCTCTGCCTGACTTATTTCGCTCAGCATAACACCCTCAAGGTCCATCCATGTTGCTACACATGGCCAGATTTCATTGTTTCTCATTGCCATGTAGTATTCCATGGTATAGATAAACCACATCTTCTTGATCCATTCGTCCGTTGATGGACACTTAGGCTCAATAAAGAAAAATATCTTAAGAGTAGCCAGGCAAAGAAGTCCTTAACTTACAAGGGAAGACCCATAGGCTAGCTGGAGATTTCTCAACAGAAACTTGGCAAGCCAGAGGGAGTGGCATGATATATTCAAAGTGCTAAATAGGAAATATCTGCAGCCAAGAATACTCTATTTAGCAAGGCTATCATTCAGAATGGAAGGAGACAGCATTTCCTAGACAAACAAAAACTAGAGCAGTTTGTGTGCAGTAACACAGTCCCACAGTCCTGCAAGAAATCTGAAAGGGCACTCTGAGTGAAAAGGAAAAGACCAAAGATGACAAAGACAAGAAAGGAACAGAGAAAATCTCCAGAAATAATGAAAAATAAGCAATAAATCAGCACTAAATAAACAGCTATCATAATTACTCTGAATGTAAATGGACTAAATGCTCTAATCAAAAGACATAGGATATCAGAATGGATTAAAAAAACCCCAAAACACAAGACCCACTCATATCCTGCCTATGAGAGACTCATTTTAGATCTAAGAACACCTTCAGATTGAAAGTGAGGGGATGGAGAAACAGTTATTATACAAATGGATATCAAAAGAAGGCTGGAGCAGCAATACTTATACTGGAGGAACTAGACTTTAAAACAAAGACTGTAACAAGAGATGAAGAAGGCACTACATCATAATAAAGTAAACAATCCAACAAGAAGATCTAACAATTGTAAATGTTAATGTACCCAACATGAAAGCACCAAAATATATAAAACAATTAATAACAAACATAAAAGTACTAATTAATAATAATATAGTAATAGTAGGAGACATTAACACCCCACTTGCAGCAATGGACAGATTATCTAAGCAGAAAATCAACAAGAAAACAATGGTTTTGAATGATGCACTGGACCAGATGGACCTAACAGATATATTCACAACATTTCATCCTAAAGCAGAAGAATACACCTTCTTTTCAAGTCCAAGTGGGATATTCTCCAAAACAGATCACAGACTAAGTAACAAATCAGGCCTTAACAAGTACCAAAAGACTGAGATCATGCCATGCATATTTTCTGACCACAAGTTATAAAACATGAAATCAACAAGAAAAAAATTTGGAAAGACCACAAATACATGGAAGTTAAACAACATGTTGCTGAACAATGAATGGTTATTAAACAACAATACATGGAAAGAAATGAAAATGAAACACAATGGTCTAAAACCTTTGGGATGCAACAAAAGCAGTGCTAAGAGGGAATTTTATAGAAATACAGACCTACCTTAAGAAGCAAGAAAAATCTCAACCTAATTTTACACATAAAGTGGTTAGAAAAAGAACAATAAATGAAGCCTAAAGCCAACAGAAAGAAGAAAATAATAAAGATGAGAGAAGAAATGATAAAGAAACTAAAAAAAACAAGAGAATACATAAAAAACCAATAAAATTGATAACTCTACCTAGAGTTATCAAAAAGAAGAGAGAAAGGATCCAAATAAACAAAATCACAAATTAGAGAGGGGAAATAACAACCAACACCACAGAAATACAGTTATAAGGGAATATTATGAAAAACTATATGCCAACAAATTAGACAACCTGGAAGAAATGGATAAAGTCCTAGAAACATATAAACTACTAAAACTGAAACAGGAAGAAATAGAAAACTTGAACAGAACAATACCCAGCAAAGAAACTGAATCAGTAATCAAAAAATTTCCAACAAACTAATGTTCAGGACCCAATGGCTTCACAGGAGAATTCTACCAAACATTTAAAGAAGAGTTAATACCTACTGTTCTCAAGCTATTCCAAAAAAAAGAAAACAAAGTAAAGCTTCCAAATCCATTGTATGAGGCAAGCATTACCCTGATACCAAATCCAGACAAAGACTCTATTAACAAAGAGAGCTAAAGGCCAATATCCCTGATAAACATGGATGCAAAACTTGTCAATAAAATACTAAAAACCTGAATCCAACAATACATTTAAAAAAACATTCACCACAATCAAGTAGGATTTATTCTTGTATTGTAAGGGTGGCTAAATATTTACAAATCAACTACGTGATATACCACTCCAACATAATAAATGCATTATATGAAAAACACACAGCCAATATACTGAATGGGGAAAAACTGTGAGCTTTTCCTCTATGGTCAGGAATAAGACAGGGATGTTCACTCTCACCATTACTATTTAACAGTAATGGAAGTCCTACCCTCAGCAATCAGACAACAACAACAACAAAAATAAAAGGCATCCAAACTGGCAAGAAAGAATTCAAACTTTCACTATTTGCAGATGGCTCTATATAAAAAACCTACGAGACTATATGGAAAAATTGCCAGAACTGATATAAGAATTCAG
Organism: Hyaena hyaena; assembly: GCF_003009895.1. NCBI lineage: Eukaryota > Metazoa > Chordata > Mammalia > Carnivora > Hyaenidae > Hyaena > Hyaena hyaena. Next base: position 301,311 of record NW_024080681.1, read on the forward strand.
TAAAATTCCAGAATACAAATTTAATGTACAAAAATATATTGCATTTCTTTAATGTTTATTTATATATTTTGAGAGAGAACGTGTGAGTGGAGAAGGAGCAGAGAGAGAGGGAGAGACAAAATCCCAAACAGGCTCCATGCTGACAATGGTAGCTCGATCCCACAAACCATGAGATCATGACCTGAGCTGAAATCAAGAGTCAGACACTTAACCACTGAGCCACCCAAGCGCTTCATACAGAAATGTGAAACATTTCTACACATCATAATGAAACAGCACAAGGAGAAATTAAGGAATCAATCCCATTTACAATTGCATCCAAAATAATAACATACCTAGGAATAAATCTAACCTAAGATGTGAAAGACCTGTACTCTGATAACTGTAAAACACTGATTAAAGAAATTGATGATGACACAAACAAATGGAAAGACATTCCATGCTCATGGATTAGAAGAACAAATACTGTTAAAATGTCTATATTGCCCAAAGCAATCTATACATTTAGTGCAATCTCTAACAAAATACCAAGAGCATTTTTCACAGAGCTAGAACAAACAATCCTAAAATTTGTATGGAACCACAAAAGACCCTGAGTAGCCAAAGCAATCCTCAAAAAGCAAAGCAAAGCTGGAAGCATCACAATTCCAGACTTCAAGTTATATTACAAACCTGTAGTGACCAAGACAGTATGGTACTGGTACAAAAACAGACACATAGATCAATGGAAGAGAACAGAAAACCCAGAAATGAGCCCACAAGCATATAGTTAATTAATCTTCAACAAAGCAGGAAAGAATAATCAATGGGAAAAAGTCTCCTCAACATATGGTGCTGGAAAAAATGTACAGTAACATGCAAAAGAATGAAACTGGACCACTTTCTTAAGAAACACCATAAATAAAAATAAATTTAAAATGGATGAAAGACCTATATGTGATACAGGAAACCATCAAAATCCTTGAGAAGAACACAGGTGATAAAATCCTTGACATTAGCCTTAGCAACTTCTTTCTAGATTGATCTCCTGAAGAAAGGGATATAAAAAGTGAAAATAAACTATGGGGACTTTATTGAAATAAAAAGCTCCTGCACAGCGAAGGAAACAATCGACAAAACTAAGACAACCTACATAATGGGAGAAGATATCTGAAAATGACATAGCCAATAAAGAGTTAGTATCCCAAATCTATAAAGAACTTATAAGACTTACCACCCAAAAAACAAATCACCCAATTAAAAAATGAGCAGAAGACATGAATAGATATTTTTCCAAAGAAGACATACAGATAGCCAAAAAACACATGAAAAGATGCTCAACCTCACTGATCATCAGGGAAATACAAAACAAAACTACAATGCGATATCACTGCACACCTTCAGAATGGCTAAAATCAACTACACAAGAAACAACAGGTGTTAGAGAAGATGTGGAGAAAGGGGAACCTTCTGGTACTACTGGTGAAAATGCAAACTGGTGCAACCACTGTGAAAAACAGTGTGGAGTTTTCTCAAAAAGTTAAAAACAGAACTATCCTACCATCCAGCAATTGCACTACTAGGTATTTACCCAAAGAATAGAAAATACTAATTCAAAGGGATACATGTACCCCAGGCTTGAGACTGGGGTTATTATCTACATTATCTACAACAGCCAAATTATGGGAACAGTCCAATTGTCCATCAACTGATGAATGGATAAAGAAGATACAATATTACTTGGCCATAAAAAAGAATGAAATTCTTGCCATTTGCAAGGCATGGATGGAGCTAGAAAATATTATGCGAAGCGAAATAAGTCAGTCAGAGAAAGACAATACCATATGATTTCACTAATGTATAGAATTTAGGAAACAAAAGAAATGAGTAAAGTGAAAACAAAGAGAGATGCAAACCAAGAAACAGACTCTTAACTACAGAAAGCAAACTGATGGTTACCAGAAGGGAGGTGGCAGCGGAGGAGGTGGGGGAGGGGCACGGGTAAAATAGGCAATGGGGATCAGGGAGTGAGTGCGCTTGTTGTGATGATCACTGGCTGTTGTGTGAAGTGTTGAATCAGTATATTGTACACCTGAAATTAATATTATACTATATGTTAACTAACTATAATTTAAATAAAAACTTAGACAAAAAAGACATTTGTGCCTGACTCTTTTTTCTTACTCCCTACCTACGTTATAATGAAACTCCACTAACCCACAAATTGGAGGGGAAGATTCATGATATACATACAGTTATGGAACAAAAGCAGTAGATTGTTGAGTGTATAGAATACAAATAGCGGCATAAGAGAGGCTATGTTAGAAGCCACTAAATCATATGAATTCCAATTATAATCTAGTATGTGAAAGGAACTAACTTTCAAAGAGAAAACGTAAAACTATAGAATGAAAAAGAGTGATACCCAGGAAAATATTATCTGGGCATGATAACAGTGACTCCACTACAGTGCATCTGATCAAAATCTTTAAGATTAATTCAAGTTATCCATCCTATCACAAGTGTACCTAAAATAAATACCTGCATCTATTCAAAGAACTACCCACATCACATATATACTTAATGGACATACCTGCACTGTATGCAGTATGTTCTATGTGGCTTTCCATTCAATATGGCTTCCTTTTACTCTGCTTATGGTTTGCTGAATTTCTGTGTAAGGTTTTTCTTTTAACAAAAAATGAACTTCAGGAATTTGGTTTATGTATGAAAGGCTGGTTTTATTTGACACAGATGAAACATGGCAATTAAAGAAAAGTAAGAGTTCAAAGATTTATTCTAGTCAAGTATGAATGTATCAGAAAAGAATCAGTAGATGATGTCATGAAATTATGGATTCATAAATTTTCTTCATGTTCATGCCTTTACATATTTGTAAAGAAGATGGGCAAACCCTGTTGCCCCCAGGGCACAGGGGCCAACTGTGGCTAGAGGATGGAAGACAAAAAAATCTCAAGACCCAGAACTAAGAGTGAGGAAAAACCAGAACAGAGAACATCACCCCACACCCCACCAACCACCGCCTGGCTAGTAAACACCAAATAACAAGCAACAGCGTAGAGAGAGAAGGACACACCCTGTAAGATTCAGTCTCACAGGGACTAAAGCTGAGTGTGAAACAAGGACACTGAGGAAAAAAAACCTCCAGCAATATAACTCCCACCCTAAGCACAAAGAAATGCTAGATGAATTGAACCTGTAGTACATTAAGGGTAACCACAGCAACAAGAAAGCTACGGCCCAGTTCAACTCACTATTAAATGAAACAAATTCCGACCTAACATAAGAAAAGGTACACCTATTTTCAGATATATATACTATTTATCTTAGTCCTGCAATATAATGTCTTGCTGTCAACCAAACATTATATAACACCAAACAAATAAACAAACAAACAAACAAATAAAGGCAATGGGAAAAAATGACTCTAAGGAGACAAAGCAATCAGCAGAACCAGACTCATAAATGACCTAGCTATTGGAACTACCAGACAGAAAGTTTTAAATTACTATTATTAATATGTTAAAGGCTTGAGTGAAAAAAGGAGGCCAAGATGCATGACCAGAATGGGAATTTTACCAGAGGGTCAGAAACTGCAAAAGTCAATGCAAATGCTAGGAAAACAACAACACAACAACAGGGATGAAAAATGCCTTTGATGAGTGCATCAGCAGACCAGATATGCTGAAAACAATGAATGAGTGAAACAGAATACAGGTCAATAAGTAGAAATTACCCACACTAAAACACAAAAAAGTGTGCGTGGGCTAGGGTGGAGACTAAAACAGGACTCTAAGAACAGGAACTAACAACAAATGGCATAGTATTTAAGAAACTGGAACCCCAGAAGTAAAAGATACAGGACAGCTCAGAGAACACCAATCATGGTAAAGGCCCCAAATAAATAAAGAAACATACAAATAAACATAAAAATACAAACATATAAACAGATTAACGTATAACATATAAACATATAAACAAACAGATTAACAAACCAGAATAAGATATATCACACTCAAACTGATGCGAACTATAGATAAAATAAAGATAAAATCTTAAGGGCAACCAAAAAAATGTTGATATATTACATATATATAGAAACAAAGATCCAAATTCAGTAAGACATATTGTCAGAAAATATGCAAACCAAGAGCAATAAAGGGACTTCTTTAAACTACTGAAAGAATACTGTCAACCTAGAATTCTACACTTACAAAAAATATCTTTCAAAAATAAAAAAAGCATAGAAGAATTATTTACCAGTAGATCTGCAACATAAAATATATCAAAGGAAGTTGTGGAGGCAAAAGGAATGTGATACTAGACAGAAATGGGGCGCTAACAAAGAAACAACAAACACTGGGCGTAGTAAAAACAAAGGTGAATATAAAACCAATTTTTAGAGTTTTTAACTGCTCTAAAAATAACTATCTAAAATAAAAACAGTACAACTACTTTGTCTTAATAACCTTTATAAAAGCAAATATATGACAACAATAGAAAAAAGAACTCAAAAACTATTAACATCAGGAATGAACACGAAGAGTAAGACTGCAGACCCTACAGACATTAGAAGAATAAGGGAATAGTTCAAACAACTCTATAAAGATAAATCCAACATTAAAAACTATGAACTACTAACACTCACTCAAGAATAATCATATAACCAAAAAATCCTATTTCTATTAAGCTTATTTGTAGTTAAAAACGTTTCAAACAAAAGAAAACTTTGTGTGGTGTAAAAGAAAGCTGCTTGGAAGAAGGTGGTTAATTGTGTCTAGGTCTCACTCACTCTATAAGATGGAAATATTGCAAGGATAAAAGCTGAACCTGCCTCACTTCATTACACTCAGAAGGAGACATGTAATATTTTGTAATATTAAGATGAATGACATCAAGAAAACAAGTACTTGAGCAAAACTACTTCTATACACATCCAGTAAACTCTCCAGTAAATAACATTTATATGATAACCCTGAGTGTTATATTAAGAGTGTCAACTGAAAATAGCTAGAACACATTTAACCAGTAGCTAAAACACCTAAAACATTTCTATTTTAAAAACCAGTTAAATCTTTCAGAATGTCCCAGAAAATAAAATCATCTGGAAAGATTAGTCTTCCAAAGTGTCAAATGTTTGAGGTTTTACTGATTTCAGGAATTTTACATCATAAATTTATCTCCATTAACTCACTAGTTGAACTAAAGAATGGACAAGTGAAATATATGATGCTTGTAAATATATATGATGTTTGTAAAAACAAAACATCTTAGAATTTTACTTAGGGTTACATATTTTCTATCTAATGACAGGAAAAAACAAAAAGAGTGTTTTCTGTAATAACATGCCAATAATTACTGATGTATACACAATAAATTAAAATGTTTGAAAAATTAAACCAAAAATACTTTAAAATATATAAACTTTTAAAGTACAAATAAAATTTGTAAAAATTGGTAAAAAAAAAAAAAAAAGTACAAAACTTACCTCAGACACAGGTTCTTGTTCCTTAGTGGGAGCTTCATTTTTCAATCTTAAAAACAAAATTAAGTTTTGAATATTTTATATTTACAATGGAAAAATATGAAACAGTTCTTTTTTGCATGTTTAAAATAATCAAAATGTAAATCTAAACTAATGTAGATTTGTAAATGATTTCTACACATATTTTAAAGAAAAAAATGCACAAAATAGATTCAATAAATGTGCTAAGTAAATTAATACAGGCATGTATTTCTTTTCTAAACATGAGAGCACTTAAGAAATTCTCTATGTTAAATATAATATAAATAAAAGACATAATATATTAGTAAAACAATTTCAAAAAAGGAATTACTTTACATTTAAAAAATGAAAGCAGGTTATATGCCTCATATATTAATATTCATGAGTATTTACTATTATAGGGCTTAAAAAATGAAAGAAGAAAAATCCTATCTATTGTGAAATTAAATATAATGCTATTTTGAGATATATTATAATTAAGGTGGCAAACTCACAGAAATAATTTAGAATTCTGAAGGAAATAGTCTCCTAAGAGCCTTCATAAGCATAGCTAAATATTAACTATGAATTTCTTAAACCTGGTTTCTAAAAATAAAAAAAAATAATCATAATTTAGTACATTAAGAAAGGCATATGCCATCTAAAAAATCTTTTGAAATAATATAAAAGCTAGCTTTCCCAAAAGATCTTTTAGAAACTGCTGATAACGCAATATTATTTGCTTATATTATACATTAAGCTCAAGTGTAAACCATGTATTAGTCGAGTGCCTACCTGATCTAAAATGCCATTCATACATAGTTAAGTGTATTCATTATTTTATGAAGGTATGGCTATACTTAAAGATTAATACATTTAACATAAGCAACAACTATATTAAATTAAATTTCATGTACACAAATGAAGACTTATAATACGACAGAAATATCAAGTATCCTAAAAGCTACTCTCATGGTTAGTCAATGAAATATGGTTAGCAAACGTCCCTCTTTTTTCTCCATTCTCTGAAGGTACACTGAAAAAATTAGGTCAATAAATGCTAATACTTTACTAGATATTAATAATAATTTGTATAAAACTACTTATCTATATTTTAGTTATTTCATGACATTGCAAATAATTTAAAATTGAGCATGTACTTTTTTGTTCTTTTACACCATTAGTAGTGTATTATAGTAATTTATAACTAATTTACTAAACAAATTTACATGAATAAAACTTGCAGAAAGACTGATAAAATGCATAAATGTCAATCATTTTGGGAGTTAAAGGTTTTATAATTCTCTTAAGTGTTTAACTGTGAAAAATGATATTCACCCAGATAAAATTTCAAGTGTTTAGTCTAACTTCATTGCTTTAATGATTTGTACAGGAAAATGATAATCCTAAGAATAACATGTACAAAGTACTAAGAAAATATGAAAACGTAGTCTGAAGAAACAAAAAGTAAACATAGGATTAATGAAGTTTTAAAATAAATTTGTATAGGGATGCCTGGGTGACACAGTTGGTTAAGTGTCTGACTCTTCAATTTTGGCTCAGGTCATAATCACACAGTTCACGAGAGTGAGTCCCACGTTGCTTGGGATTCTCTCTCTTTCCCTCTGCCCCTCTCCCTCTAGAACACACATGTGCATTTACTCTCTGAAAAATAAATAGATTTTAAAAACCTTTAAAATAAATTTGTATACTACAACTGATATTTATTTCTAAGCAGTTAATAATTTTAAACTCAGCTTGAAAAACTGTGAAACAAACTGGTCACAAAGTAGTTTAAGAATATTTTATATAAGAATTTTCCTTCTCAGCTTATTATTGAAAATATTATCAAAGATCAACCTTACACTCTTACATAAGAAACATTACAATGCTTATTATCATTTTCACATATGGCTGTCCTAATGAACTGATTTTATTCAACAATTAAAATGAAAGCCATTAAGCATGTGTTACTATTATTCCTGCCATTTCAATTGGAGAAACTGAGTCCTCCTACTATCTCCGGAAGGTAGGTTAGTGACAGAGGTTTTTATTACTCTTCATTTTACTGGCTAAGAAACTGGTAAATGAGAACAAAGTAAGTTATTGAAATAATTAGCACCAAGAGGCTTATAATCCCTATCTTAACTATCCTGATATTCTGTTTATGGAACAGAATTATAATAACAAGTGAAATACTTAAGAAAACAAATATTGAAAAACTTTAACTGAGTTACAAATTCATCACTAAATTGTACACTACATTTTTATAACTACAAAAGGATACTCTAAGATTAACAAATTTTAATGCAACTCATTAACATTTATTGGAAAAGAAAAAAAATGTTCTTACCTGTAATTCTTATTCATTAAAGATACCTGCTGAAATAGTCATCATTTAAGATACTCAATTGCTTGGCAGAAGACAGTGAAATTTGCTAAGCTCAAAGTTCTGAGCTAAAGACCTATTAGGTAGTTACACTTTTCACCCAGGAATGTTGCAATTTTTTATAGAAAAATGTAGTACAGCATTTAAAACAAACACTAATATTTCAGTGTAAAGAGAACAGAAAGACTGGTGATCAACTTCAACAATGATTAGAGATCAAGATTGCAAGTAAGTTATTTTTCCTCTGTATGTGAACTTGCTGAAACAGATCTTTCTGATAAAGGACAATCCTTTCTCTCTAAAGTTTAAAATAAACGAAATGTCCCTGATTGCTTTTCTGCAGGTCACATAACTAATCCAAGGCTACATGCAAAATAAATATTTTGGGTCAATTACATTAGTGTGTTCTTTTGAGATTTCATTCATACTATATCCATAACCATGGGGTAGAAGAAGAGTTATAAAGGAAAAATGTTCAGATTCATTTCAGCCAGGTCACATTCTTTCCTTCTAATTACACTTAAAAGCCAACAATTTCAATGAGTTTTGAAATGTAATCTTCAATTTCAGAATTTCAGAAAGAAGCTAAAAAGTTGTAAAAGCCAATCAGTTCTTAAGATCTTCCACTTAGACATTCAAGATTGGATTTAAGACTAATTAGATGTCCACCATTTCTGATAATTTGTTGTGGGAGATGTTAATGGATATGCAGAAAGGGTAAATGAGCTAAACATTTACTAGGTTGCACACGCATCACTATTGGGCTAAGAGTTCCAGTCCGAAGACACAGTCCCTCCTATCAACGTGTTCACCATTACCATCAAGGAAACATATGGAAGCAAATGCTAATGGAATTGTTGAAAAACAGACATCTATATGATGGAATGATGGTACCAAGGACTGAGCCACTATGAAGGGGAAACATGCAAGAAAGCAATGAATATACTCCAGTAAACTTGGTTTTGCAGCAAGAGCAAGGGTTAGCAAAGCAGGAGAAAAGGATTCAAGGCAGTGCAAAAGCAAAGAAGTATGAAACAAGACAACAATGAGACAACCTGAGTGGTCTCATATACCTGGAATGTAGGGAACCAGGGAGAGGTGTCAAAAAGACAATTGAAGAGATAGCAAGGGCAACTTCAGGAAAGATGCTGATTGCCTGGTAAAGTATTTATGCTAAGAACTTTAAGACTAAAAGGAAAGTATGATTAAATTTGTGCATCAGAAACACAAAGGGTAAGGGTGCCTCGGGGGCTCAGAAGGTTGAGTATCTGACTCTTGATTTTGGCTCAAGTTACGATCTTGTGGTCATGAGCTTGAGCCCTGTGTGGGTCTCTGTGCTGAGTGGGGACCTTCTTGGGGTTCTCACTCTCCCCGTCTCTCATACTGCCCCTCCCCCACTTTCTTCCTTCTCTCTCTCCCTCTCTTTCTATCTTGCTCTCTCTCTCAAAACGAATAAACATTTTAAAAAAGAGAAAGGGTAATATTGGGAGAGGATAGGCTCCACTCATGAAGTCCAGAGAAGAGACAGTTAATGTCTGTCTCAACTAAAGCAGTGTTAATAAAGAAAAGGAAGGTTTAGGGAAGCAATAAATAAGATAAAACCAACAGAATATAAGTACCAACTTGATAAAGATAAATGAGCAGAACAAACAGGACCATCTACATGTCTGCCTCAAGTAGCAAGAGAATGTTAATACCATTAGCCAAAATACGATATTCAGGTAGAGAAACAACATATATTGAGAAAACTGAATTTGTGATGCTTGTAGAACATTCAAATGGAAATATTTACTACTCAGATCGGCTCAGTGTTATTTACTTAATCTTGAAGGAATTCCAACCATCACTTCCCAACAGATAACCCCAGAGTCATCATCCAAAACTTTACCCACCCCCATTTTTATTAGTTTCTTTCCATCAATCAACAATTCAGTTCAGAAATATCACAGTAGATGAGAATTAGACTTGAGTCCTAGGAGACTGTCCAACTGCCCCTGTCTTGTGGATGAGAAAAATCTGAGGCCCAAAAATGCTAAATAAATCTATTAAGCAACAGAACCAGGATTAAAAGTGATGGCTCTACTTCAAATTTCCACTGCATTGCTTCACAGCCAATTCCTTTCCTCTGAATCAGGCTCCCTTATAATGATTCCAAGAAAAGTGAAAAAAGCTAACTGATCTCTCTGCCTCTGGATGTTTTCCACTCTTAAACATGCTGAGTATCACTGCCAAATTGATCTTACTAATAGACTAATTTATGCCATTGTTTGCTGAAATGTCCTATTGTCGGTAGTACATCATAGATACACTGCTGTAAAACTGGGAGCCTAGATTCTGGTCTCAATGCTGCAAGTGTGTCAGTTGTTGCATACCCTCCAGCGAAAACACTGAAGTTCAGTCCCATCTAGCTCCTCAGCCAATCATAAACAAGGCAGGAAGTACATGTGTAATCACAAGTACAAGCAGAGAAGCAATAGCGTACACTGCTTATTAGTTTGGTCTCTGAAGACAGACTGCCATAATTTAAATGGAGTCTCTCTACTTGAAAGCTATATGACCTTGAGCAAATTATATATCTGTATCTCAACTGTCTTACTCGTAGAATTATCCATAAAATTGGCATATATCTCATTAATTTGTGAGAATTAAATAAGTCAATAAATATAAAACAGAAGAGTGTTTGGCACATTACATGTGCTCAATAAATGTTAGTTATTATTAATGACATGAGTTGGGAGTCAACCTTATTGCCCAGAATTTACTTGACAGTGTACCACACAGGCTCTTAAAGCCTTTTACCACTTAAATATCCTCCATATTTTGAGATTTCCCTGCCATTCTTCCCCCAACTCTTAGAGACAATACATTAGGTAATAATTTTGATTGCTGGTCTACTCCTGTTAGGACCACCTTATTTGCTATCATATGAAATTATCTACCCATTTCTAAACACCTAGGTATGATCTAAAGTTAGGCAAGATAAGAGTAAAAAATTATTCTATACAGAGAGAAGAAAGAACTAGAGACAGGAATCAAGAGAAACAAAATATTTGTGTGTGAAAATGTGAAGCAAAAAAATTACATAATAAGACCATTAGTGAAGGCAGAAGATTTTAATGCCAGACTAGGGCTCTATTTTGTTATTTTGTTGGCAATATTGAATTAAACCAGGAATATTTACAATAAACAAGAAGCACCATCAGGACCAGAAGACTGAAAAAATTAGTAATCTTAGAATCAGTGGCAGAAGCTAGTATATAGCTTATCCTAAATGAAGGACTACACTAAAGTTTTGTTTATCTTTTCATTTCACTGAATCTCCTATCATGCTCTGCTTACCAGGTATCAAAAATAGAAGTCCAAGCTGCCAGGAACTGCCACATTTTGACACACAACTCCTACCTACTGACTTGTAATTACATACCAGGAACAAATATATTGTACCCGCTTTGAAAAGGAAAAACTATTTTAGAATTGCTCAAGATTTGGTCTGACATATTAATGTTCATGGTAGGTAAGAGAAATCTAAGGGCTTGGTCCCCCAATATCTCTAAACCTAGTTACATTTCAACAGTTTAGGGAAGGTAACCACAAAAGATTCTGAAAAATCAAAGCAATCTTGAGAAAGAAGAACAAAGCTGGAGGTATCACAATTCCTGATTGCAATATATAATACAAAGCTGTAGTAATCAAAATGGGATGGTACTGGCACAACATACATAAATCAATGAATCAGAAAAGAGAGACTAGAAACAAACCCTTGCTTATATGGTCAATTAACCTATGACAGTGAACACTGACAAAACTCTACAATGGGGAAAAGACAACTTCTTCAATAAATGGTGCTGGGAAAACTGGACAGCTACATGTAAAACAATGAAACTGGACTATTTTCTTATACAATACACAAAAATAAGTTCAAAATGGATGAAAGATCTAAATATGAGACAGGAAAAAAAATCAAAATCCTAGAGGAAGACAAAGGCAGCAAACTATGACCTCGGCCATAGCAATCCATTACTAGACACATCTCTGGAGGCAAGGGAAACAAAAGCAAAAATAAACTATGGGACTTCATCAAGATAAAAAGCTTCTGCACAGCAAGGGAAACAATCAACAAAACTAAAAGACAACCTACGGAATGGGAGAATGTATTTGCAAATGACATACCTGATAAAGGGTTAGTATCCAAAATCTATAAAGACTTAATCAAACTCCCAATCAAAAACTAAATAATGCACTTAAGAAATGGGCAGAAGACATAAATAGACATTTTTCTAAAGAAGACTAAAGAAGTCTAAAGAAGACTTCCATATGGCTAACAGACACATGAAAAGATACTCAACATCATTCATTATCAGAGAAATACAAATCAAAACCACGATGAGATACCATCTCACACCTGTCAGCATGGCTAAAATCAACAATACAAGGAAACAACAGATGTTGGCAAGGATGTGGAAAGGGGAAACTTCTTACAATGTTAGTGGGAATACAAACTGGTACAGCTATCTGGAAAACAGTACGAAGTTTCCTCAAAATTTTAAAAATAGAACTGCCCTACTGTTCAGCAATTGCACTACTAGGTACTTACCCAAAGGATACCAAAATACAGATTCAAAGGGGCACAGGCACCCTGATGTTTATAGCAACATTATCAGCAATAACCAAATTATAGAAGACCCCAAATGAATGGATAAAGAAGATGTGGTGTGTGTGTGTATACATATATATTTATGTATATGCATATATAATGGAATATTAGTTAGCCATCAAAAATAATTAAATCTTGTCATTTACCATGATGTAGATGGAGTCAGAGTGTATTGTGCTAAGTGAAATAAGTCAGAGAAAGACAAATACCATATGATTTCACTCAGGTGGAATTTAAGAAACAAAACAGATGAACAAAGCAGAAGAGGGAAAATAACAATAGAGAGATGGAAGCAAACCATTAGAGACTCCTTTAACTACAGAGAACAAACTGAGGGTTGATGGAGAGTTGTGGGTGGGGATGGTCTAACTGGGTGATGGGTATTAAGGAGGGCACTTGTTGGAATGAATTCTTGGTGTTATACTTAAGTGATGAATCACTAAATTCTACACCTGAAACCAATTTTACCATATATGTTAATTAAAATTTAAGCAAAACTTGAAATTAAAAAATGCTTTTGGTGCTCCTGGCAGCTCAGTTAAGTAGCCAACTCTTGATATCAGCTCAGGTCATGATCTCATGGTTTATGAGATCAAACCCCGCATCAGGATCTGCACTGACAGGGCAGAGCCTGCTTGGGATTCTCTTTCTCTCTGCCCCTTCTGTGTTCATGCTCTCTCTCTCTTTCTCAAAATAAATAAGCTTAAAAAAAAAAAGCTTCTGCACAGTGAAGGAAACCATCAACAAAACAATAAAGGCAACGTACTGAATGGGAGAAAATATTACAAGTGATATATCTGACAAAAGACTAATATCCAAAATATATAAAGAAGTTACACAACTCAACAGAAACAAAACATTTCAATTAAAAAATGGGCAGATGACCTGAATAGATACTTTTCCAAAGCAGACATACAGATGGCCAACAGTCACATCAAAAGATGCTCAACATCATTCATCATCAGAGAAAGGCAAATCAAGACCACAATGAAATCTTGCCATTTGCAATGAGATGGATGGTGCTAGAATGTACTATGCTGAGTGAAATAAATTGATTAGAGAAAGACAAATACCATGATTTCATTCATGTAAAATTTAAGAAACAAAACAGATGAACATATGGGGGGAAGGGGAAGAGGAGAGAGGGAAACAAACCACAAGAGACTCTTAATGATAGAGAACAAACTAAGGGCTGATGGAGGGAGGTAGGAGGGGTATGGGCTAGACAGGTGATGGGTATTAGGGAGGGCACTTGTGATGAGCACTGGGTGTAGTATATAAATGATGAATCACTGAATTCTACTCCTGAAACCAATATTAACTGTATGTTAACTAAAATTAAAAAAGAAAAAAAACCACAACATATTGATAGATCACCTTAAGAGCTGTCATAATGGCTAAAATAAAAAACACAATGATGAGGTGAAGATGTACAAAAAAAGGTGCACTGTTAGTGGGAATGTTAATAGTATGGCCACTATGTAAAATAGTATGTAGGTTCCTCAGAACATTAAAAATAGAAATACCACATAATCCAATAATTCCACTACTGAGCATCTACCCAAAGAAATGAAAACATAAATTTGAAAAGATATATGCACCCCTTTGTTCATTGTGTAATTTATATGGAAACAATCCAAGTAGCCATCAATATATGAATGGATAATGAAAAATATACATATATATATATAACTTGTACATATATGTATATAAATATGTATGCATGTGTATATGTGTGCAAATATAGATGTATGTATATATAAAACACTGCAATATTACACAGCCATAAAGAAGGATGAAATTTTACCATTGTGACAACATGGATGGACCTAGTAGGTATTACAGTGAAATAAGTCAGATAGAGAAAGACAAATACTATATGATTTCATTCATATGTGGAATCTAAAAAACAAATTAATAAACAAACAAGCAAAAAGCAGAATCAGACTACAAACTGACGGTTGCCAGAGGTGAATGCGGTGGGGAATGGGCAAAATGTGTGAAGGCGAGTGGAGATCCAGGCTTCCAGCAATGGAATAAATCAGGGTGCAGCATAGAGCATATGGTGAATGATATTACAATAGTGTTGTATGGTGGCAAATGGTAGCTACACTTGTGGTGAGCACAGTATTTACAGAGTTGAATTACCATATGCTGTAACCTAAAACTAATGGAACATTGTGTGTCAACTATACTCAAATTAAAAAAAAACAACAACAAAAAACTAGGGGTCTCAGGTGGCTCAGTTGGTTAAGCGTCTGACTCTTGATTTCGGCTCAGGTCATGATCTCACAGTTTTTGGGAGGCAGCCCCACATCGGGCTATGCACTGACTGTGTGAAGACTGTTTGGGATTCTCTCTCTCCCTCTTTTCTCTGTCCCTCCCCCACTCATACTCTTTCTTTCTCAAAGTAAATAAATAAACTTTAAAAAATATCTTTTTAGTTTAGAGAAGGAAATAAGCCCAAAATAAATTCCATGTATCTCATAAATGAGATCAGTTTGCTTTTTTCCCACTAAATCAAATATATAAAATAAAGACACTGACCATTTTTAATACTTAAAGTTCTCTCAATTACATAATGTTCAGAACAAATAATTTCTCCAAATAATTTCAGAATTTCACAGGAGAATAATGGAATGATTTCTTACATACTCTTCAATAGTTAAAGTATTCAATGGAAGTACACATATTTAAAGAAAAATAGTATTCTTAAATATAAAACTTAATTTAGAAGGTTGTCATTCTGTTTCTAAAAGAAAGCTTTTACTTACTTTAGTAAGTAAGAGCTTACTTACTGCTTACATTTATGAAAAATAATTAGTGACTTACTGGTATTGTTCAGAGTAGTATAATAGTGATATTTCTCTTTGGGAACAAGTCCAGTTTCTCTGTTAGTACAGCATATCACAAAAATGACAGAATGTAATATATACATGGTATTAGTGGTTTAACTGGTTATAAAATCAGTTTACTGTGTGACCCTGTAAAGATGTGGACTCAGTGTCTACAACTCTGACTGCCTTATTCTGTAATTACTCTGATGGCATGAATTATATGCCTTATTCATATAGTTTCCATTTCTAGTACATGATTCAAGGTCTTGCACATAGAAGGCAAGGGTCAAGGAATATATGGGAGGATTATTTATTTACATTACACTATTAAAGAGCCATGCAGTTACAATTGATGTGAAGTATAAAACACAGCAGCCATTCCGAAATAAGGCAGAGAAACTCAGTTTCAACAAAGTTTTCTGTTTTCATTTCTTCCTAGTACTCTTTTAAATTAGGAGTATGTAATAAAATATAATATAAAATTTTATTTGTAAAATATCTTACATTTCTTCAATCTTCTAAATAATGGTATAAAGATTATTTTTATTTCACAAATGAAACTGAAGTAACTTGAACATAAAGTTAATAAGAAAGATGAGTCTTGAACTCTGATATTCATTGTACTTTGATTAAAACAAACTTAAGAGGTAACTGAGAGAACTAAATCAACTTCTAAAATCACTTCAAATGGTGGCTTTTAGAACATTTGACTCAATGAATAAAGGGGACAATTGGTTAAGTACCCCAGTTTTCTAAGTCTGAGGTTTTGTAGATTTACTACGGACTCACACTGTCAAGATATATTAGAGGCAAGTATCTTTCTAACCTGAACGTCTCTCAAGAAAATTAAGCCCTGAAAAATTTACCTTGCAAAGCCCTGAAAATTTACTTATATTCCATGTTATAGTTAATTCAACCAGATAGATATAAGGGAGAATACAGAGGAGGAAGAAAATGAAAATAAGGGAAAAACAAATAGAAAAGTACAAGTCCATGACTGAATTACAATTTAACATTGTAAAGTTTTTTAAACAATCATTTCGAAGGTCTACAAAAGGAATAGCCACTTTACTACTGGCACAGTTACACATTTCCATATAACTAGTAATATGGAATAAGTAGCCAGGAAATGAATGCCTAGTAATAATTTTAAAAGTTTTCTTTTAAAAGGGGATTCTAAACGCTCAAAAGGAATGTTTTCCTCCTCAACAAAGAAAATCATGTACTAGTTTTCAACAAGCTGCTGTTTCAGTCTCCAGGAAAGAAAAGTCAGAACTATACTAAATCTGACATTAAAGAATTATACCAGATGCAACTGAAGCACTTCAATGAGATGCCATCCACCCAGCAGTTTGGAGGAAGGTACTGCAAGAATTGTGAACTAAAAGCCAAAATTACAAATAACTACAGTGCAAACTGATTGCACTAAAACTCTCAATGATGAGAAGATGCCACTGACAGGTAGTTCCCCAGGTCCCCTGTCATCAGCAGTAGCAGTAATTACAGTACTAACAGCAGTAATAGCAGTAACCGGAAGAGCCATAACAGTAGTAGCAGTAGTACCAGCAGCAGCTGTAACAGCAATGGCAACAACACACATTTATTAACTACTATTTGTCAGACCAATGCTAAATAATTTTAATTATTTAAGTTAATATTTCAATTATTTAAGTTAATAACTAATTTAATTTTCACACATTATGTCTTTTTCCTCTATCGACCCTGTAAGGAATTATTACAGACCTTTCACTGATGAGGAAGCTGAGGCTCAATAAGCTGGTTAGATACACAACTAGCATTTAAACCTAGGGCTGCCTTATTTCAGAGCTGTACTCCTTTCACAACACCATGCTTCACAGTGGAATGGAGACAGATATTTTTCAGTGTCAAGGATTCGAAACTATAGGCTCCTATATTTCAGTAAACGACAAAGAAAAGGAGATGCACAGTAGTTACTCCAAGTTTGGAGATGACAGCAAACTCTTTCAGGTAGTCAAATACCAAAGCGACTACAGTGAGGCTGCAGAAGGATCTCAAAATCAGAGAGATGTACTGGAAATATGAGATGAACAGCAGTGTAGTCAGCATAAGACAGGATAATTAGGCCGAAAGACTGTTTTTACTAATTATAAAATACAATTATGACTAAAGGGAACCTAGGAGCATTCATAGATATCCTTGAATAGCAGTTTGGTAAGCATTAGATACCAAAAATCTAATGGTAATGACTAGTATTTGCTTCAACAATAACTCTAATATATATATATATATATATATATATATATATACACTCTAATATATATGTATATATTAGATTAGTATATTATATACTAATTAGTATATATATTATATTAGCATATATAATATATTATATTAGTATATATATACTCTAATATATATATATGTATGTATGTATACACATACTGGGTTAGGAAAAGAAAGTTAACAAAAATGATCAATGAAAATGGTATGGGAAGCTTAGATTGAAAACAGGAACTATTCTAATGAAGATTAAGAAAATGCAGGCAGAAATAAAACCATGAAGAGTAGTGATATAACAAAAGTAACACTGGTAACTTTACACTTGTATAGCATTTCCTATGGACCAACTACTTTGTAAGAAGTATATGCATAAACTGATTCATTTAATTCCCCCAACACCTTATGAGCAAGTACTATTATCTGCGTTTTTACAAATGAGGAATGGGACACAGACATCTGGTAACCTACCCAAAGTCACACACACTCTAGTAAACAGCAGGGTAGGAACTCCAAAGTAGGCAATCAACTGTAGAGCTTGAGCTATTTAACCACTGTCCCCTTAGCAGTCTGAGAGGGTTTAATGTAGAGCCGGGTATCAAAACTTTACAATGTAAGAAACTCCTTAAAAGATAAGCAGATAATAAAAGGCTGGGAATAGTAACAATCTCAAGAAAAGTTAAGTGGGTACACTGATAAGCTAAGCATAAGAAGAAGAAGCTACAAATAAATATGAGAGATTCTTAAAGTTCTTAGTGTGAAATCTTGAAAAGTAACTACTCTTCCCCCCCAAAAAAACCTGTTGCAGCTATAATCAGAGACACAATAAGCTAATAACTGTTATATATTTCTTTGATTTTACAAACATAATAGAAAATATGATTTTACTTAACTTCTAAAAATATGAAAATGTACATTGCTATCATACAGTTACAAAATCTACAAGATTCATAAAAATGAATGAAATGCCTAGGAGTCCATCCTAGTTAACCCTATACAACTACTTTTATTTCTCAATTCAGAGAATTTGAAAAATGATTCCTCTAGATCAACATTCTACATACTTATTATATGGAGATTAATGTCAGGAAATAAGTAAGCATTGAAGGAAAAAAATTCCAAGGTTGAATAAATATTCTTGCAGGCACACATGGGCCATATCTAGCATGAAAAATCCTATATTAAAGAATCTATTTAGGGGCGCCTGGGTGACTCAGTCAGTTAAGCATCCAACTTCAGCTCAGGTCATGATCTCACGGTTCATGGGTTCAAGACCCTCATCAGGCTCTGTGCTGACAGCTCGGAGCCTGGAGACTGCTTCAGATTCTATGCGTCCCTCTCTCTCTGCCCCTCTCCCACTTGTACTTTATCTCTCTCAATCTCTCTCTCAAAATTAAACATACATAAAAAAAAATTTTTTTAGCGGCACCTGAGTGGCTCAGTTTGTTGGGCATCTGACTTCAGCCCAGGTCATGATCTCACAGTTTTGAGTTTGGGCCCTGCGTTGGGCTCCGTGCTGACAGCTCAGAGGCTGAAGCCTGCTTTAGATTCTGTCTCTGTCTGTCTCTGACCTTCCCCGGCTCACACTTTGTCTCTCTCTCCCTCAAAATTAAAATTAAAAAAAAATTTTTTAAAGAAAATATATAATTTTAACTTGCATTTCCTAAACTTATTTGACCATGGAAACTTTTCCCCCCAGATAGCTTGTAAATTTTGGACACACTAGTTCCACCATTCAGTTGGGAAACAATGACTTAGATACTTTCTTTTATAGAAATGTAAGAGAATTACTTTTATGAAAGTATATGTAGAGAGTTAAACATGCTGAGGGGTAATGCAGACATTTAGTTTCCCTAAGGTCAAAGGGTTCCATTACGAGAGATAAGGATATATGCATTCTGTAATCATCTTCTCCTAAGAACAAATTATATAGCATGTAGGTATAACCAATACTGAATAATAGAATTCCAGAACCCTACAACATGTCTGCACTCCTATTTACAAAAAGAGTAACTGAGACTCCAAGGACACCACCACTCCCCTGGTTTTCTGTATTATTGGCCACTCCTGCTTAGTCTCCTCCTCCTTTTTATCTCCCTAACCCTTTATTGTCAGATTCCCCAGATGTCAAACTGTGGACCTTACCTTTTCTCTATCTCTACTATGTCCCTTGGTAATCTCCTATAGTCCCATGACCTTTTTAAATTTAACATTTGTTTGCGGACAATTGTATATTCACAACTAACTGTAAGAAATAATATATATAGATTCCATGTACTTTTGTCCAATTTTCTCCAAAATAACATCTTACAAAATTATAGTACAAAATCATAATCAAGATACCAACAGTGATATGATATACCAACTTATTCATATTATTGAGGTTTTACTTCTATTCATTCCAATGACATTTAACAATGTTCAATGATCCTTAGAGTCTAGAAACTTTCCTAAACTCACACAAGTGAAAGACTATGGCATCTCCATTTGGATGTCTAATAGGTATCTCAAACTAAAACATGTCCCAAGTCAAAATCTTCATCTTCCCTTCCAAAGTTATTCTTCCTAGTCTTCCCCATCTCAGTTAAAAACAATAATGCCATCTTTCTAGTTGCTCAGTGTAATAACTAGGAAATCATCCTCAACACTTTCTCTTACTTTATATCCAAACCACCAACAAATTGAAAATATACCCAAAATCAAACTTATCACCCATACTGCTAGCTGCCTACCCTAACTCCCTGCCATTTCCCACCAGATTATTTCATTAGTCCCCCAACGAATCTCCCCAAATTTGCCCTTGGTCTTCTAGAGTTTATTCTCAAGACAGGGGCTAGAGTAATATAAACACTCTTCTCTATTTAAGGTTTTTTGTTGACTGTAGTTTTTACTGAGGTATACAAGACTCCACTATTCAAAATCATCTAATCAATGGCTTCTTATCTCAGAGTAAAAGCCAAATTCACACATGGCCTTCAATACCTCCCATGCTCCACCTCCTACTACTCTCTCTCTTCCTCACTCATTTGCAACTAATCCAGTCTCCTTGCAGTTCTTCTTTCAAGTTTTTACTCCAATGTTGACTCAAAGGCCTTTTCTGACCACCAACTTTTAAAGAGAAGCCTCCCACCTCCCACCCTGTACTCCTTATCCCCCTTTCTCTACTCACTTTTTCTCCCCAGAGATCTAACATACTATATGTTTTATTTTTTATTGTCTGTCTTTCAACACTAAGTAAAACATGAGCTGGAGGAGGGCAGAGATTTCAGTTTATTTTTCTAGCACCTAGAATGGTGCCAGGCACAAATTAGATGTTTAAGAAACCACTGAATAAATAAACAAGGCCCAAAGCAGCAAGGTGTTTTGTCAAAATGTGACATAAACATGGCAAGAGTCCTAAGTTTCTGTAGTGTAGGAGTCATTTCTCTAAGAATGGTGATGGACTCAAACAAACCAATCCTTTATTCAGTGGTCACCAAAGACACACATGCATGAAATGACAATTTCTGATCAGGTGAATAAACTTGATAGAAGGAGGAATCAGATTCAAGCTAAAACTTATCAGCACCAAATTAAAATTCAACCAACTGCCTATAAAAGTAAATTTTGCATGAACTGCCTTAAGTGTTTTATTTAACCAACTTTTTAAAAAGGGAGTTATAGGTGATAGAACTTTAAGAATTTAAACTTTAAGAAAATAAAGATAGAGTCCTAGGAAAGAATACAATGTAGTACCCTACATTGTTTTATCAAGAATGTAGTTTATCAGGGCATCTGGGTGGCTCAGTCGGTTGAGTGTCCGACTCTTGATTTCAGCTGAGGTCATGATCTCACGGTTCATGAGTTCGAGCCCCACATCAGACTCTGATGGAAGCGCACAGCCTGCTTGAGATTCTCTTTCTCTGTCTCTCTCTGCCCCTCCCCTGCTTGTGCACACTCTCTCAAAATAATTAAATAAAACATTAAAAAAATAATGTAGTTTATCATAAAGTTTTGAGCTTTAACCAAAGCAGAGCAAAACAAAGATTTATAAACAAAAAGGAACTTATGCTAAAAATGGAAAGAAGTTGTTGTTTCTGGGAAAAATTTTAAAATATTTTAAAAAATTGGGTAGGAAGAGGATGAATGACAAAAACTTTCTAGAGACAGATAAGGAAATAAAGACTAATATATCACCATGTCAACTTATTAAGAAACAAGGCACTTGGGGAGGTTTTGGAAAACCATTCATTTGCAGAACAAATTAGTCTGGAAATGTAACACTAATGGATTCAACTTATTATTATTTGCAAGGAGTACATTTCATAATAAGCAGTCATCTAAATTGGCTTTAAATCTCTTTCAAAGTAAAATTAAAGAAGTTCTGATTTTAGAGTAAAAAAACATAACTGGGTCATACTTTCAGAGCCTCCTATCCTCACAGCAGGTAAGAGGCTTGTTTTTAAAATTCAAGAAATTAGTATAATATAGTGACCTTTCAATTGTTCTGGAGGGAAAAATGCAAGATGCATTAAGCAGACATAGCTTTCAGTTTGCAGGCCAAATAATAACAAGGCCTCCATAAAACAATTAAAGCAATGCTCCTATTTATATGATAAAAATCTATAGCTTTCATATGAATTCTTTATTGGTAAATAATTCCTGAGGCACTTAAACAATACAATTTTTATTAAATGAAAGTAATAGCATCAAGACTGTTTAGATCTGTATATAATATAGCTAAAATAAACAAATGTTCAATATTTAAAATATACATATGTATGAGGAAATATATATATGTATATAATATAAACAACTGCATTATTGCCTCCCATTATTTTAATGTTACCTTTACCCAAAGAGACTACCTTAATGGTTAAGTGGCTACTATGTATTTGATATACAAATATGTGACTTTAAAACTTGTTTTAAGGTCTATAAGAAGAGTTTCTGCTAATTCTTTACACTTTCACAATTATTAAGATAATATTAATAATAAAAATCCCAAAGTAAGACAGAGGATATAATAGTGTCTAATGGTCTGAACAACAGCCAAATTAAAAAGCTATAAATAGGCAGCTATTAAAGGAATCCATAGAGAATTCCAGGGACTCTCTTGGAGTTCTTAACAAAACAAACACTAAACAACAGTTTTTTAAAAAAGAATATAAAAACAGACATCATAAAATAGACATCAGTATATTTGGAGAACATAAAACCAACCTACCAAAATTAAATTTTTTAAAATTCAAAAATATGAGAATTAGTATTGCTAAAAAAACTATAAAGTTAGCAGTGAGTAATATATTTTAAATGATAGAAAAATAACTGCAATTTGGAACATAAATTTAGAGACCTGTTGTTCCAAGGACATAAAAATAACCATGGTTTCCTAACAACCAGAGAGCTTTTGTATTCCTTGGACTGCATTCACGCTACATAAAGATTAAAAGACAGCAGCCAAATGACTACACTTCAACTTGCATGTTGAAGCACTGATCTGAATGGGTTTTCTTGGCCACAAGTGACCCACATGTCTAAGATCAAGAGTCAAAGCCCCCAGTGGGAAGTTGTGCTCAATTTGGTGGGCCTTGAAACCATCTCTGGCTAAATCAGCATCAGCCTTACGGGAGGCCAGCCATGAAGGAAGGGAGTCTCCCCAAAATCTGATTTCTTGAGACCACAACCTAGAACAGGTCCCACAGTCAAATTATTCACATTCCTTGGAAAGAGAGAACAGGCATCAGTTGTGTCCGTCGAAGGGGGACACTGCCCAGGTGTACCCTGGACATTTTTTGAAATCTCTGGGCTGCCTCTGCATCTGAAAAATAAGAAAAATAGTACAATGACAGACAACAGATGAGGAAAAAGACAATCATCTGGCCTAAAAGCTTAAGACTTATAAGAAATTAAGAAAGCAGACAAAACAGACAAAAAGACAAACAGCTATATCATTTGGAATGTATTATTCTGAGGCATGTATAGCAGAGATAAACTCAAATTATTTTAAGCAAAGTTATGACCGTAGCAGCAACAAAAGTTATTTTTGGAGAGAGCCAACTGGAAATAAAAAACAAAACATATATTTAGATATGTCAACCTGACACAAAGATAAGGTGGAATAAGAATCTAGTCCCATTTGAGGCTGAAAATTGCTGAATAATGAGAGCTAATGTCATGAACTTGGCTGCTTAACTGCCTTTGTGTAAGAAAACATCTCAGAACTTTGAACTTAGGAAATTCCAACTTGTCTTGCACCAGGTCACGAGCTCCAAAGAGCAGGAACCTATTTCAACAAGCAGCTTTAAAAAAAACAAAAAACAAAAAAACAAAATACTTTAATATTTTTCATTTCTATTAAATGTCACATTTAAAATGCAATAGTGCTAAAATCCATCAAACTAAATTGCACTGAATTAAAAATTAAACTTACTCAGAAAGATGTTCAGAAGTTGGGATACAAACAGAAACTGAAAGTAGAAGAAAAGTTATATTTAAAACAGCATATGAAATGTGAGTGAGAATACTGATTTAGTAAAGAGCTCATATCGTGGCTGACCAAAAATACTGGGATAAATATCAAAAATCCAAAGTAACACAATTATAAATACGTACCTTTCTCTAGTACAACTTGACAAGTATGAGTTTCATGTTGACTTAAGTGTGTGGCCATATTATCTAAGCCAGAAACATCAGCTATGAAATCACAATTAAGGCACACTAGAGTAATGCCCCTATAAAAAAAGCAAATAGTATAAAAGAAAAGGCTTTTTTATCTTTTATAAAAATCCATACACAAGTTCAATCATTATTTTTCTATAATTTGCTTTTTGTGTCATGTCACTCCCATTTTTATTATAGAAACTTGATATAACTGATATGATTCTCTAGAAAACAGAAGAGCCATATTCAAATAATGCTACTATTTATTTACAGAAAGTATTTTTGCTTTACAAACTTTTTAAAAGTGTTTATTTATTTTTGAGAAAGGGAGAGAGAGAGAGAGAGAGCAGGGGAGGGACAGAGGGAGAGGGAGACACAGAATCTGAAGCAGACTCCAGGCTCTGAGCTGTCAGCACAGAGCCTGATGCAGGGCTTGAACTCACAAACCATAAGATCATTACGTCAGTCAATGTCAGATGCTCAACTAACTGAGCCTCCCAGGCACCTCTGTTTTATAAACTTTTACCGCTCATGTCAGTTGCTAATAAAATCTATTTCACAAGAAACCTACAGCCCAACCTTGGCTCCACCAACAACTTGTGTCACTTCAACAAGTCAAAATCTACCTTGTGCCTTTGCTCATCTGCAATGCAAGTATACAGTATTTATTCATATATGTATGTTTACTAAGGCTTCTTGATACCTACTGTATCATACTGTATACTATTATACTATATTGAGATTATAATGATGACCAAAAATAGTCTGTGCTCTAACAGAGCTTACAATCTAGTGTTTTACTTAGGTAATGAAAACATTAGAAGAGAAACATTAAAGCTTTACAAATAGATCATGTTGTAGCTGTCATCAATTGTGTACCATGTGTTAAAGATACTGCCATTATTTTCATTTAACACTGTATTAACTCAAGTAGTTAATTCGTTATAAAAGTCCAAAGCTTTAGGTACTTAGTATATCAGCACTGTGAACTGGTCGACTTGCTGGGGCCAAGATTACTTGTTCCCCTAAGAAAACTTCACTGAGTGGGGTGCCTGGGTGGCTCAGTCCCTTGAGCATCCAACTTCAGCTCAGGTCATGATCTCACTGCTTGTAAATTCGAGTCCCACTTTGGGCTCTGTGCTGACAGCTTAGAGCCTAGAGCCTGCTTTGTATTCTGTTTCCCTCTGTCTCTGCCCCTTCCCCGCTCACACTCTGTCTCTCTCCCTCTCTCAAAAATAAAGATTAAAAACATTTTTTTAATTTACTAGATTTCTAAATGGAATATTTTAAAGTTAAAATTAAAAGCTTAAGGAAAGTTAAGATTTAAATACTTAACTTTAATTATATCTCTATTAACAAACTACCCCCGCAGAAAATAAAAGTAGTCTCAATGCTAAGTAGTAGCTAAATTACTATTCCACTAGTCATAGTTACTTGGACGTTCACTAAAGAAGGACTTGTAACTGGGATTTATAATCAAACTTCTTATTCTGGGAAGATGAGGAAGACCAGAACTACTATATTTGAGTCACCAGTAGAGAAAGCTGGTTGCGCTGAGAAAGGAAAATGGAATCCAAGTTCAGAGAAAAGAACAAAGACAAGATCATCCTGTCTCAGCAGGTCAGGCTAGAGAGAAGTAATGTTAGTAACTGATAGCTTTCTATTTCCCTTATTCGTTCTGGTTACACCTCCTCTTATGGGTTCATGAAATTCTTTGGAATCCTGCTTGTAAGTTATTTGGCTTAGGTGAAAAAAAAAAACGTATACATCATGTAATGCAATCATTGTTACTGTCAATTTATTAACAAAGCATAAATATAGTCTTGAAGTTCATCACATACTTTAAAAATTTAAGTGTTTTGCCAATATAGCATACCAACAAATAGCATGCCTTAGACTGACTTCTCTGAAGCTCTAATCTAACAGTGTGATGTGTATTTATACCTCGATGTCACATTAGCACATTAAAACTGACCTTTATTAAACTAAAATCATGTACTTTCTCCCGAAATCAATTTCTCCCGATTGGCCTTTCTTATGATATTTTTCCCACTGATAGTAAAGCTCAAACTATAGTTATCTCTGTCTCTTCTTCCTTAAAATAATAAGTATGGCAAGCATTTTATAATATTAATTATTTATACTGTACCAAGCTAACAATTTTAGACATACATCTATCATCTTATCTAAATATTTTAATAACCCAAAAAGGTAGGTGTTAATAAGTTAGCTTAGTAAACTACCAAGGACATAAAGCCAGTAAAGGTCAGAACTAGGTTTGAAACTGATCACTCTGATTCCAGGCCCATATTTTCAAAGATAATACAATACTGCCTCATCATTTTAACTTAGGCCCTAACGAAATTGTTCATAACTACACATAGTCCCAACCTGTAGGATTCATGCATCATTCATCTATTGTTAAACCTTCCTTCAGTATCACTTGATTCTATATAAAATATCAAACGTTCTTCAGTGCTCTCCAAATTAAGTCCAAGCTCCTTAACCTTATTTTCAACACTTAACTATTTGGCTCTAGGCTTACAACTATTGCTCTAGACTTCAATCTTATTACTATTATCTGAACTTCATGCTCCATCCATTTACTACTAAGTACTCCCTTGGTATGTCTTGTACTTTCTCATTTTCACACTATTCCTTCTAATTCAAATGCCTCGGTGCACCTATCAGTATAAATGATATTTATACGTTAAAGCCAAGTATATGTAACACTGGTGCAGATATTTCCAAGTAAAACAATCCTTCTTCCCTTAAAAAAAATTACCCTGTACTTATTAAAATCCTCCTTGCTTTATTATAGTTTTATATGTTCACTCTGTATCTCCCACCCAATAAACTGTATATTCCCTGAAGGTTGGTTCCAAGAGTAATTCATCACTGTCCTCTTCACAGCACCTGCTATGTTATGCACTTAGTAGATGTATCATGAATAGCTAAAAAGTGACTATTTCAATCTAATTAAAGAGTAATTACAAAATTATAAGTTCTACTATTATAAGTATGCTGCATCCATTCACAGAAATTGATGTCTTCAATTTGATACCTATTCCAGTTGAAAGAAAAGTATTCCAGATCTTTAAAACACATACACACAATTAAGCTTGAAAATAGTAAAGTAAAATTCAAACTTGGGTGGGTGGCTCAGTTGGCTAAGCATCCAACTCCTGATTTTGATCTCACAGTCATGGGATCAAGCCCTGTGTGCTAAAAGCAAAGAGCTTGCTCAGGATTCTCTTTCTCCCTCTCTCTCTGCCCTTTCCCTCCTTGTGTGCATGCTCTCTCTCTTTCTCAAAATAAATAGATAAAAACTTAAAAAAAAAAAAAACCAAACTAAAGTCTCATCTTTCAAATAAAACCCTTTTTATTCTTATAAACATTTTTAGTGAGGGCAACATGTAATATAATCTTAATCTATTTCCTCGAAATCAGTAAATGTTTTAAAATCTGTACTAATGCATTTAAAAAACTGAATCAAAATCTTCTTTCCCTGTCAATCACTGATCCTTATATAATAGACGGGGCCTATTGTTCATATAAGTCATTTTCAACATATGCATTAACTTATTCAACAAATATTTACTGAGTGACTACCATGTGCCAGAGACTAAACAATGCCTGGCAGTGACAAAAATCTAAACCTCACATATACTAGAGAGAGGACACACAAAAATTTAAAAGTGAAGTATACAATATGTCAGATGATAAAAGACGATCTGAATAAAAGTGAGTATAAAAAGGATATAGGGAGTGCAGGAGTGAAGCACAGGAGAGAAGATATAATCTAAAAATCAAGTGGTCAAGGAAAGGCTTAGTGTAGCAACCAAAAAGAGATAACAGAATACATCTGGGGAACAAAACTAGTCAAAGGGACCAATAAGTACAAAGATCCTGAAACACAGTATCATTCCTTTTTCTACCTTTTCTACTAGCTCAAAGCACCAAAATAAGTATTGGCTAACTTTATCTCTATATATTAGCTTGGTGAAGCAAAGACACCGATATTCCGAGTAGCAATGGCAACATGAAAAAAATAAAGAACAAGAGAATCCAAAGAATTCAGAGGAATATTTAAAAATCGGTGCTCAGTGACTGGGTGTTATATGGAAACCAACTTGACGATAAGCTATTTGTAAAAAAAAAAAAAAAAAATGGTGCTCAGTGGATTCTAAGTGTGTGGTACAACCAAAATTAATTATCAGTATGTTTAGAAATATCAACAGTTCTTTCTGCACAGTAAGCAAATTGTACACTTATCTTTATTTGAAAAATATAAAATAAGAATTATGAAGCTACATGATAATTTCAAGAATTCCAGTGGTTTCAAGAAATTTATTTCAAAACTAAAAACATATTAGTCACTTTACTAGGTATCTAAGATATCTTTTTAATATTCAAATATTGTTGTACAGCCTTATTTTTGTTCTCATTTTATAATACAAATGCATGAAGATATCATCTTAACATGACTTGTCACAAAGAAAACAAATTTAGCAAAAGAATACAGGCTAATCATACCTCTAATCTAAGGACATAATGAAGAGAACTCTCTAATGTCCAGTAGCAATCATTTAGATCTCTAAATTGGGCATTCCAATACCAGGTTTAAATATAGGACAAACCACAATAAGATACCACTTCATACCCACTAGGATGGCTGTGATTAAAAAGAGTTAATAACAATTATTGGCAAAGATGTAAAGAAATTGGAACCTTTATACACTGCTTGTGGGAATGTAAAATAGTAAAGGTACTTTGTAAAACAGTTTGGCAGCTCCTCAAAGGCTCAACATAGAGTCCAGAAATTCTAATCCTAATACATACTAAAGTGAAATGAAAAGATAAATCCAGGCAAAAACTCGTACACAAATGTTTATAGCAGCAGTATTCATAATGGCTTCAAAGTTAAAAAAATCTTTGGGCACCTGGGTGGCTCAGTCGGTTAAGCATCCGCCTTTGGCTCAGGTCATGATCACACGGTTCAGGGGTTTGAGCCCTGCTTTGGGCTCTGTGCTGACGGCTAGCTCAGAGCCTGGAGCCTGTTTTAGATTCTATATCTCCCTCTCTCCAACCGCCCCCTGTCCCCCCTGCTCATGCTGTCTCTCTCTCTCTCTCTCTCTCTCTGTATCTCTCTCTCTCAGAAATAAATAAAACATTAAAAACAAAGATTCTTTCTTAAAAAAAACATTAAAATAACCTTAATAGTTAAACAAACTATGGTAGATCCATACAATAGGTTATTATTCAGCAATTTAAAAAAATGAAGTACTGAAATGCTACAACATAGATGAATCTTGAAAATATGTTAAGAGGAAAAAGGCAATCACAAAGGAACACATATTGTGTCATTCCATTTATATGAAATGACCACAATACATAACTCTATACAGACAAAAATTAGAATAGTGTTTGCTTAGGGATGGGAGCAGTTGGAAGGAAATGGGAATGACTATTAATGGGTACAGAGTTCCTTTTTGGAATGACCACAATGTACTAAAATTAACTGTGGTAATGGCTGCACAACTCTGTGAATACACTAAAAACTGTTAATTGTACTATTTAAAGGCACTATTAGATGTACTATTAGATGTTATATGAACTATATCTCAATAAAGATGTCATATACATCACATATAATTTAAGTTATACAATTTTTCAATAGAAAGAATTTAAAAAGATCAACTAGTTACCTGAGATCTTCTGAATGCTTCTTAAAAATACAAAACCTTTTACTTGGACGGTTACTATGAAAGCTAGAGAGATAAAACAAATTTTATTATTATACAATAAGTCATATTAATTTATAGCTTTATTATCAAGTCTATACTTAAGTTTCTAGTTTTGAATAAAAGATCATGATATATAAGTAATAAAATAATGTTTATCATCACTGTTTAATTCAACATTTTATCTTAAATTCCATTTTATCTATTTATTTTCTAGTGACACATATTTCTCCAAGTGTATTCTTGTATGACTAGTACTTCACCATTACATAAAAAAAGGAAACACTTAAGAAAATTTTTTTAAAAGTAAAGCACATCATTTTTTTTTCATCTGTTACAGAAGAGTTGAAGACACTCTTAAATGTTTGCAAATAACATTTTTGTATAATATGAATCATTATCAATAATCATTTTTTAAATCATTTTCCAATCTTAACATGCCTGTGTCAGGACGGGGGGAGTAAAATCCAAATGATCTTTGAAGTAAACAGTCCTTCAGCTAAATGTCACTATTTACCATTTGTAAAATCAAACATTTTAAAGAGTTCTTTGCAATTACTAGTAGAGGTTTTTTTTAAAAAAAAAAAAATTTAAGCAGAACCCTAGAGCTAAAATAATGCTTCCCCTAAACACAAAACAGAACCACTAACCATACTGTGTACCCACGATAATAGCTTTCGTACATCCTTTTTAATCTGGTAAAGAAAGTTTTCCTGTATTAGAAACCCAGGATTAGATTAGCATAGTATTACTCAAAGTAGAGTCATAGACTAATAACATCAGTATAACCTAGGAGATTATTTAGAAATGCAAAGTCTTGTGCCTCCCACAAACTTAAATGAATTGATCTTTGGCAGTGGAGCCCACTAGAAACCATTTTAACAAGATTTTCCAGTGATTCTTATTTATGCAAGCTAAATACTGAGAAGCAGTAGCCCCAGTACATACTGATAGACTCAAAGTAGCCATTATCCATGTCAATGGTCACTCTCAAATACAAGGTAACCATTACCAACACAGCAGGTACGGATGGGAAAAGAAATATACTGTCACTAGCAATAATCCCCAGAAAATATCTTCAGAAGACTTCTAACAGTCATTTCTTCAATTTGAGGATAAATACTATTAGAGTTTATAAATACAAGACAACATCACAAAAATAATAATTGGGTTTTTTGTAGAACACAGGAATTGGAAAACACTGAAATTACGTGCATAAATTTGTGCACATATATGAGAATAAATCCAAGATTTATCTCATCCTCAAAGAATGTGAATCAAAATAATTTTTTAAATGAGATTTAAAAGTTACTTTTAAAAGCTATTTTTTCTTTCTCCTCAAATGGCCTATTTTGGTTTTATTTATTTGGTAAGAAGAGAAGAAAAAATTATATTTTAGGATCTCTTTGATGGCTTCCATTTCTGTCTATAACTTGTATCTTATTAAAATGTTGGTAATTTTACAATTCTAGTTGTCTGAATACAGTTTTAATTTAGAGGTCCCTATCTAAAAAAAACCAAAACTTATCATGCCCTTTTATTTATATTATTACATAAATTCCATTCTTTTATTATTATCCCTGTATTATAGGAGTGGATCTATATAGCTCACAAATAAAAAGGAAAAAAAACAACAACTTTTCTTATTAGATCTGCATAAAGTTAGGAATAAGGAAAATAGAGAAAAAAGTTTTAATTGTCTTAGAGTTTATATTGCTTTATAAACAATATAGTAAAAACATATAAAATTTAGGTTCTAAAGTTCACTACCTGTATATAATTATCAAAACTCATTAAGCTATTCTCTAAAAATGGGGGAAAAACTCTCTTTGACCATATTTTCTTAATAATCTTAATTCAATCTAATAACAATTTTGTTTCTGATGAAACACAAAAGGAATATCAACAATACTGATGGTATACCTTATTTAAGACCCAAGACTAGAGGTTGATGATACAAAAAGAAGAGGCCAAGTTGTATGCCCTATAGTTCAAGGTCAAAGGGGCCAATGGGGGATAGGGGAAACAGTCAAACAGCAGCTAGCACAGAATAAATGCCTAAAAAATGCTTTTAAATGAATACATATTTATTAATAATTATAAGATAAACTTTAATAGTTACACATATGAAGTTTTGTGGCTGCCTAAAAAAAAAATGAAGATAAATGGAATAGTAACTAGCTAACAATTAGGAGTTACTTTAAGTTAAGAAGGTCACTACTGCCTTGCTCCAGGCAAATCAAAGAGCAAGATACAGAGGGATTTTGAAGAAAATAAGCATTAAAGGAACTTAAAAGGTGGTTAGAAATTAAATACTGAAAGGCCTCAGATTCTCCAAAAAACCTGAACTTCATGACAATGAATATTAGGAAGGCAAATGATTATAGGCCAAAAATGATCTGACCAGATATGCCTGCTGTAGCAACAAAAGAAAGGGAAAATTGGGAAAAAAAAAAAAAAAAAGTGTGTGGTGGAGGATAGACTAGTCAGGATATCAGTTATGTTATCACAATAATCCAACTGTTCTCTAATGATCATTATTTAATGCCACTATATCTATACAAAGTATATAATGAACTCAAGCATAGCTTATAAAAATTAATTCAGTACTCTTATTCATTGTATAGGACCAAACTGTTACACAAACTTTCTTTTTCCTTGGAAAAATTTCAAATCATCCTCCAAAGCCTAAGTGAATGTCATTTAGAGAATAACTCCCCTTATTTCTTGATTAAAGAACTCATTCTTACCTTCTCTGTGCTCCTATAGGGATTTGTTTACCACATATCTCTGTCCTACGAAATTGTGAAAATTAAAGGCATTATCCTAACACCTAACAATGATAACTCAGAAATAATAACCGTTATAATTACGTTTAATATCTCCTAAGCAAACATCATTTTATGAAGCACTTTAAGTACATTTTCTGTAAGTATAACAGTGACTTTCTTTTTAAAAAAAGGAAAC
This sequence comes from Hyaena hyaena, assembly GCF_003009895.1. Classification (NCBI taxonomy): domain Eukaryota; kingdom Metazoa; phylum Chordata; class Mammalia; order Carnivora; family Hyaenidae; genus Hyaena; species Hyaena hyaena. The sequence continues at coordinate 334,288 of NW_024080681.1, forward strand.
TGAGAGTCAGGTTAAGTAATCTGCCCAAAGTCACCCAGGTAAGAAGTAATTGGTAAAGCCTGGATCCAAATCCAGATTTGTCTGATTCTTCACCCAGTATGCCATTACTATTAGCAAATAGTAAACTCTGCTAGAAAAAGAGATATTAAACACTTATGTCTGTTAACTTAATTCTATTAAATGTAGAGAAGAAGGCTTCCTAAATATCATTATTATATAGTTACTTTATTTTATATTTATATTTATTTATATTATATTTATAATTTATACTTATATATATTTTATATTATATAGTTATTTATTTACTTTTTTTTCAGGTGACTTCAATAGCTACCTAAAAGATATAAGCAAATAAGGTGCAGTAACTTAAACAACCAAACTCAAATAATACTTTTTTTTAAAAAAATCACTTAAAAATTACATGTTTAATGATGCTCTTCTTCAAAAGAGTCTTATTTCAAAAATGCACCAAATGCATCAAGACTTTTAAATATCCTTTTCTGAGATTTTATTTAGAGCCTTTTATAATTACAACAAATAATAACTATGATTTATTATTTCTAATGTGCTAGGTGACACAATGAATACAAAGAGCCCATTCTTCTCAAGGAAACAATACAGACGCAAACAAATATAATAAAAGGCAGAATAAATGAATGGCATAAAGCTCAAAGTGAGAATGATCCCTGTGAGTGGTTGTGGTGATTAAACACTCCAAAAAAAGAAGGCAAACAGAAAAGAAGAGTAGGGACATTCTAAAGACTAACAAAGAATAAGGAGACACCACTGTCAAAAATGAGTTATGCAATAAACTGTATTCTGAGGAAGAGAAGTCAACTTATAGAGACGGGAATCTTTAAAGAATGGATTGGAGCAGATATGAGACCAGAGGGAAAAAGACCAATTACGAGTACCAACATGATATAGGATAGATATTAAAGGTACTCATCCACTGGAGAAGATGAAGCTTCTGTACATATAGAATTCAAGCCTATAATATGAATCCACACTGGGTAGAGGTAATGGCGGGGCCATTCAATGGGAGATACCTAAGGCGGTGAATGAGGCAAGTATACAAGTACATAAAAAGGAAAAGAGACCTACCAAACCCTAAGAGTGGCAATAGAAGCTTTTAATTCTATAAGAGACTAACAATGAGTAGGAGCTCAGTGTGTGATGACAAGGAAGAACAGGGTTGGGCTCACTGGGAACTGGAAAAAGGGTATGAGAGAGGTGGCCTAATTGGCAATGTTTTGGATTAGAATGGATTTAGAGGTTTATAGGACAGGTGGGAAACCTATAACAAATGGGAGAGAGAAGGGTGGAATGATTCTTGGTTTAACAAAACCGAACATACACAACGAACACCACAAAAATACAAACGATAATAAGAGAATATTATGAGCAATTACATGCCAAAATATTGGGCAATATGAAAGAAATTGACAAATTCTAGAAAAATATAAACTACCAAAACTGAAACAGGAAGATGTAGAACACTTGAACACATCCATAGCCAGTAAAGAAATTGAATCCGTAATTAAAAATCTCCCAACAAACAAGAGTCCATGGCCAGATGGCTTCCCAGGGGAATTCTAACAAACTTTAAAGAAGAGTTAATATCTATTCTTTTGAAGCTGTTACAAAAATAGAATGGAAGGAAAAGTTCCAAACTCATTCTATGAGGTCAGCATTACCTTGATTCCAAAACCAGACAAAGACCACACTAAAAAGGAGAATTACAGAACAATTTCGCTGATGAACATGGATGCAAAAATTCTCAACAAGATATGAGCAAACCGAATGCAACACATTAAAAGGATTACTAACCATAATCAAGTCAGATTTATTCCTAGGCTGCAGGAGTGGTTCAACATCCATAAATCAAACAAGGTGATGCATCACCTTAATGAAAGAAAAGATAAAAATTACATGATCCTCTCAAGAGATGGAGAAAAATCACTTGAAAAAAATACAGCATTCTTTTCATGATAAAAACCAGAAATAGAAAAAAAAGAAAAAATATAAAGTAGGGATATAGGGAACATACCTTAAAATCATAAAGGCCATATATGAAAGACCCACCACTAATATCATCCTCAATGTGGAAAATCTGAGAGCTTTCCCCCTAAGGTCAGGAATATGACAGGGATGACCACTCTCACCACTGTTGTTCAACATAGTGTTGGAAGTCCTATCCTCAGCAATCAGGCAACAAAAAAAAAGAAGGCATCCAAATCGGCAAGGAAGAGGTTAAACTTTCACTCTGCAGATGACATGATATTCTTGTAAAAACCTCAAAGACACCACCAAAAACTGCTAGAAATGATAGATGAATTCAGCAATGCTGCAGGATATAAAGTCAAAACACAGAAATTGGATGCATTTCTAAACACCAATAATGAAACAGCAGAAAGAGAAATCAATAAATCGATCTAATTTACAACTGCACCAAAAACCATAAAATACTTAGGAATAAACCTAACCAAAGAAGTAAAAGACCTGTATGCTGATAGAAAGCTTATGAAAGAAATTGAAGAAGACACAAAGAAATGGAAAAACATTCCATGCTCGCCAACTCAAAGAACAAATATTGTGAAAATGTCTATACTACCCAAAGCAATCTATACATCCAGTGCAATCCCTATCAAAATAACACCATCATTCTTCACAGAGCTACAACAAACAATTATAAATCTGTATGGAACCAGAAAACCTCAAATAACAAAAGTAATGTTGAAAAGGAAAACCAACACTGAAGGCATCCCAATTGTGGACTTCAAGCTATATTACAAAGCTATAATCATCAAGACAGTAAGGTATTAGCACGAAAACAGACACACAGATCAATAGAACAGAACAGAAAACCCAGAAATGGACCCCAAAATGTATGGTCAACTAATCTCTGACAAAGCAGGAAGAATATCCAATGGAAAAAAGTCTCTTCAGCAAAATGGTGCTGGGAAAACTGGACAGCGACTTGCAGAAGAAGTAATACTGACCACTTTCTTACACCATACACAAAAATAAACTCAAAATGGATGAAAGACCTAAATATAAGACAGGAAACCATCAAAATCCTTGGAGAGAAAACAGGCAAAAACCTCTTTGACCTCAGCCACAACAACTTCTTAATAGACATGTCTCTGGAGGCAAGGGAAACAAAAGCAAAAATCAACTACTGGGACCACATCAAGATAAAAAGCTTCTGCACAGCATAGAAAACAATCAACGAAACTAAAAGACAACAAACAGAATTCTCCCAAGAAGATATCTGCAAATGACATATCTGATTAAGGGTTAGTATCCAAAATCCTTCAAGAACTTCTCAAACTCAACACTTAGAAAACAAATAATCCAGTGAAGAAATGGGCTAAAAATGAACAGACACTTTTCCAAATAAGACTTCCAGATGGTGAACAGACATATGAAAAGATGCTCAACATCACTCTTCATCAGGGAAACACAAATCAAAACCACAGTGAGATACCACCTCACACCTGGCAGAATGGTTAAACAAATAACTCAGGAAACAGAGATGTTGACGAGGATGTGAAGAAAGGGGAACACTTTTGCACTGTTGGTAGGAATGCAAACTGATACAGTCATATTGGAAAACAGTATGGAAGCTTCTCAAAAAATTAAAAATAGAACTATCCTATGACCCAGCAATTGCACTACTAGGTATTTATCCAAAGGATACAAAAATGCATATTTGAAGGGGCACATGCACCCCCAATATTTATAGCTGCACTATTAACAATAGCCAAATTATGGAAAGAGCCCAAGTGTCCATCGACTGATGACTGGATAAAGAAGATGTGGTATGTTTTTACAATGGAATATTCCTTGGTGATCCAAAAGAACGAAATCTTGCCATTTGCAACAATGTGGAATTCAAGGGTATGATGCTAAGAGAAATAAGTCAGACAGAGGAAGATAAATATCCTATGATTTCACTCACATGTGGGATTTAAGAAACAAAACAGATGAACAGAGGGGAAAGGAAAAAAAATAAGATAAAAACAGAGAGGGAAACAAACGATAAGAGACTTACATATGGAGAACAAACGGAGGGCTGTTGGAAGCATGATGGGTTGGGGAATGGGATAAATGGATGAAAGGCATTAAGGAGGGCACTTGTTGGGATGAGCATTGGGTGTTATATGTAAGAGATGAATCACTGAATTCTATGCCTGAAAGTCTCAGAAAATCATGATGCACAGTGGCCAATCAAAATGATATCCTGCAAGAGTATTTAGGTAGTAGCCATGTAAATTCTAGACAGATGATAAGGTTGGATCATTTGTGTTCTTTCAGATGCTCGTGAGTCAAAGGTAAAAATACATATAAAATAATTAGAAATACAGAGTTGGACCTCAGCAAGACTAAGGATTAAAACTGGATGATTTAAAGTTGAAAGGTAAAAGTGACACAGGTTAAGTTACCAAGAAAGCAAATGTAAAGAAGATGAGTTAAAGGAAGTAAAGACAATGAAATAGAGGAGTAGCCAAAAAGGAAGGCAAAAGATAGTGGTAATAATTTAAGCTGAAGAGAACACTTTCAAAAGTGAATGATGACAATGTCAAATACTCTAAAGAAGTAATGGAGCAGTAAAAGTGAACAAAAGTGAATAAACATGGTGATAAATACAAGACAAATAATCTTTTAAAGTGGCAGTGCTAGCTGGTATGTGGGGATACTCAAGTTAAAAGGTAGAAAAGTCAATCACAAATAAGCTAGTAAACACTTCTTACAAATATTCATGGTAAGAGGAAGATGAAAAATAAGGATAGTAAGCAGTAGGGACAAATTTCCATCCTCTTAAAAAAAATCCCTGAAAACACTTATAAGCAAAAGAAACCTGGGTGAGAGAAGAGATGACGTTGCAAATTAATTTAACAAGACTGTGGAAGAACTAGAGGAAGTTTGGAGAAGAGGGACATCTGATTTCTGAAATCAGTGACTAGATAGAAGTAACAAGAAAAAGATGTGAAGTTTTAAATACTAGTTACAAGGATGACTTGCAATTGAGTACTTACCAGTACGCCAGATAACAACTAAGAGACTAAATTAAAATCTTGAGAATACAGAAAAACTTTAAATAAATAAAAATAAAGAAGAATTGAAAGAGAGAGAGACATGAGGCACCTGAGTGGCTCAGTTGGTTAAGCGTCTCTCACTTCAGCTCAGGTCATGATCTCGCAGTTCGTGAGTTCAAGCCCCACATTAGGCTCTTCTGTGCTGAGAGCTCGGAGCCTGGAGCCTGCTTTGGACTTCGTGTCTCCCTCTCTGTTTGCCCCTCCCCCACTTGCGTGCGCGAGCGCTTTCTCTCTCAAAGATAAACAAACATTAAAAAATTAAAGAAAAAAAAAGAGACGGAAGGAAGGAAGGAAAGAAGGAAACTGAAGGTGAGGTTGACTATAAAGTTAAACAGATGCTGCTAGACTGAAAAGAGGAGTCAAAGTCCCTTAAAGTCACAGGGTAATGGGAACTGGAAAGAAATGAAGAGTGGGTATGATGAGTGGTGTAAGAAAGGGGGTACAAGAACTTCAAAGCTGATGTGAAGAACTGGCCATAAAGAAGTCCAGGTCCCATGAGGTCAGGCTAATTAATCATGAAGGGGGGAAATAAGTGGGAGAGAGGTGCTAAAACCATCAAGAAAGGAGGGTGAATCCTTGAAAAGAGTGGCTGATAAATGACCAGAAAGTAACATAGAGGACATTTTATGATTTGTAAGAAAATCACTTTTTAGTTATACTTCAATTCTAACTTTAAAAAAAAAAATGGAACCCCACTTTGATTAATCAACCTAACTGCTCTATATCAAAATAATTTTTGTTTTTAAAAAAATAAAAATCCATCCTAAGGGATGGCCCTATTAATAAGATAAAAATGAAAGCAATGTGAGCTGTAAATGCTTTCTCTCACAGAGTAAATATTAGGTACTCAAAAGCCTAAGTTTAATGAATTAATAAAAAGGAATTCCAACAACAGTCCCATGACTGGAACACTCTCTCATTCCACTCAATGAATGAATGTAAGAATAGATGGTTTGATGGACAGATGAACGGACAAGACAATGGATTACAGAGAAAGAAAGAAATAGACTCAATAAAGCTCCTAACATCACTAAAAATCCTGGAGTCTCTCAAATGGATTGCTTTTAAAAGAATAATATTCATGAGAGTACATGTATTTGTTTAGTAAATACATTTAAAACATTTGACCTTTTATATTTGAAAATGACCATTTTTAAAAATTCTATAGGAAAAAAAAAATACCCATAGAGAAACCATTTCCCTAACAAACCTATCCTTATTTCATTAGTCTAACTGTTCATACAATTTCAGTTCCAGTAATTCTGAGTTACTATGCTGGGAAAATAGTACACAAGGCATTATCCTAAAAGTTCCCTACTGCTAGACCTTTAGCTCCTTGAAGAGAAAAATTGGCTTCTAAAAGAATAACTGTTTTAAAATGAACTTGCTGACTGTAATTTTAATTGGTAATTACAGATGTTTAACTCATCTTACCTCATCATATGATTTACATAGGCTTTGCTACAGCTAGTGTTGTATCTGCAAAAACTACAATGGACATACGTAGGAAAGTGGTTTGCAAAATCTTTTATTTCGGAACAACATTCAATGCACTTGTGAACTCCCCGACGATACCTTATGGAGATATAAAGAAAATGATATATATTTTAAAATAAAAATAATAAGGGAGGGCCTTCTTAATATTCTGTTAATAGAGGCCAACGTGTTTAAATGAACATGTGTAAATAAAGAGTTGTAATTTGAAAAAGCTGTTATGGAACAACAGCTAGAATAAGTGTAAACAATCTAACATAAGTCAGTGTTTTTCACTGGCGTAAGAGGGATTAAATCAAGCAATACAAACATCCCAAGATATAAGCACAACATATAATACCAGTATAATAAGTGAATATTATTAAAAAAAAATAGTAATTCAGGTTCTGCTCAATAGTTGTAAAAAATACCTTTTTATTATTTCTTTGCCTTTATGTCATAGTGGTAGCATATAAATGTACAAGAGATATGTGTAATAAGGTAAATTTATATTATAGCTTTTATACTTAAGATTAAATTAGAATTATATATGAGGAATAAAAGATTACCTTAAGTTCCTCAATGCTGTATTGACTTTACTTTTTTTATTGCTACTAGCCAATGTGCTTTGTTTCTTTTGCATATTAGAGATTTTTGATTTATATTTAGATTTACTTCCATTAGGCTTACTTGCATTAGGTTTACTTGTATTGGGTTTAGTTGTATTAGGTTTGCTTGTGTTAGATTTTGTGGGATTTTTAGCAGTTATATTTTTAGTCCTTGGAGGTGAGAGCTGAAGGGTAGAAGTGCTTGCACTAATGGAAGGTGTAGTTGAAGATCCTGACTGAAGAGGTCCAACTGAAGCTCGAATAGTAACCTACAAAAATGGAGACAATATTTGCTTTAGAAAATTAATCATGGTATTAATATTAAAATATCACTGTATAATAAAAAACATCAAACATTTGGAAAGGGCAACTATAAACCATAATTAGATTAAGTCTTCCATTTATTCTAGATTTTCATCCCAATTAAATTAAACTTGATATTTATTCACTTGTAGTTTTACATTGTTTTGTACTGATATCAGTTATGTTAACAGTTATTAATGTATAATTAGGAGTTAATGCAAATTATAAGACCATTAAAAAAGCACATTCCATAGCTATTTTTAAGCTTTGCTTTAAGTAAAATAATTCACAAACATAGACATCAAAATTTAAATCTCACAGTGTGAAAAATAATTCTAGAAAGGCGTGTATTATCCTCAACAACTATACAACAAACAGATCTAAAGTGAACATGACCTCCTCTTTTCAGGGGCTCATTAAGCAGGATTTATGTACACAAAGGTTATGGGAGACGTTACATCAATTCATTATACTATATGGAAAGTTTAATTATATTTAGAATTTCCTAATATAAAGCTTATCATTTAGTATCCAGAAATATTTGTTGGCTGACAATGAAAAACAATTGCCTACCAACATTCTTGTTAATCATCTGACTACATTCCCATGTACTGGAGGAACAGACTATGAGGAAGTCCTATGAAATACATGTATTTTGATATCACACAAAAGCACTGGACTAGAAATCAAAAGACCTGACGTTAAATTTCATACCATGTCTTCCTAGCCATGTGACCTTAAATAAGTAAGTTATCCTCTTCTATATCTAAAATATGGGGCAATAACTACCTTGTCTTCCTCACTGGATTGCTGTATGGATTAAATAACAGAATGTATGAAAAAGCATATTGAAAGACTAATTCTAAGGTGCTATAAAAACATTTAGTATCATTATTAATATTATTACTATTATTATTAATAAGGGAAAATATGAGAGAGGACTGCACTGCTTACATTAGTGTTCTGCATGTCTAGTCCCAGCATGGAATGAATGGATTGCAGGGATGCTGGATAGCTTCTCTTGCTCTAGGTCTTCAGAGCATGGCTTTATATTGTTTTAGTTAATTCAAATAACAGACATACCCACATTCAAAGGTAAGTACCCAAAGCCAAATATAAATGTTTTGGGGATTATTTCACTTTGGATTATCCATGCCTCTGTTTCCCTCCACTGGAGCAAATATTCAAGAGCTGACTGTATATAAAGAAGTCAGAGAAAACAGAGGTATATAAGGCAAAAAGGGAAAAGTAAATTACAATCATCAGTATGCAGTCAGACATGTTATTTGCTCATTTAAAACATAATGCTATCCAGCAGCAGAACTTGCTTCTCTGAGAGGAGACCCAGTAATAACAACTTCAATAAACATCTAAGAACCTATGGCATTTGCTGTACTGTGTCAGATGCTGAGGACACAAAGATAAAACATGAGTCCTGATCTCAAGCATCTTATAGTTTAGCAGATAAAACTGACATATACACTGCCAACTGGAATAGCTCAGAAATAGCCTATATGATATTGACACAACCCACTGACCCAGGGAACAGTTAATCTAGTGGCACTTTTTACAAAGGAATTATCACTTTAGCACAGCACATACCACCGACTATAAAACAATGGTCAGAAGGTTTCTTTTCTAGACATAAGAATGACAAAACCTAAAGTTAAAGTCTTAATAAAAATCAGAAATCATTTTTAAGCATTATATTCAATAGATAAAAGGAGGCAGGAATTAAATTCTATTATCATACAAAATGTTAAAAACACAACACATTTAAACTCACTTTTGTTCCAGGAGGCAATCCTTCTAGTTGTTTAGGTTTTATAAATGTTCTATGATGCTGAGTCTTGTGATCCATTTTCTCTTTGCATGTCAAAAATTGCAGTCTGCATTTTGTACAACGATGTATTCCTTTTTTCTGTTTAAAAAAAAAAACAGAAAAAGGGAGGAAAAATAATTTCTAAAACCACAAATGCTGTGTCCTGAAACTGCTCTGATTCAATTTTAATGATACCTAAATAACTTTAAAACTAGTATTTTACACCTCCCATATAGAAGGCAATGTTATTTCATTTCTAAAAGCCCTCTTTGTATTAGTACTTGGGTTTCAAAAATGTAGTGACATTGAACATAAAAGGTCTATCAGTAGGTTCTTATGAAAGTTCTCTCAAGAGTGGTGTGAAATCTCTTCTAATTACAATTTTAAAGTATTTAGACACATGATATGGTTAAAATGAGCTATACTATACTTTATCCTAGAAAAAGGTAAATTCTTTTTAAGTTTTGCTACTTTCAGTTGGTTGACAAGTTGGTAAAATAAAGTCAGATATTTCAAAGAAGGTCACTAGAAATGGTTGTATAGAGCAGTCTATTATACCTTTCTGCAATGAGGAGAATGTTGTATAGCTAAACTGACAAGGATGCTAGCCACTACCACATATGGTTATTGAGCACCTGAAATATGTCAAGTGTAACTGAATTTTTAATTTTATCTAATTAATTTTAACTTGAATAGGCACATCGACATTGCATAGTATTGATGTAGAGACATAAATCAGAACTACTACTCCCCATCTACTTACTGATTGAGATCTCTTGAGTGAGTCCCTCTTGAAACCCAATCCTGTAACTATTTTACAGCTGGGAAACAGTACCCAAAATAACTGAATCACTATCCTATAACTAGTTACTGATGTTGCAAGACTGCTGATCCAGTGCTCTTTCTACTATATATCAACTACAATCTTACCTATATGCTCTCATTAATTTAGAAATGATATGGATGTACATATATATATATACACAAACTTAAACAATAAAATACAAAAGAATGTTTTTTCAAAAGCTGCAATCTGCCAGATATATCACTATTTCCATTTAAATACACTCACTCATTTATAAAATTCAAACAAGGTAAAATACTAAGAAGTACCTGGCACAATTACTAGCACACAGCAGGCATTTCATAAATTAAAGCTCTTTACAAAATTCAAAGTAATATATAAATATAATGTGTTTGTATGACTATTCTAGCTGCATCTTAAGACTATTTTAGAAGTGTGGTGAATTGGATTATATCACAGATACAGGCAATTTTTAAATATTCATTTATGTGTGCTGAAGGAAAAGGAGGAAAAAAAGAAAACTCAGCCACAAATCAGATATCAAGACAAAAAGAAAGTTAGTTCTCCAGAATCCAAATCCCAGAAATCTTTTCTCTACCTATAATCACTCCCCAGGTTACCTCATCCAGTTTCAAGGCTTTAAATAATATCTATCCAACTGTCTACTGGATACCACTACCTGATAGCTAACATGCATCTCAAATCAACATGGACAAAACTGAATTCTGGATTTTTCTCCCTGCCTCCCCTCCCCCCTGCCGCCCAAATCTGCTCTTTTCTTAGTCTTTTTCCTATGACAGAATATGAAAATTCTACTCTTACAGCTGCTTAGGACAAAAAAATCAGTAACTCACTCACACATCCTATTACCAACACGCTAATAAAATCTGTCAGCTCTACCTTCAAAAACTTTCATAATTTTTCCACTCCTCATTACTTCTAACCATTGCTACTAAACCATTGCTACCACCTGGACTACTATAATAATCTCCTATCTTCCTGTCATAGTCTTTCCTCCCTGTCTATTCTCTCGATAGCTGTCAATGATCTTAAAACATGGTAGATCTTTCACATGCTAAAACGTTCCCGTGGCTTTCCAAAGTCCTGTTTCTGGTTTACAAGGCCTTACATAAACATGCCTGCATTCTATTGCTACACCCTTATCTCCTACTTGTCTTTCTCTTTTTAGTTTTCTCTACTCTAGCCACAACTGTCCTCTGACATATTTTGAGTGTCCCATATATATATTCACTTCACTGTCTGTATAATGTTTCTTCGCCCAGACTTCCACATGGCTTATTACTTTATTTCCTTCAGAGAGGCTCGTGTTTTACCACAATATATACATAAGAGCAACCAGTCCTCCACTCCCAACACCTCTCTGGCACTCTCCATCTTCCACATTTTCCTTCTATCAACAGTTACCATGCATATACATTCAAACATAAACACATATATTTATTTCACTATTATATAATAGCCAAAACAGCACATAGTAAGGCACTCAATAAATGGACTGTTAAATAAATGGACAGTGAGGCGGAAAGCAAGAGACTGACAGAGAAAGTGGGTATAAGAAGCAGATACAATTTAACTAGTTCAAAATGTCTGCCATTCCATTCAATGAACTTTTGTCCAGAATCATGAGACAGAATACATTAATCTACTATTCCCTTAGTTGGACACAAGTCTTGCATGTGTCTCATGTATGTATGCATTTCAATGTGATAGGAGTAATAAAGAAAACAGCACATTTTTAGTAACATCATGTTCACTCAAAGAAATAGTGATCTATTCTAAGGATAGAGAAATAATTACCAGTGTTGAACTTTTTGATACCACGTTGTTTGGGAAACTTGAAGGATTTAAGAGTGATTCTGACTACATGTTATTTCTGCCCTTAGATCTAATGCCAATGTGCAATCTGACTCTGTGATAAGGCAATAAAAACCTGGGCTGTGAAATCAAATTTTAATTCTGCTTTTTATTAGGTAATAAGACACTGAGCAAGTTACTTTCTCTAAAACTTTGTTTCCTATCTATAAATTAGAAATAATAATATAGGATTTTGAGGATTGAATGTGATAATGCTTGTAAAGCACCTGCTGCTGCCATAAGGTGAGTGATGGCATATGTTAACTGCTTAATATTTTTATTAAAGATCTAATGAGCTTATTTAACACATCCAAAATCATTTTTATTATTTCTTAAAAGTCATACAAACTGGATTCTAAGCTCTAAAATCCCGAAACTTAATAATGCAACTCCTTTAAAAAAAAGTTACAACCAAAGTCTTTGAAGACAATAAAATGAGCCAAAGAGTCAACAATTCGTATTGCCTAATATCACACTAATAATGTCACCTCAATTATAAGTTCATAATCCTGCTTAACTATGGTGTCCTAGCCTTTGTAAATAATCATGCAAACTATAAATACATTCAAGAATGTTGATGATCCTTATTAACAGATTTCGCCCCTCTTTACTGATGCTGCCTGCCTTCTGAATGTTCCATATGAACCAAAGAAAATTGGGCACCAATGGCAAGTTAAGACAAAACTCAGCATATAAAAACCTTATAAATCACATAGCCCACAGAGTGGGCTCACACATCTCTTTCATAATTATTATTCTTCCCACATCTACATCTCACTCTGGAGCTTAGGAAAGCATGTGGAGAAAATTATGTTAAAAGTCCTATAAAGAAATAGCACTACTATTAATATTTCATTCTCTCATTCAAAGTTAAAGGCCAAAGGTTAAATAAAGAGTACCAAAAATAGTGTTTCCAAAATTCTATTCCTCAAAAAAACGTTAATAGGTATTGTGCAAATAAAGGGGTACCATTTGAAAGTCATCAATGGCAAAAAAGTTTGGGGACTAATGCATACTATACCCCTTGCTTGGAGATTCACAAAGTTCATTAGCATATTAAAAGTTTCAAGAAGTCCTATTTTAAAAACCAGACAACAAACTGTTTAATATTGTAAATCTAGGCATTTGTCAAATTTTTCTAAACCAGTAACAATTCTGGGGGAAACATTTACTAACAACTAATGGAACACTACTGAGGAAACCTAGAATAGAAAGATCTTGCCAGAGATTCTCAAAGATGAGTATCATCCCAGTCACAACATAGGTGATACTAAATTCACCTGGTTAAAGAAGATGTGGTATATACACACACACCCACACACATGCACAATGGAATGTTACTCAGCCATAAAAAGAATAAAATCTTGCCATTTGCAATGACATGGATGGAGCTAGAGTATTATGCTAAGCGAAATAAGACAGAGAAAGACAAATATTATTTCACTCAGATGTGGAATCTAAGAAAGAAAACAACTGAACATGAGGAGAGTGAAGAAGGGGCAAAGCAAGAAACAGATTCCTAATGAGAGAAAACAAACAGATGGTTATCAGAGGTAAACAATGTTTAAAGAGGTAGGCTATGGGTTAGACAGGTGATGGGGATAAGGAGGGCACTTGTGATGAGCACCAGGTGTAGTATTTAAGTGTTGAATCACTAAATTCTAAATCTGATATTAATATTAGATGTATGTTAACTAACTGGAATTTAAATAAAAATGTAAAATAAAATTCACTTGGAAATTCTACTTTTATGATTTTTCCCATTTAAAAACCACAAGTTGATTATCTTATGACCAGAACTGAAAGCAAAGTGAGCACCAATCAGTGTGTCAACTTCATCAATAGTAAGAAAATGTAATGAGCTGATTAGGGAGGTGGCAAAACTTGATTACATGATCAGATTCTGTAAACCCAGTGAGTTCTGATTTTGGCAAAGACACTGTTGTTGCTCTTTCAAGCATTTAAAAACAACATCAGTGTTACATAAAAGTTTTCAACCCAAACAAAGGGTCGTTTAATTGCTTCAGGAAAAGAACTAGTAAGCATTAACATCAGAATTCAAGAGAAGGGTATAAGTGCTAATATTGGGTCCCAAAAATTACATAGCAGAACTAACATAAGTCATCCACAAAACAAGTGATGGCCTAAATACAGTTCTTTGGCAGAGTTCATGTACTAAGCAGTGTCATTACTGTTTCCTTTATCACTGGCAGCTATAAAAGACCACTTCTGGTCAATGATAACAACATGTATTCTCATAATTAAGGGGGCTTAAAAGTGGAAGTAAGGTTGGAAGAGAAAAAGGAAAACAAGATTATTTGTCCTCAATTTCTTTCTTTCTCAGTGCAAAGAAACCACCTTCAAAATCATTCCCACACCTGATAACTACCTTCAAAATCATTCCTATATCCACTCCTGGGCTCTGAAATATCCAATTGTTTGAATATTCCACTCACTTTCCCTTTTTTCCTTCAATACTAAGTTTCTGATTTCCAGCTATTTTTCAGAATTTTCACTCATGAGCTACAACATCACCAGAAAAGTATCACAGAAAAGAAGTGAAAGTTTCACAAGTATCTGCATAAATTGAAAACTAATCATGTCATTTGAAATAACCTTGCTTCCCTGTAGAACAAATCTAACCAATGTTCTCAGTAATAATCTATCCTTTTGCTAAAAAAAAATATGAACAAACAAGAATTGGTAAATCTCACCTGATGCTTCATATAATGATGCATGTAGGGTGTTGCAATTTTAATAACTTTGAGGCAAAATGGACATAGCAAGTTCTTAGTGTTTTCATGCGATGTTCTAAAATGAGTTTCTACATCAGAAAATGATGATGATCTATAATTGCAAACCTACAAATAAAAAAGGTTTAGTTTAACTTGAAAATGTATAATGATATGCAATTACAAAGTAACAATAATAGGTCATTTGTTTAGAAGAACATTGGTGCTACTCATTTCAGCTTTCATAACTATCCAATCAAGAAACCCGTTAATGCAAGCACTGAAAGATAATCTTTGAGAGAGAAAAGTTATCTTTCAGTTTGGGGATAGCTCCCAAAACATAACTAGATTCCCTTCTTTTTATCAGCTATTTTTATTTATCATCCCCATCTTGACTTGAATTTTCAAGCTTTAACACCTCTTGTCCTATAAAGTTTTTTTCTGCTACATAAAACAGCACTTTCTTTTAGATTGTAAATGGCTTCCAGGCTATATGGCATTGGCAATATATTTTTATCTTCTTTTTCTATTTCTTCAAATTCTGAAAATATACTAATCCCAAAGCATTTGGTAGAGTTCTCTGTAAGTAAAAGCATTTCATATTTCCCTTGTATGCCTACACTCTCCCCTATATATTAAGTCTCTATATTTGTCTATTAGCCACAGGATTCTTTGTCCAATCAGGAGTGGGTAAAAATGGCCTGTGGGCCAATTTCAACTCTCTGCTGACCCCTACATACAATGCATAAGTTATATCAAAGGTTTTTAAATTAATAGTTTACAAGAGGGATTTTTATTTTAGTAACCAATTTTATCTTTAGATAGGAAAAAATATATATTTCATGACCCATAAAATTATATGAAATTCAGATTACAGTGTCCATAGATAAAGTTTAAATAAACACAGCCAGATCACATTCATTTACTTATTGTCTGTGGCTGCCCTTGTGCTATAATGGCAGGGTTGATTAGTTGCAACAGTGATTATATGATCCTGAAAGCCTGAATATTTTCCACCTGGTGCTTTAGAAAAAAAAATTTTGCTGACCCCTGGCCCAATAAGTTTAAATCTTATAATCAAAACAAGAGAAACCAAACAAACCAAACACTGTGTACACAATAAAATATATATATACCTGGCAAATATATGGCATTTCACCGGGCTTATGATTGTCCTTCATATGTTGTAAAAGAATATGCTCTGTTTCAAATGATAATTCACAGATTTTGCAAATGGCTAAAAGTGGTGAGGAAAAAGACATTACACCATTTTAAGATACACACACACACAAACAGCAAATCATTATGTTGTATAACTGAAACTATATGTCAATTATGCCTAAAAATGAAGTATCCTTACCAGGCAAACACAAACATATATAAATAAAATTCATTTTATATATCTATATCAATAGTAATGTGGTAGTAGCGGATAACAGCTATATAGTTTCTAATTGTGTGCCAAACACAGTTCTAAGTACTTAACTTATATTAGCTCATTTAATTCTCATAACAGCATTATGAAACAGGTATTTCTATAATTCTCATTATTCAAATATTAAATAAGTTGCCGGAGATCACACAGTTCTATTAAAAGGCATACCTGGGACTTAAACTCAAGCTATCTAGCTCCAAAATGTGTCACTTTAACTATGATTATAGTCACTTTTTAAAAATTTCATATTTGAAAACTACGATATGAGGTTTTTAATTTAGTTCCCCACATATAACCCACAGGTTATTTACCTTAATGAATTATTTACAAGAGGAACTTTAATTTTGGTAGTTTTAAGTTAAAGCTTTTTCATTTTTCCCCCAAATTCCAAAGTCAATTTTCTTAGTCTTATTTTTCTAACAAGCTTCTTAAGGTTTTCTCAGAGTTACAATGACAAATTTGATAATATCCAATACTGTAACTTACTAGAAAATTCATGGGGTGTATGTGTGCTTTCAATGTGACACTGCAGTTGAAATGGTGTGGGAAACTGACGGTAGCAATGCTGGCAGGTGGTGTGGTTTTCCCAGCTCTCACTGCTCTGCTTCTCAAGTTCCAAGTGGTGTTTCATGTGGTTCATAAACCTATAAATGATTGTCAACAGGTGCAAAAATTCAGATTTAAAAACAAAAATCTAAAAACTAAGTATCTGAATCTAAATCTTAAAAATATAGATACATTACTTAAAATAAAATCTCAAAAGCCTTAAAGTCTTCTAGAAAACTGTAGATTTTAAATAAGTATTTCATTAAGTGGCTAAACATCTTCTTTTCATCTTTGTTTTAAAAGAATTCATCAATGTAATTAATCTGAATTTCAATAATTTGCTCTAATTCCTAATCATTTCAGATTAAAATGTTTTTAAAGAAAAAAAAGCAGTCTTTTTTTCCATACATGAATACTATTTACAATTTTAAACAAAATTTATTTACTTGAAAGGAAGGAAATAAAATACTTGAAAGGAAGGAAACCCTACCACCAAAAGCAGCTAGAGTCATGAGAGAAATCTTTAAAGGCTGTGAAGATATACAATAGATTCCAGCTGTTTAAAAGACAAATTACTGGTATTTTTAATTGTGTCTTGGTTTCTAAATGCATGTAATAGCAATTTTAATGCCTACAATTACAAGAACCTTTTGTTTTATTTAATGATACTGGTTTACTGTTAGCACAGACCATTCATTTTAACTTGCAGACTGTGCCCTTTGTAGGCAACGTCCATTTTTCAGTTTTACATTCTGCTATTTCAGCTTCCCTAAAAGGCTTCTTATGAGCAGGAACTATGACCTTCGACAGCAAAGAGTGCAATATAAATGGGAACACCTATTTAAAAAAGCTTACTGAAGCTTTCTGCTGAATCTGAAAGTAAAGTTATAACAATTTTTAGTCTGGGTCAACTATTAACAATTATTCACTTTGAGCCTGTAAATGAAAGAATCTAGAAAGTAAGTGATAATGTTATTAATCTGGATAGCAGTCACCATGAAGGATATAACATTTATCTCCTTTTTCCCCCTCCACAATACTACTTCTCTTGAACAAGTTATGGCACACTTTGAAGTATCTTTTTGTCTTCCTTTGGTTTTAACACAAGCCTTACAAACACCTATAGAAAATCCTAGCCTTGGAATATTATACATAGAGAAAAGGTCATGAGCCATTAAATTTTCAGCTCACAACTTTAAGCAATTAAAGTGTGTCTATACAAAATAATCTCATAACTAGAAAGCTTACTCTCAATTGTTATATGAGCCTCCACCAAGAACTCATGCTCTTAAACCAAAAGATAGAAAAGAGGGAAACAAAAAAACCAAACTTCTTACAAGGATGTTCAAAGAAAAAATAAACCTGTTTTTGGTGACACTCAATGCAGGAGAAAAAAATATCACATCACAGTATGTTGCTAAGGCAGAGAATAAAAATCTATAGCTATTAATTTCTTACCATTCTCTATAAACATCAGTTTGTCTTCCCAATTTTTAGTGTTAAAATATTTTTTAACATATATAACTTATTTGGTTATGAAGTATTTACCATTAAGGTCACATTACTAAACAATCAGTATTTTAAAAAATGCTCAATTCCTGGATGTTATAAGGGCTGTTTGCTTAAAACTTCTAAATAATCAGGTACTCTAAAATGTGTAACTACTCTTCTGAAATAATAACAAAGGAATTGTTAGTTTTCATATGTTTAATACTAAGTGGGCTAATCTCAAAAGCAAAAAGATTTCTCTCATGACCATGGCTGCTTTTTGTGGTAATCCTTTCAAGTAAATAAATTTTATTTAAAAATGTAAATAGTATTCATGTATGGAAAAAAGACTGTTTTTTTTTCCTTTAACATTTTAGTCTGAAATGATTAAGAATTAGAGCCAATTATTGAAATTTCAGATTAATTATATTGATGAATTCTTTTCTGTAGTTATTGCTGAAATAACTACATATCACATATATAATATTTAAGTATAACAAAGAACTAAGTCAGTGAAACATATTTCTATGCATTCACCACATTGATTAACAGGATTTTTCTGATATATTTTACTATTAAAGGAGTAAGAATATGGAAATAGGTGACAGCATTATACTGTAATATTGTTTCAGTGTTATACCAAAAAATACAATAACCCTTCTATTAAACTACTAAGACCATTAACTATTGATGGCTGTTAAAGTTTAATAAAAAGTGATAAGGAAATGTGAAACTCATATGAAATAACATACGTGAAAGGATTTGGAAACTATAAACTACCACCAGAAATAAACCTTTAATAATTGTTATAGGAGCATATAACAATGTACTTCAGGGTTTTTCTATATCCTTCTTTTCTGACCTAAGAACTCACAGGAAAATGAAATAAATAATAGGTCCAGAAGTAACCTATTGGTACCTAAGAATGCTACTTACAAATAATAGTTGTCAAATATAAACACAGAAAAGCATACGTATGTATGTTTGTATAAACACACACAAACCAATGATGTCTACAACTTACTTGGAAATGTGTGAGGAAAAGGAACAGTTTGATACACGATATCAAATAGATGTTGATAAAGCAAGTACAGTAAAATGTTAATGGTAGAATCAAGGTGGTAAGTATACAAATACCTGTGGTAAAAATTTTAAAACTCTGTTGAATGTCTGAAAATTTTTATAATAAAATGGTGGAAAAACAACCTTACCTAATATAAATGTCAAGCTCTATAACCAATGAAAAATATCAATCAATACATCTTGCAACTCTGTGCTTGTTACATACTCATTAATAGGATGACAACTACTAATATGCCATGTAACACGAAGATTACAAAGTAAAGGTCGTAAAATTTAAAGTATACATGTATAAGTCTTCAAAATTACACTGGGAATTAAATTTCTAAGTTTTCAAGAGGTTAAATTTGGAAATCAAAGCCAACATGCTTCCTAGAACTGGTATTTTTCTAAAGAAGATCACTTTTCCTGCATGGTAAACGTTCCAAAATTATAAATATGAACTGAAAGATCTGAGCA
The DNA here is from genome assembly GCF_003009895.1 of Hyaena hyaena. NCBI lineage: Eukaryota > Metazoa > Chordata > Mammalia > Carnivora > Hyaenidae > Hyaena > Hyaena hyaena. The sequence goes on from NW_024080681.1 coordinate 354,016, forward strand.
TTAAGTAAGATCAATATGGAAGAGGTCAAACTGGACAAAACATACTGAAGTGGTACTTTTTGTGAAGAAAAATAAAATTCAAAAGCAGCTAAAAATGAAAATGATCTCATGAAAATCCCTAAAACAGTGATAATATAGGGGAAAAGTTAATTTTCCCTTATTTGAAACAAAGTTTGTCCTTTCTTAAGTTATCTTAAAGAGATACAACTAAGTGGATCCAGGAGTCAACTCTAAATTACAAGAAAGAACAAAAGCTCTTCAACAGGATAATGTGCCTCTGTTCTTAATAAAAAGTATTAAAACTGCTTATCTAGAATGACACAGAGAAATACAAGATAAAGATACAACAGTTGTATCTTTAGCATTCCAATTTTCAAAGAGAAATAAAAATAAGTATTTACATACCTAATATTATTTTTAAGAATTTTCAGGCAACTGAAGCACTTAAAGGTTGTGTGAGTCTTCTGTTCTTCTTGAACATCTCCTCCATGTTTTCCATAATAAAAGTCATTAACTAACATGATCAATTTTCCTTTCTCTGAATCAACAGTCTTATTTTTATTTGCTGTACTTGAAAATTCTGTTTTAGCCAGTCCTAAAAAATTATTTATCATGTCTGGACAACAGTACTGAAAGAGAAAAAACAGAAATCTTATTTATCCCTTAAAAAAAGAGACATCAAAAAACAATTGTATATTTACAACTAAAGCCAGACCATGGAAAACTATGCTTGGTAAGTATCTGGGAAAATATTCACCAAAAGATTTTGGTACATACACTCCAAATAACAATAAACACCTATATCTTAATAAACAACAACAAAAATTTATTAAAGAAAAACTAAAACCAGAAATTGGCTTCTGACCTAACAATTTTTTCCTTGCAATTTATCTTTTTGGATATATTACTGAATGATAACTTAAATGCTTAACTAAACTAAAACTCATTCAGGGCACATGGTTGTCTTGGTTGGTTGAGCGTCTGACTTTTGATTTCAGCTCTGGTCATGATCTCAAGGTTGTGGGATTGAGCTCTGCTTCAGGCTCCATGCTGGGTGTGGAGTATGCTTAAGATTCATTCTCTCACCCCCTCTCATTCTCCCCCAACCAGTGCTCACTCTCTCTCTCTAAATAAATAAATATATAAATAAATAAACAAACAAACCTTATTCATTTCATATTCATGACAAGATAGAGCACAGAAAGGAAATGCAGATTGCATGCCATAATGTAGATGTTTAATTTTCAAGTGATATAGGAAATTTCATAATATCTAGTTAGAGCTAAAAACTGAGTACAACTAATTTGCCATTGCCCAGACTCAAGATGCTAGAAAATGTACGAGGGAAAAAAAAGCAGCAGTAACACGCTGAAATCTAGAATACTTAAATTTTTGAAGGGAAAATTTAGTTCCTCATGAGATGAGTAAACTCAAGATGTCACATAAACTGGTTCTAAAGTGGAATATTTTCAAATTTGAGGCTTTCTTTTTCCCAACAAGATTTAACTAATTCATTTATCATACATCATTTTCAGTTGTAGAATTTCTCTAGGGCAGTTTTATTCAAAGGTCAGTTCAAAGAAACCTACATTAGAAAACCTAATGTAGTTGTCAAAATGCTAATTCCAGGGCCCACTTCGGACCTATAAACCACAATGTCTAAATACAGGGCCCAGAAATATGTATTTTTCAACAAGCCACCCAGGCAGCTGAGTTTTATAAAATAAACCAGCTGACTTAAACTCTTCCTAAATGTGTTACTTAATAAATCAATAACAACATTAAAAAGTCTGAAACTCTAGGGGCACCTAGGTGGCTTAGTCGGTTAAGCGTCCGACTTTCGCTTAGGTCATGATCTCGCGGTTCCTGGGTTCGAGCCCCGCGTCGGGCTCTGAGCTGACTGCCAGCTCAGAGCCTGGAGCCTGTTTCACAGTCTGTGTCTCCCTCTCTCTCTGACCCTCCCCTGCTCACGCTGTCTCTCTCTCTCTCTCTCTCCTAGAAATAAATAAAACATTTAAAAAAAAAATCTGAAACTCTAAACACAACTCTATTCCATTTCTAAGATAACATCCATTTCTTCTTCAACCACACTGAAATGTTAAATCATCAGTAAAGTGTTCTGTATCACATGGGAAGCTGATCCAAGACAGGCCTATAACACTTCTTCCAATTACATTTATGTTTTTCATCTGTCAGTTCTGAAACCTTTAAGAAAAAAACACGAAGAAAAAAGTCTAAAATAGATCTACTTTAGATCTAAAAGAAAGGAGGAAAATACTGAATAAAATGGGTCCACAAACAGTGACAAAACTTGTGGTTTAAGAGTTAAGGTTGCATCCATAAGCAAAATTAGGACAAATACATGAGATCCTTAATACTACATGATCCTCTGTAGTCAACCACACAGAATAATAAAGTTGAAATGAAACCACAAAGAAAAGAGGGAAATGAGAAAGATTTTGCTCTACGTTTCGAGATCCTTCTTGTGACACATATCATAGTTAAGAGCTCAACAGTAGGTAAGTCAGACTATTTCTAAGGACTTTTATAAGGCTAAGTTCCTTCTAAAACATACTGGTTTTGAATTTAAGGATAATGAAGAAAAGGACAGTTCAGAGTAAATCCATCATCACTATGAGAAAAATCTCAAAAATGTATCTTACCACAAATGATATGTATCATAGTATCATTTTGATACACAAAACCCCTGACTTCTTCTGCCATTTTACCATAGGAGTAATCTCAAACAATGATAAAAATTATAATGCACAAAAATTATATATACAGAATAGTGTCCCTAATTAGAAATGTGGACAATGATATATATTCAAACATTAAATCTGCTTTTCAGACTGTAGAAGCTATTGAGTCATATTTGAGATTCAATTCCTTCCTGAAATCTACAAAATAAGTAGTCTATAGTAGAGTGTGCTACAAGGTTATGTTTTCAGAAACATCTAATTTGGTACATCTATAAAAGGTAAAGTTACCTTCATTACTCATAAACTATGATATACATAATAGATAATCAACTGTTTCCTGTGCTTCCATTTTTTCTTTTAAATAAAAAAGGATCAGATTTTAAAAACAAATATTAAATGTCAAAGTATCTTTTTTTAGTATAGTTATCATATTATGCTACATTAGTTTCATTCACAGTATCTTTTTTTTTTTTCATTCATAGTATCTTTTAAGCAATGCTTCAGATCCCTTTTTAAGACAGATGAACAATAAACCACTGAAAACCAAGAATGGACAACCCAGTTCAAAAAATTTAGTAATTTATAGAAAAGCAAAGAATCCCACAGAAAATGTCCAGAGGTCAAAAGGCAAGAAAGCAACTGAAGAAATGAGAATTAGGCTTAGATGGAAGGTTTTATAGGAAGGCAGAAAAAGCTATAGATGGCATGACTGAGCTATGGTCCAAGATCACCTGGTCAAGTTTTATTCAGTCCTAAAACCCTTTTGGTTCTACCCTTCACTGCAGGCCTGGGTTATCCCTTATTTTCCTGGGTTGGCCATTCTGCAAATTTTAAACTTTAAGGCCATACGCTGTAATTTTAAACAGTAGATACCACTTAAACACCATTCTCATCTTCACTCCGACCAGTGGACAGCTATGTTTGATTGCTTTGTTAGTACCTAAAAATTTATGTAAGATTTTCAGAACAAAGAAGGTTGGATGTTTTTTTAAAATAGCAAAATAGAGAGACACCTGGGTGGCTCAGTCAGTTGAACATCTGACTTCACCTCAGGTCATGATCTCACAGTTTGTAAGTTCGAGCCTCGCATCGGGTTCTGTACTGACAGCTCAGAGCCTGAAGCCTGCTTCAGATTCTGTGTCTCCTTCTCTCTCTGCCCCTCGCCTGGTCACACTCTGTCTCTCTCTGTCTCTCGGAAGTGAATAAACATTTTTAAGAGCCTAAGTGTCCATCAACAGATGAATGGATCAAGAAGATGTGGTTTATCTATATCATGGAATACCACATGGCAATGAGAAAGAATGAAATCTGGCCATGTGTAGCAACATGGATGGACCTTGAGGGTGTTACGCTGAGCGAAATAAGTCAGGCAGAGAAGGACAAATATCATATGTTTGCACGTATAGGAGGATTAGGAGGAACTTGACGGAGGAAAAAGGGGGAGAAGAAGGGCGGAAATGGTGGGGGAAAGGGAGAGAGGCAAACCATGAGAGACTCTTGAATGCTGACAAAAACTGAGGACTGATGGATGTGGGGGGGAGGGATGGGCATGGAGGAGGGCACTTTGGGGATGAGCACTGAGTGTTATGTGGAAACTAATTTGACAATAAACTATTTGTAAAAAAAAAAAATTTTTAAATAAAAAAATAAATAGTAAATTAGAAATTCCCATATGATCACCCTATATAAGTCAACATTTCCCCTTCTACTAGGACTCATTCAAAGCCACAACAACAAATTCTCAAAATTTTACTTTCACTGAAACGAAGAACCATATAAAATCCACAGACTCTACAACATATGACGGCATTACCCAAAGCAGCCAAGATCAGAAGACATGAAGCTGGAAGTAGATCAGAGAAGTCAAAAGGACCCAACAGTGACAGATCACAGAAAGTGTCGGCAAAAATTTACATTCTAGAGGTAAAAAACACATCCTGAAGTGCAAAACTATATCCTTTCTTTGCAAAAACAGGTGCAGAAGCTGGGGCAAGTAGGGTAACAGAAGTCTCTCAGACTTCATTTGGTATAGAAAAGCAGAGAAGGCAATGCTATAAAATCAGACACAGTCGCATTTGCAGGAAACCTTCTACCCAGCAAAGAGTTATGTAAACTGGCTAATTGGATGTAAGATTATCATTGCAACCTGGGCTTCCCTGAAGAAGCCCTGTACAAAAGAGCTAGCCTAAGAAAATCCAACTCGTTCTTCACTACGACAGAAACTTACATTCAAACAAAAATACTTTAAGATAAAAGGAGAAAAATGTACAATTCAGACAAAAATGCCATGGAGCAGATGCTGATGAAAACAGTGGCCAAAAATTTTCCTGCAAATTTTAAAACCTTAATGACATAACTGTGTCTACTTGGAAGACCAAAAAGCAAGAAGAGATGGCAAGACCAAAAAGACATTAAAAAGAGTGGCAAAACTGAGGGAAAAGTAGAGAAATAAAATCAGAGAGATAAAGACTATTTAGAAAAGAGAACAGTGGTGAACAGTCATTGGAAAATAAATATTTTCAAATATTAATCAAGATGCAAAGGAGCACATGTACCCCAATGTTCATAGCAGCACTTTCAACAATAGCCAAATCACGGAAAGAGCCTAAATGTCCATCAACTGATGAATGGATCAAGATGATGTGGTTTGTCTATAAAATGGACTACATGGCAATGAGAAAGAATGACATCTGGCCATTTACAGCAACGTGGATGGAACTCAAGGGTGTTACACTAAGTAAAATAAGTCAGGGAGAGAAGGACAGATACCATGTTTTTTCACTCATATGTGAAACAGGAGAAACTTAACAGTGGACCATGAGGAAGGGGAAGGGGAAAAAACAGATAAGGAGAGGGAAGGAGGCAAACCATGAGAGACTCTTAAATAATGAGAACAAACTGAGGGTTGAGGGAGTTGGGGGAAAGGGGAAAAGAGGTGATGGGTATGAAGGAGGGCAACTGTTGGAATGAGCACTGGGTGTTATATGGAAACCAACTTGACAATAAACAAACAAAAATAATAAAATAAAATAAAATAAAATAAATAAAATATTAAGCAAGAAAATTCCACTAAAATAAGTTCCCAAATTCCCAACACTAAATCATGTCATTATAACATTATCAGTCTTTCAGGGAAGCCTCGGTGGCTTCAGCTCAGGTCATGATCTCACAGTTTGTGAGTTCGAGCCCCACATCAGGCTCTGTGCTAACAGCTCAGAGCCTGGAGCCTGCTTCTGATTCCGTGTCACCCTCACTCTCTGCGCCTCTTCCACTCATGTTCTCTCTCTCTCTCACTCAAAAATAAATAAACATTAAAATTATCAGTCTTCCAAAATAAAGAAATTCTATGGACAGCCAGGCAAAAAAGATCAAATCATTTACAAAGGGCAAAGTAATTCAGGCTTATTCAAGATTTCTCAATAGCAACGTTCAATATTTTAAACTGGAGCCCCACAAACAAGATCCTAAAAGTAGGATCCAACTTACTTTATACCTGGCCAAACTATCTTTTGAGAATGGATATAACCAAACTGTTTTGAACATGAAAGACCTCAAACAATGCTGTTCCCAGGCCATTCTTGAGGAAATTACTAGAGGATGAACTTCAGCCAAACAGAGAACTAAAAACATGACAAATAGACCAGCAATCAACACATTTACTGTGAAAAAGGATTAAAACAAATACAGAAATAATGTTAACCAATTCAAATGCAAATGTTATATGCCCTGACAATGAAAAAATTATATAACCAACAAATTAAAACTGGGAGGGGATAAAAGGACAGTAAACATAAGGTCATAGACTGCCTCACATATACCAGCAGTACATCAAATAATATCCATTTAGAACAACCAAATGAAGTAATATAGGTATGAGCAGTTTTAGTAGTGCAAAGATAAATACTCAGAGAGATAATAATGACTAAAATCAGGTAGGAGAGGAGAAGGTAACGATGGGTAGGTTAACAATAGAAAATTTAGTGCTACTTTAACCAACTCTAATTTTACAAAATGGCCAAATAGAAGACTACTAGAATTATATGAGCATTAAATTTACAAGGATAAACAGGTGAACAGAAATATAGCTTCCCTAAAAATTGAAGCTACAAACATATGAAGCAATCACATAGTGAAAGACTTTAAAAAAAGATAATAAAAAAATGTTACAGAACCAAGACCAAAACGAATATAAGTAAGTTTAATGCAAGTGCCAAAACAAAAGAGATTTCATATAGGATCACAAAGGAAAAATCAATTTTGCTGAAACAGAGAGGCATAAAGTGATTCAGAATGGTTGAAAATAAAAGGATAAACAAATACTATACTAGGCAAATGGAAACCATAGGAAAAGAAGAACTGTGACATTAAACATTAAGACAAAACAAGAATAAAAATGGATAAAGGACCTGAACGTGAGACAGGAAACTATCAACACCCTAGAGGAGAAAGCAGGAAACAACCTCCTTGACCTCCACCGCAGCAACTTCTTACTTGACACATCCCCAAAAGCAAGGGAATCAAGAGCAAAAATAAATGATTGGGACCTCATCAAGATTAAAAGCTTCTGCACAGCCAAGGGAACAACCCAGAAAATTAATAGGCAACCAACGGAATGGGAAAAGATAGTTGCAAATGACATATCAGATAAAGGGTTAATATCCAGAATCTATAAGGAACTCACCAAACTCCACGCCCGAAAAACAAACAACCCAGTGAAGAAATGGGCAGAAGACATGAACAGACACTTCTCCAAAGAGGACATCCAGATGGCCAACAGACACATGAAACGATGCTCAGCATCCCTCCTCATCAGGGAAATACAAATCAAAACCACACTGAGATACCACCTCACGCCAGTCAGAGTGGCTAAAATGAGCAAATCAGAGAACTCGAGATGCTGGCGAGGATGTGGAGAAACGGGCACCTTCCTACACTGTTGGTGGGAATGTAAACTGGTACAGACCCTCTGGAAAACAGTGTGGAGGTTCCTCAGGAAACTAACAATAGAACTCCCCTATGACCCAGCAATAGCACTGCTAGGAATTTACCCAAGGGATACAGAAATGCTGAGGCATAGGAGCACATGGACCCCAATGTTCATAGCAGCACTCTCCACAATAGCTAAAACATGGAAAGAGCCTAAGTGTCCATCAACAGATGAATCGATCAAGAAGATGTGGTTTATCTATACCATGGAATACTACATGGCAATGAGAAACAATGAAATCTGGCCATGTGTAGCAACATGGATGGACCTTGAGGGTGTTACGCTGAGCGAAATAAGTCAGGCAGAGAAGAACAAATATCATATGTTTGCACGTATAGGAGGATTAGGAGGAACTTGACGGAGGAACAAGGGGGAGAAGAAGGGCGGAAATGGTGGGGGAAAGGGAGAGAGGCAAACCATGAGAGACTCTTGAATGCTGACAAAAACTGAGGACTGATGGATGTGGGGGGAAGGGGGGGATGGGCATGGAGGAGGACACTTGTGGGGATGAGCACTGAGTGTTATGTGGAAACTAATTTGACAATAAACTATTTGAAAAAAAAAAAAAGACAAAACAAGAATATTTTATAAAAATGCTAAAGGACGGTTTTGTAATACAACTGTAAGAGAATCATCCATATCGCAAACAATGGCAACAATCTTAGAACTGCAATATATAGGAGAAAACATTAGTAGTAATGAAAGATATAGATTGACCTGTGGTATTTCTCCATCCATGTAAGATCAAGTACACAACAGGATGGAGTTAACATGACAGAGTAGTATGGGGAACCTGAGTTTGTTTAGTCCCTGAAATGCAGCTAGATCAGCATCAAACCATTTTGAACACCTAGGAAATTGATCTGAGGATTAATGCAATAATCTGCATAATCTGAGCCAGAGAACTTGGCAGTTATGCAGTGAAGAGAGGGGAACTGGGGGAGAGAAAACCCATGGAGCCACGGAGTGTAGGGAGCCATTTTCGCAGAGAGAAGACAGAGAAAGAAAAAAGAGGAGAGTGCAGCATATCAGGATCATGCAAGAAAAGCACCGAGCCACTGTCCAGCGAGACCTTACCCCAGAGAATCAGCATGGACCCAAGCCACCAGGGTCTCTGAAGTGTGGGGTTTTGAAACACAGCACCATCTGAGATAAATCTCTGGAGGATGCCACACCTGACAGACAGACAGCTTAGACACAGACAAAGTAAAGGTAAGGAACAGACAGAAGCTTGAGACAAAGAAAGGGTGCCTGACTGCTTGTGTGTGTGAGGGCACAAAATTTTTGCACCAGAGGCTAGAGGGCTAGGTAAAGCCATTTTCACCTCAAGTGTGCATATGCACACACGTGGAACAACCCCAGTGAGCTAAGCAGTGCCACCAAGTGAAGAACAAAGCTGTTACAACAAGCCATGCCCATCTGCACACTCCAGGCACATCCCCCAGAGGACCAGCACATATTGCTTCCACCTGCTTAGTCTACAGACTACAGTGCATTGCAAAGTTGCAGTTCTAGGGAAAAATGGATATAACTTCATTTGGGTTTCATTCCATTTGCTTGCTGTTTATTTTCTTTGCTTCTTTTTTTTAATGTATTCTCTATTTTCTTTTGGTCTCTTGGATTCAGAAAGAGAAATTATTTTATTTTTTATTCTACTTTATTTTATACTATTAAATGTCTTAATTAAAAAAAAATTTAACGTTTATTTTTGAGGCAGAGTGAGTGAACATGAGCAGGGGAGGGGCAGAGAGAGAGAAGGGGAGGGAGACACAGAATCTGAACCAGGCTCCAGGCTCCGAACTGTCAGCACAGAGCCCAATGTGGGGCTTGAACTCACACATAGACCATGAGACCTTGACCTGAGCTGAAGTCAGATGCTTGACTGTCTGAGCCACCCAGCTGTCCATTTTTTAATTTTTAAATTTACTTTATAAGCTATTTTTTTCCTTTCTCTCTTTTTCTCTTTTCTATCAAGTTTCTCTGAACAAGCAGACTGAAACACACCTAGGATCTAGGTTCCTTTATTTGATTTTTTTAATTTTTAATTTTATTAATTTTTCTCTACCTCCAAAATGACAAGATGGAAGAATTCCCTCCGAAAGAAAAAGGAAGAAATGAAAGCCAGAGATTTAATCAAAACAAGAATAACTAAGATGTCTGAACTAGAATTTAAAACCACAATTATAGGGGCGCCTAGGTGACTCCAGTTGGTTAAGTGTCCAGCTTCGGCTCACGTCATGATCTCACGGTTCGTGGTTTTGAGCCCCACATTGGGCTCTGTGCTGATAGCTAGCTCAGATCATGGAGCCTGTTTCAGATTCTGTGTCCCCCTCTCTCTCTGATCCTCCCCTGCTCGTGCTCTCTTTCTCTCAGAAATAAATAAAACATTAAAAAAAATTTTTTAAACCACAATTACAAGAATACTACCTGGGGTTGAAAAAAGCATAGAAGACACCAGAGAATCCCTTTCTTTTCTTTTTTTAAAAAATTTTTAATAGTTTATTTATTTTTAAGACAGAGAGAGACAGAGCATGAGTGGGGTAGGGGCAGAGAGAGAGGGAGACACAGAATCTGAAACAGACTCCAGGCTCTGAGCTGTCAGCACAGAACCCAATGCGGGACTCGAACTCAGGAACCACATGATCACGACCTGAGCCAAAGTCGGACACTCAACCAACTGAGTCACCCAGGCGCCCCAAGAGAATCCCTTTCTACAAAGATAAAAGAATTAGAATCTAGTCAGGCTGAAATTAAAATGCTGAAAATAAAAATGCATCCAATCTCAAATGGCAGCCATGACAGCAAAGACAGATGAAGCAGAGCAGCAAATCAGTGATACAGAAGATAAAGTTATGGAAAATAACAAAGTAGGGAAAAAAAGAAAACAAAAGGCAAACAATCACAATATAAGACATAGAGAACTCAGTGGCTTATTAAAGAGAAATAACATTCATATCATAGGAGTCTCATAAGATGAAGAGAGACAAAAAGGGGCAGAAAGTTTATGTGAGTAAATTATAGCTGAAAACTTTCCTAATTTGGGGAAGGACACAGACATTAAAATCCAAGAAGCACAGAGAATTCCCATTAGACTCAACAGAAACTGACTATCAACAAGGCACATCTTAGTCAAATTCACAAAATACACAGACAAAGAATCATGAAAGCAGCAAGGGGGAAAAAGTCCTTAACCTACAAGGGAAGAAAGATCAGGTTTGCAGCAGACCAATCCAGAGAAACTTGGCAGGCCAGGAAGGAGTAGTAGGATATATTCAGCATACAGAATCAAAAAACATATGCAGCCAAGAATTCTTTAGCCAGCAAAGCTGTCATTGAGAATAAAAGGAGAGCTAGAGTTTTCCAGACAAACAACAATTAAAGGAGTTTGTGACCACTAGACCAGCACTGCAAGATATTTTAAGGAGGACTCTGAGTAGAGAAAAAAAACAAAACAAAACAAAACAGACTAAAAGCAAAAAAGACCAGAAAGGACCCAAGAATATCACCAGAAACACCAATTCTATAGCAACACAACGACACTAAATTCATATCTTTTAATATTCACTCTGAATATAAATGTACTAATGCTCTAATCAAAAGACACAGGATATCAAAATGGATGAAAAAACAAGGTCCGTATATATGCTGACTACAAGACACTCATTTTAGACCTACAGACACATGCAGTCTGGGACGCCTGGGTGGCTCAGTCAGTTAAGCATCTGACTCTTGGTTTCAGCTCAAGTCATGATCTCGTGTTTCTGAGATCAAGCCCTGTGTCATGCTCTACACTGACGGCACAGACAGAGCATGCTTTGGAATCTCCCTCTCCGTCTCTCTCTGCCCCTTCCCCACTCATGCTCTCTCTCCCTCAAAATAAATAAACTTTAAAACATTAAAAAAAAAAAAAAAAAGACACCTGCAGACTGAAAGTAAGGGGATGGAGAACCAATTACCATGCTAATGGATGTCAAAATAAAGCCTGAGTAGCAATACTTACATCAGACAAATTAAATTTTAAAACAAAGACCATAACAAGAGATGAAGAAGGGCATTATATCATAATTAAGGAGTCTATCCACCCCAAGATCTAACAATTGTAAATATTTATGCCATCAACTTAGAATCATTCAAATACACAAAACAAAAAATCATAAACATAAAGAAATTCATTGATAATACCACCATAATAGTAGAGGGGCTTTAACACCCCACTTACAGCAGTGCATAGATCAACTAAGCAGAAAATCAACAAGGAAACAATGCCTTTGGATGACACACTGGACTGAATGGACTTAACAATTATACTGAAAATGTTTCAACCCAACACAGAATACACATTATTCTTGATGCACATGGAACATTCTCCACAAGAGATCACATACTGGGTCACAAATCAGCCCTTAAAAAGTAAAAAAAGTCAACATCATTTGATGCATATTTTCAGACCACAATGCTATGAAACTTGAAATTAATCACAAGAAAAAATTTGGAAAGACCAAAACTACTTGGATATTAAAGAACATCTGTTAACCAAGAAATTAAAGAGGAAATAAAAAAGTACATGGCAGCCAATGAAAATGAAAACATGACAGTCCAAAACCTTTGGGATGCAGCAAAGGCAGTCACAAAAGGGAAGTATATATCAATCTGGGCCTTCCTATAAGAAGGAAGAAATGTCTCAAAAACACAACTTAACTATACACCTAAAGGAGCTGGAAAAATCATAGCAAATAATGCACAAAACCAGCAGAAGAAAGGAAATAAAGATTAGAGTGGAAATCAATGATTTCTAAATCAAAAAAATAGTACAACATATTAACAAAACTAAGTTGGTTCTTTCAAAGAATTAATAAAATTAACAGACTCCAAGATCTATCAAAAAGAAAAAGAAAGCACCCAAAAATAGAATCACAAATGAGAGGAAAGATCACAACAAATACCATAAAAATACAAACAATAATAAGGGAATATTATGAGCAATTATATGCAAACAAATTGGACAATCTGGAAGAAATGGATAAACTCCTAGAAATATATAAACTATCAAAACTGAAACATGAAGAAGTAAACAATTTGAATAGACCCATAGCCAGTTAAGAAACTGAATCCATAATCAAATATTTCTAACAAACAAAAGTCCAGGGTCAGATGACTTCCCAGAGGAATTCTACCAAACATTCAAGAAGTGTTAACACCTATTCTTTCAAAGCTGTTCCAAAAACTAAAATGGAAGAAAAACTTCCGAACTCATTCTATGAGGTCAGCATTCTTTTGATTCCAAAACCAGACAAAGACCCCAGTAAAAAGGAGAATTACAGACCAATTTCCCTGAAGAACATGGAGGCAAAAATTCTCAACAAGATACTAGCAAACTAAATGCAACAATACATTAAAATAATTAATCACCATAATCAAGTGGGATTATTCCTGGTCTGCAGGAGTGCTTCAATATCCACAAATCAATCAATGTGATACATCACATTAATGAAAGAAAGGATAAAAACCACATGATTCCCTTAAAAGATACAGAAAAAGCATCTGACAAAATACAGCATTCTTCTTGATAAAAACTCTCAAGAAAGTAGGGATGGAGGGAACATCTCTCAACATCATAATGTCCATACACGAAAGACCCATATCTAATATCATCCTCACTGAGGAAAACCTGAGAGCTTTCCCCCTAAGGTCAAGAACATGATAGGGATGTCTGGTCTCACAAGTGTTGTTCAACATCATACTAGAAGTACTAGCCTCAGTAATCACACAACAAAAAGAAAAAAAAAAGGCATCCAAATTGGTAAGGAAGAAGTCAAACTTTCACTTTTCACAGACGGCATGATACTCTACATGGAAAACCACCAAAAAATTGCTAGAACTGATACATGAATTCAGCAAAGCTGCAGGATATACAATCAATGTACAGAAATCAGTTACATTTCTATACACCAATAATGAAGCAACAGAAACAGAAATCAAGGAATCAATATCATTGACAATTGCACCAAAATCCATAAAATACCTAGCAATAAATCTAATCAAACAACTAAAAGATATACATGGAAAGCTATAGAAAGCTTACGAAAGAACTTGAAGAAGACACAAAGAAATGGAAAAATATTCTATTCTCATGGATTGGAAGAACAAATAATTTAAAATGTCAATACCTCCCATAGCAGTCTACACATTGAATGCAATCCTTAACAAAATAATACCAGCATTCTTCACAGAGCTAGAGCAAATAATTATAAATTTGTATAGAACCAGAAAACCCCAAATAGCCAAAGTAATGTTGAAAAAGAAAACCAAAGCTGAAGGCATCCCAATTCTGGACTTCAAGCTATATTACAAAGCAATAATCATCGAGATAGTGTTACTGGCACAAAAACAGACACGTAGATCAATGGAACAGAACAGAAAACCCAGAAATGGACCCAAAAATATAGAGCCAACTAATCTTTGACAAAGCAGTAAGGAATATTCAGTGGTAAAAAGACAGTCTCTTTAGCAAATGGTGTTGGGAAAAATGGACGGCAACATGCAAAAGAGTAAATCTGGACTTTCTTACACCATATACAAAAATCAACTCAAAATGGATGAAAGACCTAAATGTAAGAAAGGAAGCCATCTAAATCCTAGAGAACAAACCAAGCAGAAATCTCTTTGACCTCAGCCACAGCAATTTCTTACAAGACATGTCTCTAGAAGCAAGGGAAACAAAAGCAAAAATGAACTTTGGACACCTTATCAAGATAAAAGGCTTCTGCACAGCTAAGTAAACAATCAACAAAACTAAAAGGCAACCAACAGAATGGGAGAAGATATTTGCAAATGACATTGTGTGATAAACGGTTAGTATCAAAAAACAATAAAGAATTTCTCAAACTCAACATCCAAAATAAAAGTAGCCCAGTGAAGAATGGACAAATACTTTTCCAAAGACATCCAGATGGCAACCAGACCCATTAAAAGACACTCAATATCACTCATCATCAGGGAAATACAAATCAAAACTACAGTGAGATACCACTTCACATCTGTCAGAATGGTTAAATAAACAACTCAAGAAACAAAGATGCTGGTGAGAACGTGGAGAAAGAATACTTTTTCATTGCTGGTAGGAATGCAAACTGGTGCTGCCCCTCTGGAAAACAGTACAGAGGTTCCTCAAAAAATTAAAAATGGAGGTACTCTATGACCAGCAATTGCACTACTAGGTATTTATCCAAAAGATATAAAAATGCTGATTTGAAGGAGATCATGCACCCCAATGTTTATAGCAGCACTATCAACAATAGCCAAATTATGGAAAGAGCCCAAATGTCCAATGACTGACGAATAGACAAAGAAGATGTGGTGGGTCTATATATATATGGAAAGAGAGAGAGAGAGAGACACACACACACACACACACACACACACACACACACACACACACACGAATATTACTCGGCACTTCAAAATATTGTTGTTGCCATTTGCAACAACGTGAATGGACCTAGAATGTACTTTGCAAAATGACAGTCAGAGAAAGACAAATATCATAGGATTTCACTTATACGTGGAATTAAAAAAAAACAAAACAGATGAACATAGGCGCCCTTGCAAGAATTTTCTAAAGGTTAAATAAAATACAGTATTTAAAGTTTAGTAGTCTGGCACATGGTCTCAGATAAACATATTGTTCTTATTATTGTAGGATATTTGCCTTACGTTTTAGATATTCTTTAATGAAAGAGAAAATATTATTTCTGTAGTACCGTCATTCTACTTATCTATAATAGCAAACATTCATTTGCAAAGAATCTAAAAATCACAGTTTTTCAAAATGGAACTCCATGTTGTAATACTAAAACTTCAACTGATATATAAAATGCATAAGCTAGAACACAAAAGAGTCTAGGTAAGTTTTAAATTTCCTTGTTCTAGAGTTGGTGACTATTCTGTCACATTTCTTCATGATATAAATACACATAAGTTTTCTTATTATATGTTTAACTTAATTCAGTAATACGTCTTAGAGATCATTCCATATCATTATCCATTACAGGTTCCATTCTTTATAAAAGGTTGCATAGTGTCATATTATATGATTATATGAAATTTTGGTTGTTTATAATATGAGTAATACACATATTGGATGTAAAGCTACATTTCAGAAAATGGCTACCAATTTTACCAGACACAGAAAGACATATAATATGCTACAATTTATACACAAAATGGAAAGAAAATAAGAACATTTGTGTTTACCTGTATATGTAGAAAGAAAGTTAGGAAAAATACAACAACCAACTAATAAAAATTATTTTCTTTGAGAGTCATTCTGGGAACCAGGTTAATAAAAGACAGAGTTAAGATTTTTCACGTGTATGCCTCTGGACACTTATTTATCTTGAATAATATCATTGTATTCCTTAATCAAATAATTAAAGTTAAAGAATTTAGCCCTTTTTTCTTTCCATCCAAAATGCAAACATGAGATACTTGATGTATTTTATGTATAACCAAAAGTCCCTGTACAGGTTAATTCTCATATAAGAAGAAAGCACAGAGTGCAATTATCAGGGACTACATTCTGGGAACTGATAGTAGTCACAGACCAAATTCAGTTTTGTATCTGATAAAGAGATTGAACCTGAAATTCTAAAAGAGTTCCCTTATCTTTTTCTACCTTTTTAATAAAATGTCGTATCTTAATAAGAGTTTGTCAATCTCTGAAATAGTGAAGAAGAACTTTCCTTACCTATTTGTTTACAACTGTACCCTTCTCCTTCCTTTCTTTCTTCATATAATCTACATGGACTTTTTTCTTTCTCTTTCCCCCTTTCTGCCATTTCCACAGGGCATGCAAAGAGAATACAGGCTATCTTTTCTCACACAACAGGAGGATACTCTAATATGTACTAAAATATTTCAAGTAAAATGTTACCTACACCTCATATTTCATTTGTACTTTGAAAAATTCTTAAAATTTAATTTCAAGACATTCCTATTGCAATAAAAAGCCTAAATTAATTTAGGACAATTACACAAACTATATTCTGAATATAATTATTTCATATGAAATGTTCCATCATTTGGGGTTTAAGTCTGAGTGTTGAAAATTAAATGTAAAATTCAGATTTTCATGGTGCGATGTGTCATGCACATGTTACCATGGACACAAAAACATGATAACTGAAGAAACTATAAAATGCCTTTTTTTAAAAGCTGAATTATGCCAAATCTACTAAATAAAATATTCTGATTAATAACTTACTTTCATTAAAACTAGAATATAATAAGCATACATTAAAATGTATATAATCTTAATTCTTAAAATTTGATGTTTCAGAGAATATTTAAAAATCTTAAATAGGGGCGCCTGGGTGGCTTAGTCGGTTAAGTGTCCGACTTTCGCTTAGGTCATGATCTCGCGGTTCATGGGTTCTAGCCCCGCGTCGGGCTCTGTGCTGACAGCCAGCTCAGAGCCTGGAGCCTGTTTCAGTCTGTGACTCCCTCTCTCTCTGACCCTCCCCTGCTCACACTGTCTCTCTCTCGCCTAGAAATAAATAAAACATTTAAAAAAAATTAAAAAAAAATCTTAAAGATAATCATTAGGAATATAAATCTTTTCAAAAGTTATATGTAAATACCACTATGAGAAGACTTTTTCACCTAAATATCTGGACAAAGCATTATTTACTATAAATCAATATTTTAGGGATTTGCAAACTTTTTTAAAATTAAATTTTGAAAAAGTTTTACCTTCATGTGATTTTTCAAAGGCTCCAAAAGATTAAAATGAATATTGCACTTTGGACAAGCTCTTGGAAAAGGTGTTCCATTTTTAGATTGATTTGATGAGGTATTTGTACCTAAAATAAATTTCCAAAACATATGTAATTCAAAATTCATCTTTTATAACTTTAAGTAACGACTAATAAGAGTTAGTAAATTTATAATTTCTAAAATTTATGTATAAATACTATAATTTCTTTTTTATATTCCACATTTCGCATTTACCTTTTGATGATATAGCCTGGGGAGATGTCACTGAAAGAGATTTAACTGAAGGAAATACAGCTGAAGAATTTATTCCAGAAACACCATCACTGGGCTTAGGCTTTTTTGGATTAATGCTGTTTACTTCAGAAGTAGAAGGACGTTTTGATAAAAATGAACTTTCATTCATACCTACAATGAATTAAATAGTGGGAAAAATATTTTTAAACACTGTACCATGTTACCTACAATTAAATAAAATTACTTTGGAGCTAAATTAAATGTAATACTATTGAATGATCCTATCATTCAAATGACAATAAATAATGACAAAAATAATGACAATAATAATCACAAAAATGTGATCAAAAGTCAGGGGGTTTATCAAATAGCAATCTTGAAAAAGAACAAAACTGGAGGTATCACAATCTCAGATTTTAAGATATACTACAAAGCTGTAGTAATCAAAACAGTATGGTACTGGCAAAAAACCAGACACACAGCTCAGTACAACAAAACAGCCCACAAATAAAACCACAATTATGACAATTAATCTACAACAAAGAGGCAAGAATATACAATGGGAAAAAGTCTCTTCAACAAATGATGTTGGGAAAACTGGGCAGCTATATGCAGAATGAAACTGGACCACTTTATTACATCATACACAAAAATAAACTCAAAATGGAATAAAGATCTAAATGGGAGATCTGAAACCATAGAATTTCTACAAGAAAACATAGGCAATAGTCTCTGTGAAATCAGCTATAGAAATATTTTTCTAGATAGGTTTCCTTTGTCTAGATAAACAAAAGCAAAATAAACTAATGAGACTACATCAATAGTAAAGACTTCTGCACAGCAACGGAAATCAACAACAAAACAAAAGGGCAATGTACAGAATGGGAAAAGATATTTTCAAATGATATATCCAATAGGGAGTTAACATGCAAAAATATATAAATAACTTATACAACTCAACAGCAAAAAACCCCCAAATAATGCAATTTAAAATGGGCAGAAGACATGAACAGACATTTCTCCAAAGACATAGAGATGATCAAGAGACACATGAAAATATGTTTACCATCACTAATCATCAAGGAATGCAAACCAAAACTACAATGAGATACCACCTCACACCTATCAGAATGGCTAAACTCAGAAAGACAAGAAATAACAAGTATTGATGAGGATGGGGAGGAAAAGGAACCCTCATACATTGCTGGTGGGAAAGCAAGCCATTGCAACCACTCAGGAAAACAGTGTAAAGTTCCTCAAAAAATTAAAAATATAATTACTGTATTATCCAGTAATTCCACTACTGGTATTTACTCAAAGACTCAAAACACTAATTCAAAAAGATATATGTTTACTGCAGCATTATTTCCAATAACCAAGATATGAAAGAAATCAAGGTGTCAATCCACAGATGAATGGATAAAGAACATGTGATATATGTATGTATACATACATGCACACACACACAATGGAATATTACTCAGCCATAAAAAAAAAAAAAGAATGAAATCTGAACATTTGCGACAACACAGATGGACCTAGAGGACATAATGCTAAAGTGAAATAACTCAGTCAGAGAAAGACAAACATTTCATTCATATGTGGAATTTAAGAAACAAAACAAACACATAAAGAAAAAAAGGAGATAAAGATATAACCCAGAAGCTTAAATATAGAGAACAAATTGGTAGCAGGAGATGGATGGGGAATGGATGAAATAGGTGAAAAGGATTAAAAGTACACTTATAACGAAGAGCACTGAGTAATGTATAGAATTTCTGAATCATTCTATTATACACCTGAAACTAACATAACACAGTATTTAATTATATTTGAATTTTTAAAATTAATTTAATTTTTGGGTGAGGGAGCTAAAATTGCATACTAGGACTCTAGGCTCCTCTAGTTACCTACAGAGCTAGGTAACTATCAAATCATTCTGAATATTCAAGAAACTGACCTGAGGACTGACAGAACAAATACCACAACTAGCGGGAGACAAGAGTCTACACATCTAGGTAGGTAGGAAGCACGGACACAAGGTTTGGGGTAGAAATGGACTGCAGGTGCTGCAAAGGGGAGGAAGCCCTGGTGGCAGAGAGAAGAGAAACGGGGGGAGGGAGGGAGAGAGGAAGAAGTGGGGGAGGGGGGAGAGAGATTGAAAGGAAAACACAGGAATGCACAGAACACTTCTTCAAAGTCATTGGCTTGGAAAATGAGATGGGCTGATTTTCCAAAGATTTTGCAACCAGCAGGGTTAGAAGACTAGAGTTTTAAAGGTCAGCAGGCTTGATAAGAAGGCAGGCAAACAAACCTGGGGCAGACAGTGCCATCTGAGGAATGTCCAAGGCACACAGTGGGGAAACTGTTCACTCATGGAGCGCATCTGAGGTAGCATTTGCAGTGATACCTCTCAGAGGACAAAAGAGCTGGGGGTGCTATTTCCCTCCCCTGCCCCTCAGCATAGGCACAGAGCCGCCTGCCAAGGGAAACTTGGCCCCAACACTGGCTGCCTAGCCTATGCTCCATGTCCTACAACCTTGAGGTCTGGCACAATTGCCATTCTTTTTTTTTTTTTTTTTATTTCTAGGGGAGAGAGAGAGAGAGAGACAGCGTGCAGGGGGGAGGGTCAGAGAGAGAGGGAGTCAAAGACTGAAACAGGCTCCAGGCTCTGAGCTGGCAGTCAGCACAGAGCCCGACGCGGGGCACGAACCCACGATCCGCGAGATCATGACCCAAGCGAAAGTCGGACGCCCAACCGACTAAGCCACCCAGGCGCCCCCACAACTGCCATTCTTGATCAAACCTGCATCAGTCCCAGTGAAGCAAGACCCTTTGCCAGAAGACCAGCACAGGCCCATGCCCATACCACATCCCTAAAGTTTGTAGTTTTATAGGTCAGCAGGGTTGGCTACAATAGAGTCCTAAGTGCACTGCACTGCTCCTGGCAGGCAAGCAACCCAGGGACAGACTGCATAAAAATGGCAATCTGAAAAATGCCTGAGACACAAGAAGGGAAACTATTCGCTCTTCTGGGAGTGCTTCCCTGAGATCAGCAAGCATGGAGACCCCTCTCTGGGGACAAGGGAGCAACCCGGTACCATTCTTCTCCCCCAGAGTCAGCATAAACCACCTGTAGTAAATAGCACAGTGCCTACACTGGCTACCTAATCTGCTTTACACATGCCCTACCCCCCTGCACTGCGGTGGTACTGCACTTCTCAGGCAAGCATGCCTCAGTCCCAGTGCAGTGGGCCAGCAGAAACCCCCACACACACCACGTCCCCTAACCAGTTCTGCAAGCCTTCAGCTCTAGAGGAAGTAGTTAAAACTCAGCAAACTCGGTTCAAGGTCCAAACAATGCTCCTTATAAGCAAAGAGAGCCTCTGAAGATGATTAGCCTAAAGGATACAGTAGCCAAAACACAGCAGCGGAATGCATACAACATATACCAGAGACACTCCCTGAAGTGCCAAGCTCTAGACATTATATGACCTCTACTTCATAAAGCCTTTAGTCTCAGAAGCAGGAAACATAACAGGATTTTCTAACACACAGAGGAAGAGATTTAGATAAAATGCCATGACAGAGGACTTAATCCCAAATGAAACAAGAAAAAGTCACAGCCAGAAATTTAATTGAAATAGATATAAGTAATGTTTCTGATAGAGAATTTAAAGCAAAAATCATACAATATTCACTGAGCTTCAAAAAAGGGAGACCCTTACCTGAGATAATACAGCTAAAAAACAATCAGTTATAAATGATAAATGAAATAACTGAAATATGAAACAAACTAGATGCAGAGAACACAGGGATAGAAGAAGCAGAAGAACGAATAAGTGATACAACAGATAAAATAATGAAAAATAATGAAGCTGAACAAAAGAAAGAAGAATTATGGAACGTGAGAATAGACTTAGGAACTCAGTGGCTCCATCAAACGTCATAACATTCATATTATAGGAATCCCAGAAGAAGAAAGAGAAAAGGGGGCAGAAAATTTATTTGAGAAAATAACAGCTGAAAACTTCCCTAATCTGAGGAAGGAAAGAGACATCCAGATCCAGGGAGCACAGAGAATTACCACCAAAATCAAAAGCAGGCCAACATGAAGACATACTGTAATTAGATTTGTAAAATATAGCCCCCTCCCAAAAAAATCCTAAAAGCTGCAAGACAAAAAAAGTCCCTACCTTACAAGGGAAGACCCATAAGGCTAGCTTCATATCTCTCCACAGAAACTTGACAGGCCAGAAGGGAGTGGCATGATATATTCAAAGTGCTAAATGGGAAAAATCTGGAGCCAGAACACTTTATCCAGCAAAGCTATCATTCAGAATAGAAGAAAGTGAGTTTCCCAGATAAAAACTAAAGGAGTTCGTGACCACTAAGACAGCCCTGAAAGATATATTAAAGGGGAATCTTCAAGTGGAAAAGACTAAAAGTGACAAAAACAAAAAAAAAAAAGAGAGAAAATCTCCATAAACAATGACAGAACAAGTAATAAACTGGTACTAAATATCTATCAATAATTGCTCTAAATGTAAATGGACTAAATAGTCCAAACAAAAGACAAAGGATGTCAGAATGAGTTAAAAAAAAAAAAAAAGGTATTGGGGCACCTGGGTGGCTCAGTCAGTTGAGTGTTGAACTCTTGATTTCGGCACAGGTCATGATCCCAGAGTCATGGGATTGGGCCCTGCATTAGGCTCTACACTGAGCATGGAGTAAGATATTCTCTTTCTTCCTCTGCCCCTCTTTCCTACTCATGTGCACTCTCTAAAAAGATAAAAAATAAAATCAAAGGGGCACCTCGGTGGCTCAATCAATTAAATGATCAACTTCAGCTCAGGTCATGTTCTCATGGTTTGTGAGTTTAAGCCCGAAATCGGGCTCTCTGCTGTCAGTGCAGAGCCTGCTTCAAATCTTCTCCCACTCCCCATCTGCCCCTCTCCAGCTTGCATTCTCTCTCTCAAAAATAAACATTAAAAAATGTTCATTGAAAAAATAATAAATAGGGGCGCCTGTATGGCTCAGTCAGTTAAGCATCTGATTTCAGCTCAGGTCATGATCTCACAGTTCGTGAGTTCAAACCGTACACTGGGCTCTGTGTGGACAGCTCAAAGCCTGGACCCTGCTTCAGATTTTGTGTCTCCCTCTCTGTCTGTTCCTCCTCGGCTCGTGCTCTGTCTCTCTAAAAATAAATAAACATTAAAAAAAATTTTTTTAATAAATAACAGGAAGACCCTACTAAATGTTGCCTAAAAGAGACTCATTTT
Source organism: Hyaena hyaena (assembly GCF_003009895.1). Taxonomy (NCBI): domain Eukaryota; kingdom Metazoa; phylum Chordata; class Mammalia; order Carnivora; family Hyaenidae; genus Hyaena; species Hyaena hyaena. The sequence continues at coordinate 376,995 of NW_024080681.1, forward strand.
AGACCTAAAGACAACTGTAGATTCAAAGTGAAAGGATGGAGAGATATTTATCATGCAAAAGAACATCAAAAGAAAGCTGGAATATAAGCAATACTTATATCAAACAAATTTGATTTTAAAACAAAGGCTATAATAAGAGATGAAGAAGGGCATGATATAATAAAGGGGACTATCCAACAAGAAAATCTAACAACTGTAAATATTTATGACCCCGACATGGGAGTTACCCAAATATATAAAACAATTAATAACAAAAACGAACAAATTAATAATAATACCATAATGGTAGGGGGCTTTAACACCCACTTATACCAAGGGACAGATCATCTAACCAGAAAATCAACAAGGAAGCAAGATGGACTTTGAATGATACACTGAACCAGATGGACTTAACAGATACAATGAGAACATTTCATCCTAAAGCAGAATACACATTCTTTTCAACTGTACAAGGGACATTCTCCAAAACAGATCAAATACTAGGTCACAAATCAGGCCTCAACAAGTACAGAAAGACTGAGATCATATCAGGCATATATTCTGATTACAATGCTACAAAACTTAAAGTGAACCATAAGAAAAAATTCAGAAAGACCACAAAAACATGGAAGTTAAACAACATGCCACTAAACAATGAATGGGTCAACCAGGAGATCAAAAAGCAAATATAAAAAATACAAGCAAACAAATGAAAATGAAAATACATAGTCCAAAACCTCTGGAATGTACCAAAACCAGTCATAATAAGAAAGTATACGGTGGCTTCCGGGTGGCTCAGTCAGTTAAGCTTCCAACTCTTGATTTCAGCTTAGGTCATGCTCCCAATTCTTGAGATCAAGCCCTACATCAGACTCTGCACAGTGCAGAGTCTGCTTAGAATTCTCTCTCTGCCCCTCCCTCACCCCCAGTAAACATTAAAAACATAAACTTAATTTTAAAAAGAGGGAAGTCTAGAGCAATACAGGCCTACTTTAATAAGCAAGAAAAATCTCATATAAACAACCTAACCTGATACCTAAAGGAGGTAGAAAAAGAACAACCAATGAAACCAAAAGCCAGCAGAAGAAGGGAAATAACCGTCAGAGCAGAAATAAATGATACAGAAACCAGGTGCTGGTTCTCTGACAAAAAAAAAAATCAATAAAATTGATAAACCTGTAGCCAGACTTATCAAAGAGAAAAGACTCAAATAAAATCACAAACAAGAAAGAAGAAATAACAACCAACACCACAGAAACACAATTATAAGAAAATATTATGAAAAACTATATGCCAACAAATTAGACAACTTGAAAGAAATGGATAAATTCTTAGAAACATATAAGCTATCAAAACAGAAACAAGAAGAAATAGAAAACCTGAACAGACTGATAATCAGCAAACAAATTGAATCAGCAACCAAAAATCTTCCAACAAACAAAAGTCCAGGGCCAGATGACTTCACAGGTGAATTCTACCAAACATATAAAGAAGAGATAATACCTATTCTTCTCAAATTATTCCAGAAAATAGAAACAAAAGGAAAACTTCCAAATTTATTCTATGATGCCAGCATTACCCTGATAGCAAAATCAAAGACTGCACTACAAAAGAAAACCACAGACTAATATCCCTGATGAACATAGACCCAAAAATTCTCAATAAAGTACTAGCAAATCAAATCCAACAGTACATTAAAAGAATCATTCACAACAATCAAGTAGGATTTATTCCTGGGATGCAACCTTGGTTCAATATTTGCAAACCAATGTGATACACCACAGTAACAAAAGAAAAGAACCACATGATCCTCTCAATAGCTGCAGAGAAAACATTTCACAAAGTACAATATCCATTCAGGATAAAAACCTGAACAAAGTAGGTTTAGAGGAAATATACTTCAACATAATAAAGACCACATACAAAAAACCCACAGCTATCATTCTCAATGGGGAAAAACTAAGAACTTTTCCTCCACAGTCAGGAATAAGACAAGGATTCCCACTCTCACCACTGTCACTTTACACAATACTAAAAGTTCTATTCACTGCAATCTGACAACAAAAGGAAATAAAAGAAATCCAACTTAGCAAGAAAGAAGTCAAATTTTCACTATTTGTAGATGACATGATACTGTGTACAGAAAACCCAAAAGACTCCACCAAAAAACTGCTAGAACTGATACACAAATTCTGTAAAAAAATCAATGCAGAGAAAACGATCGTATTCGTATACACCAATAATGAAGCAGCAGAAAGAGAAATCAAAAAAATCAACTCCATTTACAACTGTACCAAAAGCAGTAAAATACCTAAGAATAAACCTAACCAAAGAGGTTAAAAGATCTATATGCTGAAAACAGTTATGAAAGAAATGGAAGATGACACAAATAAATGAAATAAACATTCTGTGTTCATGTATTAGAAGAATAAATACTGTTAAAATGTCTATATTACCCAAAGCAATCTACACATTCAATTCAATCCCTATCAAAATACCAACAGCATTTTTCAGAGCTAGAACAAAGAATCCTAAAATTTGTATGGAACCACAGAAGACCTTGAATAGCCAAAGCAATCTTGAAAAAGAAAAGCAAAGCTACAGGCATCACAATTCCAAACTTCAAGTTATAATACAAAGTTGTAGTGATCAAAACAGCACAGTGCTGGCACAAAAACAGACACATAGATCAATGGAACTGAACAGAAAACCCAGAAATAAACCCACAATTATATGGTCAATTAACCTTTGACAAACCAGAAAAGAATATCTAATGGGAAAAAGAAAGTCTCTTCAACAGTGTTGGGAAAACTGGGCAACAACATGCAAAAGAAAGAAACTGGACCACTTTCTTAAACCATATAAGTTCAAACTGGATAAAAGGCCTAAATGTGCGATTGGAAACCATCAAAATCCTAGAGAACATAGGCAGTAACCTAGTTGTCTGAAACTAGCCATAACAACTTCTTTCTAGATAGGTCTCCTGAGGCCAGGGAAACAAAAGCAAAAATAATTTATTGGATTGTTATCAAAATAAAAAGCTTCTGCACAGCAAAGAAAACAATCAACAAAACTAAAGGCAACCTATGAAATGACAGATGATGTTTGTAGATAACATATATGAGTTAGTATCTAAAATCAGTAAAGAACTACTCAAACTCAACATCCAAAAACAAGTCATCCCATTAACAAATGGGCAGAAGACATGAATAGACATTTGTCCAAAGAAGACATACAGATGACCAACAGGCACATGTTATAACATCACTCATCATCTGGGAAATATAAATCAAAACTACAATGAGATATATCACACCAGTCAGAATGGTTAAAATTAACACAGGAAACGGGTGTTGGCAAGGATGCAAAGAAAAAGGAACCCTTGTACACCATTAATGGTAATGCAAACTGATGCAGCCACTATGGAAAACAGCATGAAGTTTCCTCAAAAAGTTAAAAACAGAACTACTCTATGATCCAGCAATTGTACTAGTAGGTATTTACCCAATAGATACAAAAATACTGATTCGAAGGGATGCATGCACCCCAATGTTTATATATCATTATCAACAATAACCCAAATCTGGAGGAGCCCAAATGTCCATAGACTGACAAACGGATAAAGAAGGTATGGTGTGTGTGTGTATGTGTGTGTGTATAACGGGATACTACTCAGATTTTAAAAAAGAATAAAATCTTTGGGCACCTGGGTGGCTCAGTCTTTAAAGCGTCTGACTTGATTTTGATTCAGGTCATGATCTCACGGTTTATGAGACTGAGTCTTGCATCAGCACACAGCCTGCTTGGGATTCTCTTTCTCCCTCTCTCTGTCCCTTCCCTGCTCACGTGCCTCTCTCTCTCAAATAAACAAACATTAAAAAGAAAGAATAAAAAAATGACACCTTGCCATTTACAACAGCATGGATGGGCCCTGCTAAGCAAAATAAGTCAGTCAGAAAAAGATAAACACCCTATAATTTCAATCATATGTGGAATTTAAGACACAAAATCGGGGCACCTGGGGGGCTCAGTCAGTTAAGCATCTGACTTCAGCTCAGGTCTTGATCTCGCGGTTTGTAGGTAGAGCCCTGCATCGGACTCTGTGCTGACAGCTAGCTCAGAGACTGGAGCCTGTTTCGGATTCTGTCTCCCTCTCTCTCTGGCCCTCCCCTACTCATGCTATCTCTCTCTCTCTCTCAGAAATAAATAAAACATTAAAAAAAGAAAAGAAAAGTAAAACAAATGAACACAAAGGAAAAAAAAAGAGGAGTGTCTGGGTGGCTCAGCTGGTTAAGCATCTGACTTGATTTCCACTCAGATCATGATCTCTCGGGTTCATGGGTTGGAGCCCCACATGGAGCCATGCACTGACAGTGTGAAGCCTGCTTGGGATTCTTTTTCTCTCTGTGTGCATCCCCCCACCACTGAAAATAAATAAACTTAAAAAAAAAAAAAAAAACTTGAGGAAAATTCCTAAGTACAGAGTGGAAAAACTAATCTTAAATGATAATACCTCACTCATTCATATGAAAGGACTCATGGCTTATTAACCTTTTGTATAAGATCAAGTGTAACATATGAAAGGACTAATAATGGAAGGAGTGTTAGTACAACGATTTTCAAATTATGTTCTGAGAGCCTAATAAGCTCATTTTAGGGAATAAACAGGGGATGTCTAACAAAGAACTCTTACATGTTTTATTTATTAGACTTTTGAATAAAATTTTTTTGCACAGGAGTTTTATTCCTGAAAACAGTTTGAAAACCATCACCTGAAAGCTAAAGGATTTTAGACTTATTCAAAGCATTAGCAAGAGAAATGGGGATATTTAGGCTATATGGGGGATATTAGGCTAACCAGGCCAGGCAAAAGTTGTTTTTGATAATAACACACAACTGTACTTGGTAATAAGGATTCTAAAACTGCACACCATATTTTAATACTCTCAACTGTACACTGAAAGTAGAAGCAGTAAATATATTAGAAATACTCCAGCGTTTTAGGTCAGAAGGTAGAAGTTCAAATCCAGACACTGTCATTGACTAGCTATGTATTCCTGGCTTATTTAATTAACTTCTCTGAGCCTCAGTATCCTCCTTTGTAAAATAAGAGCTATAATGCCTTATTTTACAGAGCTGTTTTAAGATCAAGTAAGAGAATATATTTAAAGCACCCAATACCTGACACACTGAAAGCATTCAATAATAAATGACAACTATTATCATTACTAAAAAATATTTTATATCTTAACTTACTTTTAAAAAGCACCCACCCAACATATGGCATATAGAAAGTATTCAATAATAAATATGACAGCTATTATCATTACTAATAAAATATTTTGCATCTTATTTTAGGGGAAAAATTACTCTAATAGATTCATCCATCAGTTAATAGGGGAAAACATAACAGAAAAATAAAGAATATTATACTAGTTGGCTCCTCTGTTCATCCTGTGAAATAGCCTAAAAACTATTTTTTCCCCATCTTCAAGGCACATGATTATGGCTATAATATGAGTACTTGGAATAGATTTGTGCAATCACAGTAGCATTCTTGTAAATGGTTAGGTTACTTCAAAAGTCAATGAATGCTGATATTTTAATTAAGCATCTGCTTATAAAACAGGCTACAGAGTAGAAACAGACTGTTTTACTATAAGAAATTTTTAATATTATAAAAATTTAGAAGTTTTAAATTCAGACCCTTCAACTTATATATCCCTGTTGTCTTTGGCTTGTGTTGTTTCCTAGTGAACAGTTCTCTCTCTGCCAGTAAAAATCCTTTCAAGAACAAGCTCAAATCCAATCTTCTCCAAATATCCATGATCACTGGACAGTAGTCAGTTAATCATGCTCCTAAACATAAAACACATATTATCATTCACACCAACTGGTGTCAAACCCTTTAAAGTTTGGGGCACGTGGGTGGCTGAGTTGGTTAGGTGCCCAACTTTGGCTCAGGTCATGATCTTACAGTTTATGAGTTTGAGCCCCGCATCAGGATCTTTGGTAACAGCTCAGAGCCTGGAGCCTGCTTCTGATTCTGTGTCTCCCTCTTTCTGCCCTTCTGCTCATGCTCTGTATGTGTATCTCTCTCTCAAAAGTAAATAAACATTTAAAAAAATATATAAAGTTCATAATGCACTTTCACATTTTATTTATCTTATTTGTGCCTGAAAAAGCCCTGACTAAAGTAGAGTGAGAATTAAAATTCTATCTCCTGTTGACTGACTCCAGGCCTGGAAAATAAATGCATTAAATAAGAAAAATTTAACCACCATTTTAATAACATAAGAAAACTGAAATGTAAAGACTTGACAAAGACTACAAAAATCGTAACAGCAGTTGAAATCTACATCTTCATCATCATCCTACTTACTGTTCAGGCTAAAGTCTCTCCCTATAACAGAAAACTTACAAGTAGACCAGGAGTCATGTCCTTACTCCCAAGAAGTTTCAAGAATCCACTTTTTCTATTAATAAAGTCCCTTTGTTTTGTAACACCAGACTTAAGATAACAATTTTTCTTGTTTCTTTTGATTCTTACCTATTTTACTAACTAGATTTTTATAAAGTATATATGTGACAAAGAAGTAAATATGAACTAAATATTATCTAAATGGAAAAGCATTTTAGGCACTAATATTACAATAAAAAAATTAGGGGGGTGGGATGCCTGGGTGGCTCAGTCAGTTGGGCATTCAACTTCGGCTCAGGTCATGATCACACAGTTCATGGGCTCAAGCCCTGCATACGGCTCTGTGCTGACAGCTAGCTCAGAGCCTGGTTCCGGTTTCAGATTCTGTTATCTCCCTCTCTCTCTGACCCTCCCCTGCTTGCGCTCTCTCTCTCTGACTCTCAAAAAGAAATAAAGAACATTAAAGAAAAAATTATTTTAATTCGGGGAGAAGGGCACCTGGGTGGCTCAGTAGGTTGAATGTCCGACTTCAGCTCAGGTCATGATCTCGCGGCTGACGAGTTCAAGCCCCACATAGGATTCTATGCTTACAACTCAGAGCCTGGAGCCTGCTTCGGATTGTGTCTCTCTCTCTCTATACCCAGGCCCCCCGACCTCATTCATGCTCTGTCTCCCTCTGTCTCAAAACTAAATAAACATTAAAAAAATGTTTTTAAAGTAAGTGTGCTTGTATTTCTGCCTTGCTTTAAAAAAAAATGGGGGGAGGGTTTGGTAGATTCTCGACACCGATCTGTTAGTAAATAATCTAAAAATTCCCCTAAATCTTATTTGTCTCTATTTAGTCAAATATTTGAAATATACCAAAACTGCTAAGATACAAAGCTTAATTGTCTTGATTACTGAGAATTTTCAATTAGATGAAATTCTTTCCTAAATTTATAATTTAAGTTAATAAAGAACTATTTTACTATACAGTCTAAAAACTTTAATTCTACTATAACAGAGAAATTTCATATTCCTCCAAAGGGCATTTACTGAGTACTGCCTATATACAAATTTATTGTACAGCTTCATAACAGCACTCTATAATCATATGTAACTACAATATCTAAAGCCTTTACTGAATAGGAAGACACTACTCTAATTAAGAAATCAACTGTAACCATATGCTTTTTCATATGAGTCACAGAAATTAATTAATACTTCTTTAATGGAGTATTTAGGGTGTCAGAGGGCTTCTCTAACTTACAGTAATTATTTTATAATTTTTCAGCCCACTTTTAATGCCAAGTGAGAACTCAAAGTTGGTTAGCCTACCTAATTAACAAATAAAATTAAAATGTTTTATTAATAAATAAGATTTTACTTAAAACCATTCAAAGAGGAAAAAAATCACCCAAGAAAGGCATTCATGAACTATTAGTGCCATTTCACCTTATAAGAAAGTCAATTACATATACATATTCATGAAGTTTCTTCTTATAATGTTGTTTAAAAGTGCTAAAACCAACCTGGTATAGAAAGTGTTGGTCCCCCTTGGTAATGTGATGATCCCGTATCCTGGGTCAAATCAAATAGTAACTCTGAAGAATTATTAGATACAACTCGTGACGAGTTCGTTATATAACCCTGTTAAAATATTTCAAAGGAAGATTATTACACTTATACAGCACAGTTACAATCATTTTGTTTCATAAACTTTTCTAAAGGTAAATTTAACTGTATGTCAATATTCTAAGGATAGCTTTTGATGACTCAACTAGTAATTAATAAGTTATAAAACACAAAGGTAATTATTACTGTCAAAACTACCATCTACTAAAACGGAAAGTAAGCTATTACTTACAGTTGGTTTGTTCCTAACTAGCCAATTAAAACAGGGCAAATTTTAGTCTGATTTTTTTTAAGATAAAGGAAACATATATTCTCATTTTTAGATCAAAAAGACTGATACACTTCAGAGGGTTATGAAAAATGCAGTATTCCTATCAAAGAGCAAAGAGTAAAACTTACCAAAATCTTTGGGTAAAAGGAAAAAAATGGAAAAACATACTGACATAGCTACAAATTGAAAAGCTTCTGTATCTCTATAACCCCACACCCCCAGACAAAATATTACGGCAAACAAACTAGGAATCTATCTACAGTGTTGTGCATCAAGATTAGGGGTGAATATATCACATGGGTTGAATTTGGGAATCATCTTATTTGGAAAAATTTATAAGGCAAGGGCCAGGAAAAGAAAGAACAGATTCCCCCATGTCCACCCCCTCCCCCCAACTCTTGCTATCATTCCACAGAAAGCCATGCTAGACCACATAATCTCCCATCTCATAGGGCAAATATGAAAGCTGCCTGGTCAACAGGATAAAGAAATAAAAAAGCCAGGCAAACAGGGTTTAAAATGGAAGCTGTTTATAAGAATTATCTGGGCCAGCTGCTCTGCTCCTGGAAGCCTTAGGGCTCAAGGGAAGTTGCAGCCTTTCCATCAAGAGAAAAGATCGTCCCAGCTAGCAGGATGATCTCAAGAGAGGAGTGAAAAGTATAAGATCAATCATAATGTAGTCAATATAAGGTAATATAAATTTATGTTAGCACACCTATATATTTAATACAATTATGCAAAGTATTATCAATCTAGGGACATATACTCCAATACCATTATATATTAAATATACTGATAAACATAGCACAAAATATATTCCAATGCTACTTTTAAAAGACCATCATTGTAGACAGTAAGTGCTCAGAGTGAGTTTTGGACCATTCTATTTGTCACAAGATAGAACAAGCAAAAGGTTTAAGATTAACAATGCTTAAATATCAAAAGGGAAGGGCGCCTGGGTGGCTCACTTGGTTAAGCATCTGACTTCAGCTCACGTCATGATCTCCTGGTTCATGAGTTGGAGGCCTGCACTGTCAGTGCAGAGCCTGCCTGGGATTTCTCCCTCTCTCTGCCCCTTCCCCATTTACTCTCTCTCTTTTAAAATAAAGTTTTTTTAAAAAGTCAAAAGGGAAAAAGTCACTTTAAGAGAAAAATGGATATAAACTGAGACATTTCAAAAACAAAATACAAATGACCCATGCATACAAAAACTTTTTTCCAACTTACTATTCAAAGAAATAAAAATAAAGATGATGTCAATTTTTAAGTACTGAACTGACACTGCTTTCAAGATGATAATATCTAATACAAAATAACTGGCTACTCATCTTAAAAATATTCAAGTCATAAGGGGTGCCTGGGTGGCTCAGTCAGTTATGTGTCTGACTTCGGCTCAGGTCCTGATCTCATGGGTTTGAGCTCCGTGTTTAGCTCTGCACTGACAGCTCAGAGCCTCGAGCCTGCTTCAGATTCTCTTTCTCCCTCTCTCTCTGCTTCTCTCTCACTTGTGCTCTTTCTCAATAATAAACATTAAAAAATATATATTCAAGTCATCAAAGAAAAAGAATTATAGAAAACTAAGAGGACACTTGGAAGAAGGTGTGATCCTGAATAAGATCCTAGAAATGAAAAATGACATTAATGGAAACACTGGTAAAATTCAGGTTAGGTTGAAATTTACTTAATGTTAATTACCTGATTATGATATGGAAGATGTTGATATGGAAGACGTTAGCATCAGGGGAAAGTAGGTTAGGGTTATAGAACTCTTAGTATTATTTTTCTTATAAGTCTAAGATTAGCTTGAAATAAAAATTTAAGTATTAAAAAGTAATGGTATGGAATACTACATGGCAATGAGAAAGAATGAAGTCTTGCCATGTGTAGCAACATGGATGGACCTTGAGGGTGTTATGCTGAGCAAAATAAGTCAGGCGGAGAAGGACAAATATCATATGTTTGCACATAAACGAGGATTAGGAGGAACTTAACTGAGGAACAAGGGGGAGAAGTAGGGGGGAAATGGTGGGGGAAAGGGAGAGAGGCAAACCATGAGACTCTTGAATGCTGACAAAAACTGAGGACTGATGGATGTTGGGGGGAGGGAGGGATGGGCATTGAGGAGGACACTTGTGGGGATGAGCACTGGGTGTTATGTGGAAACTAATTTAACAATAAACTATTTGTAAAAAAATAAAAATAAATAAACTCAGAACCTTTTCAACATGAAAAAAAAAAGCAATGGTAACATTCACTATTGGCAAAGTAGAGGTTATATTTTAATACAAACTTTTTGCATGAAAATGTTGGTAGTAGCTATCAAAGGCTTTATGTAAGTTCATATCCTTTGGTCCAACTATTCCACTTTAAAAATGTATGCTAAGGGGGTGCCTGGGTGGCTTAGTCGGTTAAGCGTCCGACTTTCACTTAGGTCATGATCTCGCGGTTCATGGGTTCGAGCCCTGTGTCAGGCTCTGTCCCGACTGCCAGCTCAGAGCCTGGAGCCTGTTTCAGAGTCTGTATCTCCCTCTCTCTCTGACCCTCCCCTGCTCACGCTATCTCTCTCTCTCTCCTAGAAATAAATAAAAATATTTAAAAAAATAAAAAGAATAAAAATGTATGCTAAGGAAATTAAGGTGTTTAATGAGAATTATTTTTAATAGCAAAAAATTAAAATCTGTATGTCCAACAAAAGAATGGTTAAATAAATTATGATAGACTATCATGTAGCCCCTATGTTTTTCAGAAATATCCAATGACATAACCCCAGTAGAACGTTCAGAGAAAAAACAGGAATACATGTCTATGTAAACAGTATGGTCCTGATTTATAAACTCTATACTCCTTCTCTGGGGGGGAGGGGGAGGGAATCAAAATAGAGTATGTACCCTTCTCTGTCTCTTTGTAAACTTCTCCCCAAAATACATATTAAAAATAGAAACATAAAGGTTTTCTTTGGTTTGTACTTATTAACTGAGGGAGAATTAAGTTTTCAGAATTTTCGTTTGCTACTAACTTTTCTATTGACATTTATTGTTTCATTATGGAAACAAAATGAGTGAAGGGAGTCAAAAGGTACAAACTTTCAGTTATAAAATAAATTAGTCATGGGAATATATACATACATGTATATATGCATGGGAACTGTAGATAATAATACTGTATAGCATATTTGAAAATTGCAATAAGAGTAGATTTTAAAATTTCTCATCACAAGAAAAAAATTCTGTAACTACATATGGTGATGGATGTTAACTAGATTGTGAACATTGTTATATAAATGTCATTGTTATGTTGTATACCTGAAATATAATTACTAAATAAATATTGTTTAAAAAAAGAAGCTATGGAAACAAGTATGTAAGTAACTCAAACCACTTCTAGAATTTGAGAAGTAACAGGTAAATATCTTCATCTGAGTCTTAAAATTTAATATAAAAAAATCAGTAATCCCATGACTTCACTGTAAAAAAGCACAATCTTATTTCATATTTTCTCAAAATATTTACACTTTAAAAATGGAAAATTTTGGGGGCGCCTGGGTGGCTTAGTCGGTTAAGCGTCCGACTTTCGCTTAGGTCATGATCTCACGGTTTGTGGGTTCGAGCCCCGCATCGGGCTCTGTGCTGACTGCCAGCTCAGAGCCTGGAGCCTGTTTCAGTCTGCGACTCCCTCTCTCTCTGACCCTCCCCTGCTCACGCTGTGTGTGTCTCTCTCTCTCCTAGAAATAAATAAAACACTTAAAAAAAAAAAAGGAAAATTTTTTCCACTTATGTTTTCCAAGATAGTTCTTTAACAGAAATATAAAGTTAATGCTGTTAACACTTTATTAGGAAACTCTGATTAATTAAGCTCCACAATTTCAGAGAACAGGCACATAGTATTCAACAATGACTGGTTAAAATAATTCCCCAACAGGGAATTTTTAATGTCTTACAAAACAGTTCTAAAAGATATCAAATGCAATAGTAAGGGTAAAATAGATATTAGACTGGGATTCAGAAGACTGGCACATTTAACAATGTATCCTTCAGCAAGTCACTTCTGACCTTCAAGTTCTTCACCTTTCAAACTAATAATAGCCACATTGTGTTTTTTTGTTTGTTTGTTTGTTTTTTGTTTTTTACAAATAGTTTATTGTCAAGTTGGTTTCCATATAACACCCAGTGCTCATCCCCACAAGTGCCCTCCCCTATGCCCATCTCCCCACTCCCTCCCCACACACATCAGTCCTCAGTTTGTTCTCAGCATTCAAGAGCCTCTCATGGTTTGCCTCTCTCCCTCTCCCCCACTATTTCCTCCCTTCTTTTCCCCCACGGTCCTCCATTAAGTTCCTCCTAATCCACTTATATGTGCAAACATATGGTATTTGTCCTTCTCTGCCTGACTTATTTCACTCAGCATAACACCCTCAAGGTCCATCCATGTTGCTACACATGGCCAGATTTCATTCTTTCTCATTGCCATGTAGTATTTCATTGTATAGATAAACCACATCTTCTTGATCCATTTATCCGTTGATGGACACTAAGGCTCTTTCCATGTTTTGGCTATTGTTGAGAGTGCTGCTATGAACATTGGGGTACATGTGCCCCTATGCATCAGCACTCCTGTATCCCTTGGGTAAATTCCTAGCAGTGCTATTGCTGGGTCACAGGGGAGTTCATAGCAGCCACATTGTGTTTTAAATGTACTTCATGATACATGTATTAAATCAAGTAGTTGTCCCATTATTTAAACCTAACATTATACCCTATTTAATAAATAGGTAAACTAAGGTTACGTGTGATTACATAAGGCTTCCCAACACAGCCTGCTTGTTACTGATGTAGCTGTAATTAGAATCCAGGGGCTTATTTCAAAGCCTATACCCTTAAGCTGTATAACACTAACTTTATTATAAGTGATAATAATATATCCCTGCCATCTGCAAGAGATCTGAAAAAGTTGTTGAGGTATAGAGATATTGCATGAAAAAGTAAGCGCGCACGCACACACACACACGCACGCACACAACATAAAATGAAAAACTGTAATTATAATTTATTAAAAACAGTGGCTTCCCAATCTCAGAGTATTTCCCTTAAACAGAGGAGTCTCAATTCATTCCAGGATATATGTCATTCTTAACTCTGCACATTAGAATCACTTGGATATGTTTTCACAATATTTCATTTGCAGGACCCACGCAGACCAATTGGTACAATCTCTCCTTTTAAGAACTTACAAGATTGGGAAACACCAATTGAGGTGTTTTGATTTTAAAACTATGCCCAGAGAAAGAAACATTCTTAGAAAAAGCTCTATTTTCTGACTGTTATAACACCAAGGTACAACCCTTTCTTTTGTTTTTGTTTCTTCTTCCTGGGTCTGATGTTAGAAAGATTTTTTATTTATCAAATTGAATAAAATAATAAAGTTTCTTTTTCCGGTTTTGTATCCTGCAAAAACAAAGTTATGAAAAGTAGACTGATTTAATTTGATCCAACTAATACCATCTTTAGTAGCTTTCCAAGTTTTGAAATACCAGGAATAACCTGCAGAACCTTTAGGATCCAAGACTGAGAGTCAGTGGTCTGGGTAAAATCTCTTACTTTCGAAATGAAGAAAGTGAGGCTCAGGGAGGTTTTGACAATGCTTAGAAAAAAGGCTGAATCAACATTCAAGTTTCTTGCTTCAATCTAAGTTTTTTAAACTACTGGTCCAGAACTTATATGACTGTTAGTTATTATTTCAGAGAATAATTGTCTCAAGTCACAACAACTCAGAGGAGAGAAACATTTGCCCAAAGATATTCTTATTTTTTTGTGATATGTAACATCTTCAAAATAAGTGGGAGTTAAATTTACTTAGCCATAGATTTAAAAATCTGGAGCCTTCATTTTCATTTTTAAATTACAATTAAAATAGCTCTTCTATGAAAAATAACACCTCAAAATATCAATTTTTAGTGCTAACAGATCTGCAGATTACCTAATAGTAATATAAAATATAGAAAAAGTGAATTATTTCTACCAAAAATATTTGGATTCAGTTCTGGTTTTGAACTTGGATATCTGCAAGAAAGTTTATAGGTGCTTTGGAAGTTTCCCTTATTGTCAAAGGAACAAACATTTTCATTAAAATGTATTATTTCTCTAAGGCCAGTGCCCAATAGCTTATGATACACATGAAAAAAACCACTGAGTTAATTCAATTCCAATTAATAGCAAAGAACCAGAGTTTGGGTAATTAATAGCAAAAGTAGAGTTTGGGTAACCTTTTGTTTTAGTACTCTTAACTCCTTGGTTTCAGGAACCCCTTAACACATTTAAAAATTACTGAGGACCCAAAAGAGATTTTATTTACTTGGGTAATATCTATTGATATTTACAATATTAGACATTAAATAGAGAAATTTTTTAAATATTTATTTTTAAATAACTATAAACCCATTACACATTAACATAAATAACATTTTTATGAAAAGTGACTATCCTACAAACACATAAAAATTAGTGAAAAGAATGGCACTGTTTTATATTTCTGAAAATCTCTTTAATGTCTGGCTTAATAAAAAACTGTTGCAGTTCCGTATCTGCTTTTGCTTTCAATCTATTGTTATTTTATTTTATTTTATTTCAAATAAAATAGCTCAGTTTAGTTTATTTTATTTGAAAAAATGTAGAGAAAATCTGGCTTCATACAGATACCTGAAAAAGGGAGTATTTTAAGAGCAATTTAAGGTAACTATGGATACACTTCTTTACTACTACACCAAAATTCAACATTGGTATTGCAATAAATCTTTAAGATTTATTGCAATGTGGAATCTGACTCCTTATCACTGAACTTTTCGTACTTTGTGACATTAAAATCTATTGGTCTATCTCACACTTTGAATCATCTTTTATCCATGCATGATTTTGTAACACTGGTTATTTCATCATGCACTGATTTCAAAAATATTGGTTTCTATGAATTATAATTACCTTCCAAATGTTAATAAAATTCACTATACAATATAAAAAAAAATCACATTTATTAATTGCACCACCCATCAGAAAAGTCTTTACTGGGAAGCTGTCAGATCATAGTGACAGACAGAAGTTTTCCAAAATTCTAATTTATGCTTGAAAGCTCAATTTTATTATTGGGAAGAAATGCTATCAGTTACTTTCCTTTAAATGTGCACTTTGTTCAGTTTTAAGGAAATGTCTGCCAAATAACCAAAACTGAATAACTCACATTGTACAGCAAACTCTCAAGGGGCATTCATGATCCCCACCCACGGTGTTTGCGTCCTACATGATTCTCTTTCTTTTAGTGTGGGCAAGGTATATGACTTGCTTCTAGCCGAGAGAATACAATAAAGGTGAGAGGATTACATGATTTTGTGTATGTGATTACATTACATATGATCAGCATGCCATTCTGCTACAGATTGTCTCTTGTGGGCTTTGAGCAAGTAAGAAGCCAAGTTGGGAAAACTCATATGGCAAAGCCAGCCAAAAGCCAGTCATATAGTGAAATTCTCAGTCTGACAACCTTTAAGAAACTGAATTCTGCCAATTACCGTAAGAACTTGGAAGCAGACACTTTGCCAGTCAAGCTTCAGATGAGACCGCAACCTCAGAGTCCACACCTTGAAAGTAGCCTAGTGAAACCCTGAAGCAGAGGATCCAGCTAAGCCATGACCTGACTCCTGACCCACAGAAATTGTGAGATAATGTGTATGGTTTTACACCATTAAGCCTGTGATACTACGATACACTAAAATAAATAATACACCATGGCTTGTCATGCTTTCAAGTAAAAGTAGTCTTCTATTTTTAAAAAGTGGGTAGTTTAGCTCACAAATGAATCACTTAAGTACTTTTCCTTAAGACGACCATCAAACTTCAGAAACAGTAGTGCTTTTGCATGCTATTTCATCATACAAAATATTTTTAAAAGACACATACAGGGGCACCTGGGTGGCTCAGTCAGTTAAGCATCGGACTTTGGCTCAGGTCACAATCTCACTATTCATGGGTTCGAGCCCTGCGTCAGGCACTGTGTTGACAGCTAGCTCAGAGCCTGGAGCCTGCTTCGGATTCTGTGTCTCCCTCTCTCTCTGACCCTCCCCTGCTCACACTGTCTCTCTCTCTTTCTCAGAAATAAATAAAACATTAAAAAAAATGTTTTTAATGACACACAGAAAGGTAGAGATTTAACAAAATTAGTAACATTAACATTTCATCAAGGAAATTATGCAGGAATATTTTTTACTGGAAGTGCACAATGGGGACGAATATAAAAAGTACTCATACAGCTTGGTACCACTGTCTTGATTTATAGTAAGGCACCAGCAGTTTGCCCATCATTACCTTTGTATCATCGGTGCATATGTCAACACAGTAGAAAAGGCAAATAGTGTCTTAGTATTATTATGAGAATAGCGGTGACTCCTAAATGCATGAAAGAGTCTCAGAGGAACCCCAGGGACAGAAGACTACACTTTGAAAACTGCTGCACTAAGGCAATGGTTCCATTTTAAGTATATATTTATACACACACACACACACGTACAAATGTATACAAATACATAGAAACTATGGGTTAGTCTGGATTGAAATCCCAGATCTATCATTTGCCATCTGTGTGACCTTGAATGAATTATTTAACTTCTGTGAGCCTCCATTTCCTCAAATATAAAACAGGAAAAATAGTAACTGCTTCTTCACAGGGTCGTTTAAGAATTCAATGACTAATTTATGTGTAGCATTTACAACAAAGCCTTTTTAATATTACAAATATTAACTATTACATTAAGTATTACTTTTTGTTAAGGATTTGTTAAATGAACTAAATTATGAAGGTATATTTTCAGGATAAAAAACTGCAATGTTCTCTCAAAAGGTTTCCAATTAAGAACTAAGAACAGTTGACCCAGTTTTACAATCTTTGCCGTTATGCAATAGTGATAATACTTTTATTCATGTTCTGTTATAGCAATTTTCAATACCTTACCTACTTAATTTAAGTGTGTTACCTGATTTACAAACAGGCTAGATGGGTAGTTCCTTCCATTATTACTCTGGATACTGGCTAAGACATCATATAGATGCATTTCCTGAGGCTGATAATGCTTTTATCGGATGACTACCCATGATAATACAGAATTTTAACTGGTATTGTTTATACTGATAAATAATATCCAATGTATCCCTGAGCTGTGTAGTTTCAGAAACACTTACAGGTTTAGACAAAGGCTGAACAATAACAGAACTATCTGAAGATCTAGATTCAGGATGAAAATTTACTGGCGAGGCAGCCACTGGATTTGATCCTGGGTTCGTGTAGTGTTGACTTGTAGGCTTGAATGCTGCAGTAATACCTGTATTTTAAAATTAAACAATACAATGAATATATTTTGATATAATCAATATCAAAATACTTCACTTTAAAAGTAAAATACTAAAATAATACTGTACCTCGACTGAGTGCACCATTCTTTATTCCCCTTGAATATGAGCTGGGGTTTACTCTATTCAAAATATCTATAAAAAATCATATTTATTTTAAAATTCATTATTTGAATAAAACATAGAAATCATGAATTGAAACAATCAAATAGAGTCCTAGAAGAAGTATATGTTATCACTGATTTAAGAATTCAGTTAATTTTAAACATATAGATCTTTATCTACCAAAGAAACAAGATTACTAGCTTTGTTTCATAGAATTAAAATAAGCTTTCTAATTGTAACGAAAAATCTAAAAGTCAGAAGTAAAAGATTAATCTGACTACATTTAAGTCAAACTTTCTGCAAAGTTTCTTTTATGGTAAAGAAACAGTCCACATAATAAAAATCTTCCAAAAATATATGTATATAAAGCCCATAATTAACACACACCCACACACACACACACATATATATATATATATATACACATATATATATCTATTTCTTTGAGTGATGATAGGACTGAATACACTTAGGATCTTATTACTCAAATATCAAACCATTATCCAACCTCCATATCCCACTCACACCTCTAGAAGCCTTGGAGGTGTCGTTATGAGGGATCTCAATTGGATTATGTGCAGCATCGCTCTTGAGTTTTTTTTTTAAATGTATTTATTTTGAGAGAGACAGAAAAAGCACAAGCTGGGGAGGGGCAGAGAGAGAGAATCCCAAGCAGGCTCCACACTCAAAGCAGAGCTTGACATAGGGCTCAATATCACAACTGTGATATCATGCCTGAGCTGAAATCAAGAGTCAGACACTTAACTGACAGAGTAGGAGTGCCTGGATGGCTCAAAGAGTTCAGAAAGGGAAAAACTAGCAGAGATGGCAGACTAAAACAACTTACAGTTTATCACAGTATCTTAGAACTTAAGGGATTTCAAATCTACCAGTATACCAGAAGTCAATCTGAGCCTAATATAACTTTCAGGATCACTTGAAAGTTCCTAGATTCTGGCATGTACATTACCTCTGTAACTTCTAGATTTTTTGTAATCAAATTAAAATTGGGATGAGTGGTTATTTGCCAAAACTTGCTGGTCAGGAAAAGGTAGAAGCACAAATAGTACCGACCATCATAAAAATTTCCCTTTTTCCCTCACAGTAAAAAAGAACCTGATCCCATAAAATAACTCTAAAAGGAAAAAGCCTCACAAAAGTAGAGCTGTTTTCTGATAATGGCAATGCAATACTCTGTACCTAAGCACTACAATGTCTTGTAGAATAAAAACCTGCTCAAACAATGTGACACCATTTTCAGTCAGATATTTAAGATTAAGTATTACTCAAACCATCAAAGAACTATTCGCTGAAGTATTGCATATACTAAAATATTTTATGGCTTATGCCTAAATAACAATAAATTCATTATTTATATTTTTACAAATAGTTTATTGTCAAGTTGGTTTCCATATAACACCCAGTGCTCATCCCCACAAGTGCCCTCCTCCATGCCCATCTCCCCCCTCCGCACCACACCCATCAAACTGAGGACAGATGGGAACAATAAATTCATTTAAATTCTGCATCTTAGCAGCCCAGAAAACAACTTCTACTGGGTCAATTTCCTTTTTGAAAGAATTATTCTAAAACTCATCTACATTGTTCTAGTTAAATACTGTTAATAGTCATCCTCAATTGTTATAAATTCAACCTGATCTTAACTATCATGTTTTCAGTATGAGAATTTGAGTCACTATTTTATAGTATGGTAATATTCTAATAAAAAATAATCACAATGACTAGACATAGTAATTAAGAGAATGTATAATTATGTTCCACTATCATCAACAAGCGTGCTATCATGCCCAGTTCAATGTATAATTGAAATGACACTTCACTTAGAACTTCTGTAAGAGATTATCAATCTGCCACAGGAAATGGTACTGAGGACTTAATTGGTTAAGTGATTCTCCCTCTAATAAAACTGATAAAACATTCCAAGTTCAGCGGCAATAGAAGAAAAAAAATTAAAAATAGCCTTTTAATCACACTTTTAAGCACTGTCTGGTAAGAAAACTCTTACAAAAGAATGATAAATTCACTGGGCAAATTCTTTGGTAAATTCACCTGGCTTGAACAAGCAAAGAAATAAATATGTACATGCAATAGGGAATGCTCTATTTTCTTTCTCCCCTAAAATTTGTATGTTATTTCTCTGCACTTTTTTACATTTTTGAGTGGACATTTTAATAAGCATCATTGGTCTTTGCTTTAACATTATAACTAAAATCTAGTAACCCTAACTAAAATCTAATAATCCACCAAACTAACAAAATACTGTGCTAGAAAGCCATTAAAGATTTAAGTATTAGCTAACTGCTATATCATCTAAGTACAGTGGCTGTAGACAGTGACTTTCTCTTTCATGAATATTAAATGCAAACCGTTAGAAGATGAACGTGGTCAGAAACTGCAGTCCGTGCTGGCACACAGACTAGAAACTGCAATTATTCTCTGCAGAATGTATGGATGACATTGTAGTTAGGCAGTTGCCTGGATGTGAGAATCCTTATCTGAGACTAACACAAACTTATTTGGTATATTCTGACATTTGAAGCAAAGTATTCTAACCCCTTTCATTCCTCTAATTCCGAGTTTAAATGGAAAAAAAAAAAACAAATAAATAGATTAACAGATTACTTGGCTCCACTAAAAATTTCCACTATAACAACACCTCCAATGTTACCAGCTAATCTTAGTCTATTTCTTTTCCTCACATCTGACATTCTAATCTCTTACCCTCCCCTCCTTCCTAGAGACCCTAATCACATCCCCACTCTAATTCTGTAATTCTTCCTGACCTCTCACCCCATCTTTCATCTCTAATGCCTCGCAAAGGAACAAGGACATAAGTTCCTTATAAAGCAGTTAAGTTTTCCCATTAGAAACAATATTTTATAAAACTTGGCTTCGCTAAAAGTAAATGCTTACTTGAAATTGCTGGTTTTGAACTTGATATCTCTCCAACAAAGATTGGCTCATCATCATCATCATCCTCAACCTCTTTTACTTTCTTCTGCCATGGTTCCAACTCTTCTTCTTCACATTCCATAAAGAGTTCTGCCATTTTTGAATTATCTGATGTTTCAAAAAAAGAGAAGCAAACCTTATTTTCAAAAAGAAATATGAATACATTTTTTAAAATTCATAGTATATTGAAAATCTACTTTAGTAATCCTAATAGCAATTTGTGACCTGATATTTGTAGATAGTACATGGCAACAAGTGAGAAACTCAGAGCTCACTTTCTAAGATACAAACCAATTTAGACAGTTAGGTCAATAATGGTTGACAGTAGTTATTTAATGGAAAAGTCAAAATCAGTTCTAGTTATATGCCTGGAATATAATTTTATCCATAAAAAGGACTGCACCTAACCATTATCTGAGAAAAAAAAAAAGTATTAACGGATGGGAGATAAACTAAGAGTAAGAGGTACGTCATGGGAGGTATACTAGAAAAACTAAACCAAATTCAGGAATTCAAGACACAAAGCAGGGATGAATTGCTAGACTAAAACAAGGGAACAAAGTGAGACTTATTCCATTTAGGGGAAATTAGATATTTCTCACATGGAGAAACAGACCAAAGAATATGCAGTAAATACGATCATACACCATCCTAGAAGTTCTGACCAAGAACAGAACTTGTACAAAGCATTTTAGTACTTCATTCTTAAATATGTTTAACGGACAATCAATAAGCACCAGAAATTTCAGGACAACCTTCTGTCTTTTAGACCCAATCAATAAAAAAGAAAAAGAATCCTAAAGAAAAGAAATAATGCAGAGAGCAAGAAAAATATTAAAAGAAAATATAATTTGCATCTTTAGAGGCATTAGATAAGAAAAAATGTTATAAAAAGTTAATATTCAGAAAACAAAAAAGAGGATTAAAAATATGACAGGAGCTCCTGGGTGGGTCAGTCGGTTAAGCATCCAATTCTCAATTTCGGCTCCAGTCATGATCTTGCAGTTCCTGGGATTGAGCCCTGAGCTGGACTTTGAGCTCATGACCTGAGCCAAAATCAAGAGGTGGATGCTTAACCAACTGAGCCAATGAGGCGTCCCTGGATTGTCTTTTTAAATTACGTGCAGGGGCGCCTGGGTGGCTTAGTCGGTTAAGCGTCCGACTTTTGCTTAGGTCATGATCTCGCGGTTCGTGGGTTCGAGCCCCGCGTCGGGCTCTGTGCTGACTGCCAGCTCAGAACCTGGAGCCTATTTCCGAGTCTGTATCTCCCTCTCTCTCTGACCCTCCCCTGCTCACGCTGTCTCTCTCTCTCTCTCTCTCCTAGAAATAAATAAAAAATAAATAAATAAATAAATTACGTGCATATATTGATTGCTTTAAGCTGAGATAGAGAAAAAAGGAGAGGAGGAGAAGGGGAATAGGGGAAAGAAGAGAAATAATACTAAAGGCCTAAACTTATATCTTAAAATGGATATAAGTGGTGCTTAACTGATATATGGAATGAGATGGGTGGTGGTCTACAAAACGACCAAACAAAAAACCCTCCAGCATTCTGGCTTTGACAATAATATTTTTCACTGATCATTTAAATATAGTCGATTCTAAAGGTAATTTTTTTATCATATTGAAGTCATGCCACGTCTACTTTTGACTCAAAGTTAGGACAATGTTCTACCAGGTCTTAAAAGATACTGAAACAATGCATGGGGATGGCATACAAAGGAAATACGTTATCAAATTAAGAGTCATTCTTTAATAAATTCTTAAGTTTTTTCCTTTTTATAAAAGTATGTCATAAGTCATTTCCTATCTTAATATTATTTAAATGTTAATAGTCCACCTACCAAAAAAAGAGGTCTTTACATTTTCCCAAATGTCATGAACATCATGAACTGATCCCTTTATTTTCTAAACTATACTGTTTTATTAACTATATAGAGTTCTTCAAGTAAAGTAACTAAATATATTACTATATGTCCAAGACCAAACTGAACTCTTTGAGTGTATTTCACTCTACACACTAGACAGGCAATAAGCACACTATATATATATATATATATATATATATATGGACTAGGAAACTAAGTGAAGTCATGCAATGCCTAATTTTTTAAAATTACGGAAACACTGTAAATGGATAATAAAAATTTCCAGTTAGTATATGTTACGGACTAAATTGTGTTTCTCCAACATTCGTATGTTAAAGTCCTCACCATCAGTACCTCACAATCTGAATGCATTTGGAGATGGGTCTTTAAGAGGTAATGAGGTGAAAATGAAGTTACGAGGCTGGGAGCTAATCCAATATGACTGGCGTCCTTAAAAGACGAGATCAGGACATGGATACATGCTTGAAGGTAAGATCATCTGAAGACACAGGAAACATATGGCCATCTCTACGCCAAGGAGAAAGACGTGATACAGATACTTCCATTATGGCTCTCAAAAGGAATCAACCCTGCCAACACTTTGAACTTATACTTCTAGACCCTAAAACTGTGAGAAATTCTGAAATAAATTTCTGTAGTTTAAGCCATCCAGTCTATGGTACTTCATTATGGAAGCCCTAGCAAACTAATACAGAAGACAAAGGTCTTCCTCATTCTTCTTAAAAGGGCACTGCCATTGTCAATACATTCAGGATATATTGTTGAGAAAAAAATTTTAAGACACATAATATCTTTACATCTTTTATAAATAATTCTATTTTTGTCTACATATAGAAAAAACATAGGTAATTATATATAGCAAACTAGCAGTTGTCATCAGGCATTAAGAAAAAAAAACTTCTTAATTAAAACTCACATTTTAATTTACATCATTTATTATGTAAGCATTTGTTACTCCAACAAATTTATGTTTTACTGTCTCTAAGAAAATGTGCCTACCCTTTATTCTTTCTACTGAAGCAAAGTTATCAGTATAAAAGCCACGAATACTAGTGTCAGTCATGGCAGCAACACTTACATTTTGGCTGAAAAGGGTTGTCGCCCATCAAGTTGCAGAGTTGACTTTCTGTAAATTGTCACCTGAGTACTGACACATGATATCAGTCAATTTTATGAGACACTTTAATGCCAAATATTGAAACATGAAACATTGGGTTCAAAAATTCTTGGATCTAATTCTGATCTCAAAACTCACCATGTGACTCCAGACAAGACAGCAATATATAACTGTTTTCCTTCCTGTAAAATAAAAGTACCTAGTATTAGAGTGGATCTCATAGAGTATACACATATTTAATCTTTTTTCCTATGAAAAGCTCAATTTTTACATTTTATATGTCTGACTTATACTTACAACTCACTTTACATAATTGGTTCATTCAAGAATTTAGTAACAAAAATGGTGATTCTCTTAAGTACTTACTACTTGAAGAAGTCTAAATTATTAAACTGTAAATAATTTTTAGAAATCTTTTTGTAAAACTGAGTAATCACCTCATAATATGTTGTTTTAGTAAGTCTGAATTTTCAAATGCTAAGTGATACTAATTTTTAAGTGTTACTTATTCACATTTCAGGTGTAAGTGTAATTACTTCCATAAGAAAACATAACTTTAAATAAATTATATTTTATATTTTTCTGATTTTTTTATCAAAGAACTTAAAAGGAAAAGAAAATTAATTGGATAGATTTCATTGTAGATTAATTCATCCAAAAATAACTACTCACTGGGGAACCTGGCTGGCTCAATCGAAAAAGCATGTGACTTGATCTCAGGGCTGTGGGTTCCAGCCCCAGGCTGGAATTAGAGATTACTTAAAAAAATAAACTTAAGGGGCGCCTGGGTGGCTTAGTCGGTTAAGTGTCCGGCTTTCGCTTGGGTCATGATCTCGTGGTTCGTGGGTTCGAGCCCCGCGTCGGGCTCTGTGCTGACTGCCAGCTCAGAGCCTGGAGCCTGTTTCAGAGTCTGTGACTCCCTCTCTCTCTGACCCTCCCCTGCTCACTCTCTCTCTCTCTCCTAGAAATAAACAAAACATTAAAAAAATTTAAAAAATAAAAAATAAAAAAATAAACTTAAAAAACGTAAGTACTCATTGTATTTTTTTTTAAGTTTATTGATTTTTGAAAAAGAAAGAGTGCAAGTGAGGGGGAGAGAGAGAGAGAGAGAAAGAGAGAGAATTGCAAGCAGGCTCTGCACTGCCAGCCGAGAGCCCATGTAAGGTTTGAACTCAAACGATGAGATCATCACCTGAACTGAGATCAAGAGCTGGGACACTTAACCAACTGAGCCACCCAGGTACCCCTTAACTCAATTATTTAAAATAGCTGTAGCTTATCTCTAAACTAGTATCCGTGTTACAAATATGTCAAGGAGATAAACATCTAGCAATTTTTGCTCATGTTAAGGACCTACATTACCAAGAATACAGAGTATTTTTTAACTGCCACAATTACACAGCTTATGAGACTCATACATATTTTTTGAGTAGGTATAATTATATTGGATTATATATAATAGTTAAATATTACATAGTTGACATATAGATATTTTTGCTAAGTGATCATACAAATTTCTCTTACCAAAATTCTGAAATTAGTATTCAATTTACAAATATTCAATTAATGAATGACTTGTCTGTATGATTAAGACTTGTCTGTCATATAATGCCTATTATGACAGAGAGGACTTTAAGGTAACCTACTTCAAAAGCCTGAGGAACATAGTAGCCTACTTAGAAACCTCAAGTGATACAAACACACTATAAAGTTGGGAGTTCTCAGATGTAATTTGAATCATAATTTCAGCCTAAAGCTGCCCTGTGAAATAGCCCTGTGACTAGCCACTAGCCACATGTGACGATTTAGTTTAAATTAATTAAAATTAAATAAAATTTAAAATTCAGTTCCTCAGTTTTACTAGCCAAATATCAAATGCTCAAAGCCACATGTGGTTGGTGGCTACTGTATTGGACAGTGCAGCTAAAGAACCTTTCGATGGGACACTTAACCAATAACTCATTGCCATATTTTGTTCTGTTAATGACCAAACACTTTCATGGATTCTTCTGGCATCTCAGCCACTAAGGCATGCCAAAATTACCATCATAAAAACCTCTCAGGTCACACTTCAGAATTTTGGTGGTAAAGGATGAAATTCTATGAAGGATTAAGTCTGTTGCTACTGAAGTGGAATATCCAGCAAAGATATGCAGTGTGGATTTCAAAGTTCCAAAACATCTCTAATAGTTTCTACACCTCAGACTTAGCTCCAAAATAGCCAGAAAAAAGAGAATACTTTACTTCAGCTACAGACTCATTTCATGACTATGTTTAATACACTTGTTTCTATGAAGAAAAAAATGAATCCCAATTATCTGATTTATCAGACTTTTAAGAAAATAATTCATTCACTGTTGTAAACTGCTTATGTAAGTAATTTTAATTCCTACTTCACTATTTTTTGTTTCAGCTTTTATATATCTAAAATTAAACTATATCTTAAATATTTTTTTCTACAAAAATTTTAAAAATCAATGAAAACATAGGTCTAAATTCTTAACTGAAAAATCTGCTTTTATCTACTGATAGCAATTGATCTGGTACATAAGCACACAGTATGGCACAGGTGTGCTATGTACTAGATATAGTTCTATTTACTTTCTGATAAAAGATTAATTCCACAAACTCCAACTGTAGAGTCTGCACATTAAAAAAGAGCGTTAGGCTAAGCCAGAATAAACAAGTTATAGCCCCAGCACTGCTACCACTTTCAGTCGAATCACTTTGCAATTCGGGGTCTCAGCTCTTAGTTCAACTAATAATCTCTACAGCTTAATTCAGCTCTCTACTGTATACGGTGTACTTTAAACATTTATTAACAATAAACAGTAAGACATGGTGAAGAATTAATGCCACATCCAAATTCTGACTCAACCATTTATTATCTGTATGACTTTTGGCAAGTTACTCTCTTGCCTTGCTTTACTATATACATGTAACTTATTTCATGACGTTATAGTGAAGATTAAATTAGATAACACACATAAAGCACACAGCTCTCTGCATGGAAATTATCCAATAAATCTTAACCATTTTTAACTCTTGGCTTAATCACATTTTGAAAAACTCTAAGAACAGATTAAAATTTTGTTATTACACTAGGATTTACAAGCTATCAGCTGAGCATTTAGAAATTATTTTGTCTTTTTAGATCTTCATTACAATATTTCTTTTCCATGATGAAAGGTTAGCTTCTAGAATGTAGCTGTCAAATCTATCCTACCATATTTTCATCTTTTTAAGAAAGAAACATTTATAAAGTAATGAAAACACACATAAAAAATTTTAAATCCTCATATAAATATAACACACATACCTATAATTCATCAATACTGTTAAAATATATATTACCAGTCTCATAGGATAAAACAAGTATCTAATTCAAAAATTCCAACATATAAAAATTAACATTAGGATAAAGTACCTTCTATCATTTCTATTTTAAAAAAAGCTTTCATTTTACACGCAACACTGTATTTTAATTTCTTTAAAAAAAAAATCCTTTTTAAAAATGAGTAAGGAGGGGCACCTGGGTGGCTTAGTCGGTTAAGCGTCCGACTTTCGCTTGGGTCATGATCTCGCGGTTCGTGGGTTCGAGCCCCGCGTCGGGCTCTGTGCTGACTGCCAGCTCAGAGCCTGGAGCCTATTTCAGAGTCTGTGTCTCCCTCTCTCTCTCTGACCCTCCCCTACTCACGCTGTCTCTCTCTCTCTCCTAGAAATAAATAAAAATATTTAAAAAAATAAATTAAAAAAATAAAAATGAGTAAGGCTTAGTGGGTTACAATTCTGACTTCGGCTCAGGTCACGATATCACGGTTTGTGAGTATGAGCCCCACCTAGTTAGGGTCCTTTGTCTTCCTCTCTCTCCGCACCCCCTACCCCCCCATCTCTCAAAAACAAAGAAAGAAACAAACACACACTAGAAGGTTTAAAAAAAAAAAAAAAAAGAGTATGTACCAAGTTAAAAAAAAAAAGTGGATGTGAGAAATACAATGAATGGTCAAGTTCTCTATCTCCCCAGGTCCCAAAAGTCAGTCAATAAAATAACCTGAGAAACCACATTATAAAATTAATCTGTTTTCTTATCATCATAAAAATGTTTTAATAGGGGCTTTGCATTCCTAATCAAGAAATCAGCAACACCAAAACCAGATAGAATTAACATAAATGGGAAAATACAAAACCAAAAGATAATCATTTTAAATAATAAAAATTTTTACTCAAAATAATTATAGCATATATGAATCATGTTCAACTAACTTATATATTTTGTCTAAGATTAACAAGCTAGCTGTAAGAAACACTAAACCTTTAACAATTTTACGTATGTACCTGGAAGAGTTTTTCAGTGGAGTGATTTGGATAACACAGGGTCACTGGAACACTGTTCAGAAAAGTTTGATCTGTCACTCTTTTCCTCTTACAAATTTCCCGAAAAATCAGATATTCAAATCATTCTACTGACTTTAAAGCTTTGGTTTTGTTCTTTTTCATTTTATAAACAATTCTTAGTCTTTTCACCAATGGCATACTGAAAAGGAGGTCTATATTTTTGGAATTCTAATCCCAAATGAATACAGACAGCTTTAAGGATTCAAAGTGGGTTCTTAACTATGAGTACCAAACTAGTATTTCCAACCTTTGTTTTGTGATCTCTCAAGAATTTCCAACTATCTCAAGGAGATTACAAAAAAGAAATCATTTTAATGTTCATGATCTTAAAAATAATACATAATCTTTTGAGGACAGAGAGTCATCTTAAAAATTTCATTTTTATATCACCTTAATACCCATCACCTATTGATTGCTTCCACTGTGGAAATTGTAACAGGGTTAGAAAACAGAGAATGATAGCTACCCTGGCATATATCACGCTATTGCTATTCAACCCTATGTAATTGAAAAAGACTCACAACTGACATTTGATTTCAGAAAATTTAAACTTGTTTAAATATACGATTTTATAAAGAAATTAACTTAGTAAATTTATTTACGAACATTAAGCAGATGAAACAAAATCTCAAATCAGCATTTCCTCCTTTTATGCCTCCTAGTTTTTAAAATACTTTATTGTTAGAAAACTAAGTACCTATCTTTTTTTAGAATCAGTCCAGTTAATCAGTTACTGTGGAAAACTACAGACTTATTCCTGAAAACAGGGCACATTTCAACCACATAAAATGTACAATCAGAAACATCTGATCACTAGCAAGTAAAATACTACAGACAAAATACTGGGAAATCATAGAAACTTTGGAAGATACGTCATCAAATTTTAACCACTTCCTGAAAGATTGTAATTTATCTTAAGTAGAATACTGTGTTTTGAAATGGTCATTCCAAGCATAGGAGAAAAGGTCTCCAAAAGGGGAGAATATGGATATACAGTTTTATTTTTTAAATAAACCAAATATTTCAAATATCACTTTAAAAAAGGAGTATACATACAGGAATCTTAACAGTGAACAAGCAAAGAGAGAAGGAAAAGGGTTGGGACTCAATCTTGACTGGAGTTCCTGGAAAGGAAAGGGAAGAAATCATTCCATACAGAAGGAACTGCATGTGGAAAAGGAAGCATTCCATGCAGAAGGAATAAATAGCATGTGGAAAAGCAAATATGAAAAACAGAAAAGAAACCACTATGACTGGAAAAGAAAATCAAGGAAGTTTATGGTATAGAAGGTTAAGACAGAATTCAAACAACATAGCACCCCAGAGATCATGTTAGGAATTTTGCCCTTAATCTAAGAGCAATGGAAAGCCAATGAGGGGATTCTGAATAAGAACTGGGATGATCAGATTTCTGATACAGTGTCAAAATAACACAATGAGTCTAAAATCAAAGAGACAGTGGTTTTATTCTATTCTGTCCTAGTCAATTCCCACTTAGGATATAGTGAGTGTACCGGCTAGGATGCTTTCAACGGTAAGTAATGGAAAACCCAACTCAAACTGGCTTATGCAAAAGAGAATTTTTTGGCTTACTTACAGAACGAAATACAGGTACAAAGCTGTACAAAGCTGACTTTTCTATCTCGATTCCTGGGCTTCACTTCCTCTGTGTTGTTTCCACCATCAGAAGAGGTTTCCAACTAGGAATGACTCCAACTTAATACCTTTCAAGACTCAAGTCTAAGACCCTAATAAGAGGACTAGCTCTGATTGGAATTGAGTGGCTTGGCTTAAGTCATATGCCCTTCCTGAAGTCAATCACTATTGCTAAGGACTTGTAATAGGTTTAGTCCTAAATCACATGCTCCCCTGATACCAGAGGCACAATAAGAAAAACAAGATAAAAATTTCCATAAAGGAAAATTAAGATACCTGTTACCAAAGTAGAGGGGTATGGATGTTGGGTAGCAAAAACAACACATGTTCATTTTAAGGAATTAGAATTAACACTTTGTCTAAGTCAAAGGACTAAAGATACTTAACCTAGGAAACAGGAGCCTGTGGAGCAGGAGTGGTAATAGTGAAAGCTATTTACAGATATTTTAAGTTTGTCATGAGAAAGAAGGAAAGAGTAGGTCTTGTTCTTTGTAACTCAAGAGATAATAATTGATAATAATAACAATATTAGTAATATTTATTTGCTTTGAGTAGAGAATTTCATTCCTAGTGTTCAGCTTCAATACAACTGCTTAATTTATTACATACTATTATGTTATCATAATTATAAATTATGTTATTTATAATAACAATTTATCATTACCATAAGCTAACATTAATTAAATGCCTGCAATATTTTGTCTATTCCTCAAAAAACTCTATGAGGCAGATACTATTATTACCCTCACTTTACAACTACAGAAACTGAATTATAGAGGTTAAGTACCTTGCCCAAAGTAACACAACTAAGAGTTAATCAAGGATTCAAATCTAGATGCTTGAAACGTCAAGAGATTTCAGCCATACACTACCTGCGTTCACCAGGAATAGGACCAAAATTACAGGGAGGCAGACTTCATCTCAACATAAGAACAAAACAATTAATAGTTAAAACATCAGGAAATGAGATGAACTCAAGGTGTGATAGATCACCAAAGAAAAATATGAAAATTTCAAGCATTATATAATTGAAAATGGTTACTTTTCAACATCCTTAAGGACACTTCCAACCTTAATATTATAAACGTACCCATCTGGCATAGGTATGCAAATGTAAATTTTTGCCTAGACAGACAAAGGGGATTTATTATTTCAGTTAAAAAAGACTGTTCTAGTTGCGAGTGCTGAATTATGAAAAGCAAATATGATATTATGAAAAGTCTTTTGGTAACCAGCCTACCATTCCCAAATATTTTCTAGAAACTCCAAGTTCAATAAAATAAATGAAGCAGCTGGGTTGAAGTTCAACATTGAGAATAAAACTCTTGAGTTTATTCAAAGCAAGTTAATTCCTGAAGAAAACGTAATAGTTGATAATTTTAATTAAACAATATAAATTGCACTTTAATAAACCTGTTTGAGGTCAACTCCCAATGATACCAAGATCTACTTTACAAACACTGATTCTGAGCAAAATCTCAAATATCAAATCATGATAAACCAACTTTTCAGATTTTTAACACTTTTGATAACAAAAATTTTTAATGTAATATCAGTAAGTAGAAGGCCTATGCTTCAGCAGACTGCTTATATCTATAAATCAATCTAAATCAGCAGAGTCATTAAAAGCTTCTATGTAAAAGGAATCCTTCACAATAAAAGGGTATGGGGTATCTCTCTTTGCATTTCCATTTCATCCAAGTTAAAACCTCTCTGCTAACCCTGATACAGTCTGCAAACCATTTGCTCTACGTATCACCACCCATTCTGTCAGTCAAAACTAACCTAAGCACAGCAGTGCAGCTACTACATTTTCTACTGCGCACACAGTATTCTGCTGAAGGTATCCATCTGAAGAGCTCGATAACCCTCCCCATTGCCAAATCAAATTATCCTTTCTTCATTTACATTTTCCTTATCTTGCATCTATTTTAACTGAATTTCTCAAAACATCCTCAAATATTTTCTATATACCAACAGACCCATCTGACCCATCTCTACCCATCTCCTCCAACTTAACTCTATATAGACTCTCCACATTCTCTTGCTCCTTAAGTAGTGCAAAATCAGGTTTTTAGAGTTTAGTCTTCAGCCCTATATAAATTGTTCCCTAAACAATTCCAGTCTTAGCTATCAGTTCTTAATAGCAAGCTATAAAAATCATCAAATATTAACTTCCAATCTTAACTCCTCCACTAAGTTCCAGCCTAACATTTCTTAACTGCTAAAAACTGCTCTCTGGATATTTAAACTCACCTCAAACTTAGTATTTCCAAAACTGAACATAACTTCTCCACAAAAATTAGTCCTATTGCATGATTCATAATAGCCAAGAAGTGAAAACAAGCCAAATGTTCATCAACTGATGAATGAACAAAATATGATATAACCATACAATGGAATATTAGCAACAAAAAATGAAAGACTGGGGGCGCCTGGGTGGCTTAGTCGGTTAAGCGTCCGACTTTCGCTTAGGTCACGATCTCACGGTTTGTGGGTTCGAGCCCCGCGTCGGGCTCTGTGCTGACTGCCAGCTCGGAGGAGCCTATTTCGGAGTCTGTATCTCCCTCTCTCTCTGACCCTCCCCTGCTCACGCTGTCTCTCTCTCTCTCTCTCTCTCTCTCTCCTAGAAATAAATAAAAATTAAAAAAAAAATTTAAAAAAAATTTAAAAAAAAGAAATACTGATACATGCTACATGGATGAGCCTTGAGAACTTTATGCTAAGTGAAAGAAGTCAGTTACATATTGTATGATTCCATTAATATCAAATGTCCAGAACAGGCAAATCCATAGAGACAGAAATTAGATCAGTGGTTGCCAGGGTCTGTGGGGTGGGGAGAATGGGGAGAGACAGCGCAACAGGTCTGAAAGCTGAAAATACTGAGATTAGATGCTTTTGATATTGTATAACACCATGATATACTAAATGCCACTGAATTGTACACTTTAAAGTAATTTAAATGGTGAATTTAATGTTATGTTAACCTGACCTGTGTTTATAAAAATTAGTTCTACTTCTCATCCTTCTGATCTTGAGTCCTTAAAACTGTTTTTCAATAAAACTGTCATCCTTCTGATCTTGAGTCCTTAAAAGTGTTTTTCAATGTTTCCCTCAATCAGTTCTCCAGTCCTATAGAGTCTTCCTTCAAAATATTTCCTACAACCACCCTTGATTTTTCCATTCACTAGGTACTTGTTCAGGCACTTAGAACCTCACATCCATAGTAAGATTTACTGTGTAAGATTCACTTCGTATCAGCCTCTCAGCATCCAGATCGATATGATTTCGTGCATTTAACAACAGAACCACCAAATTAACAATGTCATAAAAAAATGTTTTCATTGTGTCATTTATCCATTCCAAACTCCTCAATAACTCTCCACCAATCCATGCAAGGCTCGTTATCCTAGTGCTAGAGGCTTTCAGAATGCAGTGAGGTACAGAACAGGTCAAATGTTTTAGCAACTGGCACTGCCACCAGTGGTTGGTGCTGCCAGGCTAGTCCTATGTTATTCAGTTTAAGAAAACAACATGCAATCCTGAGATTACAGGGCTGAGGTTTGAATTAGGTAAGACCAAGGCATCATAGCTTACAAAATTAATATACAACATCAGGTACCCAGTAAGCATTACAATAAATGAAATGCACTTTTTGAGATTCAGTTCCTTCATCTGTAAAGATGATAATACTGCCCATCTCAAAGAAGCATTTATTTTGAAGATAAAATATGATATATAATTTACTTAATAATCTATAAAATATCACAATAAAAGATTAGAAATACGTATCTTTTGTTATAACTCCTCAAATAAACACAAATACTAACAATGTAGTGTCAAAAAAAGTAGGGCCAATTTTCTTATTTACTTTTTTTCTATTTTATAAAGTTGAGAGCTCTATTACTTATTTTTACTCCTGGAACTTAATAAAGCCATTTTTGCTTATGAGGGTCTTCCTATCAGGAGTCAACAATCCCGTATAAAGTCAGATAATCTTAAATCCTAAATGGGAAAACCAAAATGAGTAAACAAAGTAGGAGATAGGGATTACCTATACCTAACACACTCAGACCCCTCCCAAGACCTTTAAGCTTGCCTTCTCAAATTTGCCACAGGTAACCATTACCTATAAAGTAAGGCATAAAGCCTAGAAGCAAGGAGCAAATTTTTTCACAGACTAATGACCTTTGCTTTGGTTAACAGTCCTCAACTGAAAGACATTCAAGTAGTTGTGCTGGAGAAATCCCAAACCTGGTTTGTGTCTGATTAATTTCTCAGGATGGAAGTTTAGAAGTCCACAAATCCCAACCTGAAATATTTAAGATATATTAATTTACTTAAAAATGACTACAATAGGGGTGCCTGGGTGGCTCAGTTGGTCGAGCATTCGACTCTTGATTTTGGCTCAAGTCATGATCTCATGGGGCAAGATTGAGCCCCACCTCAGGATACACTGGGCATGTATCCTGCCTGCTTAAGATTCTATCTCTCTCTCCCTCTGTCCCTCCCCTGTATGCATGTGGGCTCTCTCTCTTAAAAAAAAAAAGAAAGAAAGAAACTTTTAAAAATGACTATAATAAACCCATTATATATTAATATTTACATGAAAAGTATTTTCTAAGAGAAAATATTTAGAGGAGTGGCATTGCTTTCTATTTTTGCAAAACCCATTAATATCTGCCTTAATAATGACAGCTGTATTTTCTTAACTGCTTCTACATTTAATCTGTTGCACAAATTGTTCTCCTGAAACCAGGAAAATCCAGCCTCACAAGATAGGTAGATGGTAAAGGGAGGAGCTTGTAGAACCCTTGAAAGCACCTCAAGTCCCCAAGACCATGGTTAGAGAACTGTACACTACATAAAACAAGTCAAAGCCTTTGTTTCAAAAGGAGAGCTAAATTAGTATCCTGGCTAACTGACTGATCAAAAATTTGGTAGATACCAATCCAAAGAGTAAAATCACAATTTTAAATAGTTAGGGAATATTCAAGTGAGGAGCACTTGAAAAAGCATTTATTAAGCAGTAATTATGTATAAAGCATTGTGTTTAAAAACACAAAGATGTAAAACATGATAGAGCATCATTCCAAAAAATCAGTGTTCATCATCATGTAATAAACTAGAAAAACAGAAAATGTTTGCAATGAAAAATAATTGAAATAAAAAACATTTTTTAATTTAATCCAGTTTGCCAAAGGCCTAAATATTACACCCTGATTCTACAGGGTTTCAGTTAATCATTTTTAATATAGAGAAGCCTGAAGGTAAAGTTGAGAAGTAATGTAAGAAAAAATGGTAACAACAAAAATATTTTGGAACAGAAACCTCAAGGAAAAACTTTAAGTACTACCTGCATTCATTAGAGATGGAGTGCAAACTGCTGAAAAACCTATCATGGTAGTAGATGGAGAGGCAGGCAGGTTTAATGTGTTAGAAAGGGGGAACGTATCTAACGGTCCAAATTAACCACTGTTAATTTGTATTAACAAACGTATCTAATGGTCCAAATTAACCACTAACCTTCAGTATACTATTAGAATCCATAGGAACAATTTTAATTTATTTTCTTTTTTTTGAGTAGTTCTAGTTGTAAAGATTGACATTTTATGGCTTTTATTGTTTCCTAGAAATCTTCAAACAACTTTTAAATAGAATAAAACTCATTGTATTTTACAATTACTATGGGGGTCAATGGATCCTTTTATAAATCTAAGATACATAATGTGATCTTAGTGATTTTATTTTTCCTACATCTTGAAATATTTTGCTAACTCCATCATTCTGGGTATTATTCCACCATTGCTAAAGAAATATTCCCAACCATGCCTCCAAAAAAAAAAAAAAAAGGAAAACATAAGAACAATTTAATTGCCTAGAAGAATAATGCAACAGTCAAGTAAATCATCATCTCTCACTTTTCTCATCTTTCAGTTTGTTTTTTTTTTAATTTTTTTTTAATGTTTTTATTTATTTCTAGGAGAGAGAGAGAGACAGCGTGAGCAGGGGAGGGTCAGAGAGAGAGGGAGTCACAGACTGAAACAGGCTCCAGGCTCTGAGCTGGCAGCACAAAGCCCAACACGGGGCTCGAACCCACGAACCGCGAGATCATGACCTAAGCGAAAGTCGGACGCTTAACCGACTAACCCACCCAGGCGCCCCTCATCTTTCAGTTTTCTTACTGTTTTGCACAAAATATTGCCTCAACTTTCAAAAGATGCATGAGACTGAAGACATTATCTTTGTAATCTGTGTCAAAAAGAAAAACTTTACTTCTACCCTTTGATGTTGTTCTACCTGAGGACCTGTGAATCAAACTAACAAAAAATAGATTAACAGGAGAAAAAGCACAAAAATTTTATTAATATTTACATAGAGGAATTCACAGAAAAGAAGTAAAACTCAAAGAAGTGGTTAATTTCAAGATCTCATATACCACTTTAACAAAGGAAAGGAATCAGGGCTTTGAGAGACAATAAACCATGGGCAGTAACTAGGAAATACATGGGAGAACTAATGGAAGATAAGGGTTATTTTCATTAGGTCTCTTTATGCAATCTCATCTTGGTATGGAGAGCTGCCTCCATCTCCAGGCGATTAAGAGTCACTCTTTCCTACTAAGGGGTGGGGGGGCAGGGGAGATCTATCCTCACAAAGGAATATTTATGTCTTGCTTTCAGGCAGATAACAGGAAGACAAAAAACAGTTTTTGCTTCTTTTAATTCCAAACTGCTGTCCACTCAAAATAACCCTTAGATCAAAGTAGCATATGTTAGCACAGCATACCCTGATCCTCTTCATATGCTTTTAGTCTTCACTGAATACAGTCAAGAACTCAGAACTTTTTATTTTCTGCCCATTATGGGACAGAAGAAAACTGGCAGAGGACACATGTTACAATTATTAAATGAACCTGAAAATGGATGCAAAGATAGACAGCAAGCACTTTAGACCCTAATGATGAGAACAGGGAAATCTCAGACTAAATCTTCAAATGAGAGTAACCTGATAAAGTTCATAAATGGACAAATGTTGAATGCAGATGTATATAATGCTGACCAAACGGAAATAGAAAATGTGGAAAATTTTTTAATTCCTTGGATTGGTTATGCTAACTGGTATCTACAAATCCAGAACTGAAAATATCTTACAATTAGGAAGGAAAGAAGATGACCATCCATACTTCAACAGAATTAAGAATTATCAAAGGTTTCAAAAAATTCTTCAAGTATTGCATTCAATTATGCACATGCAAAAGAAAAAAAAAAAGCCCCAGAATGATAAACAAGAACTTATCCGAAGTATGTGAAATCTCAAATCAGTATTTACAAGATGAATACATTCCAGGTTCATTTATGTATGACAGCTGATGAGTAGTTAGTAACATTCACACAATGTTGCCCATTTCAGGTACACAAACCCTGAAAAACACATAATAAAAATCTGGGCAACACCGAACAGTGAAACATTCTAAGCTTGAAAGATACAGATCTACAGAGAATCAGAAAAGGGTGAGAGCAGAACCAAGAGTAATAGAAAAATTACAAGAATGGACAAAGAATTTTAAAATTTTGTCAGAAATATTAACATGTGACAAAATTTATGTAAGTTTAAAACTAGCTTAGTAGTATTATCCAACAAAAAAATTTCTTGATTTGGCAACATCAGGAAGAACATGGATGACCTTCTAGGAATTTTCACAAATGGGACATAAGAAAAAGTCAACTACACATAATTCTGGGCTTTATACATATTTGATGACTTTTATTATCCTAAGAAAAACTAATTTTTCTTCTCAGCTCAATGCATTCTCAAGTATAAATGAATTCAAAAACCCTTATATAATAACATGAAGAGAGATGTATTTTTCTGACTACAGGAGAGGTAGATACGCTCATTAAGAGGGTCAGAACTCATATTTGCAAAGGAATGACCTATGATTGATAATAATGCAGGGAATTCTTTCAGCGTATGGGGAAACTTCAATTACAAAACCAGAAATGTCAAGAAGAATATTTCTCAGGCAACTAGGAAAAGAACTTGCAGAAACCAGTAAGAGAATTTTGTTTAACCCTTCAACTACAACATTCTTGCCAGGTCTCAAAGTGAGATATTCTTTGTGTGAATACCAAAATATTCTAAATGTGCATCTTCATTGTAGTATGTGGTATGTAATTAGATGCATAAAATATATATTTGTTTTTCACATTTCTAAATATATATAAAGAAACTATGTTTAAATTCTAATTAAAAGTTCGAATGAGTTGTTCTACATTACCTTTATTCTTCTATAGATTACATAATGAAAATTATATAATAACTTGAAATTTTTTTAAAAATGAAATGGTGAATAGTGATGACTTTTTCCTGGTATAATGAGAGTTAAAAGAATCCTTAAAATAAAACTGCTTTGTAGAAATGAATAAAAATTCCAAACACATGTTTGATACAAATTGCCACATAAATCAAGTCATTATTTATATATTTAAAATAACCTGACTGAAAAATCTGATTTTCTTAGTCGTCTGAATTAGGAAAATCTATTCAGGATTATGTATTTAATTAGTGGACATGTCATAAATATACCTCACCTTTCAAAAGTTTCTTTTGAAATATAACATAATATGCTGTCAATAATCTCCAATTTCCTATCACCTAAACTATAATTTACTATTTACCAGAATTGCTATTCCATTCAGATATATCCCCTGCCAAATTTGTACAGAAAACAAAACAAAAAAACTCAATATGGTTCTAAATGTTCTCTTAAATAAATAAAACAAGTGTGGCAGAGTACAAAACTATATATTCTTTTCCTTTGCCTTCCTCTCTCCTACTGAAAAAGCCAATTCTGAGTAGTAAAACACTGGACTCTTGAAGAAGCAGGACTCCAAGAAAGAGCCTAGCCAGAAACAATGGGTTGAAGTGGGGATGCTGAGATTTGGAACTCTCCAATATTTAACTACCTCAGAACTTTCCTATTAATCACAGCTCACTACTGCTACAAGGACCATAAGCAAATTTCAAAGGAGGCAAAGTCTGACATCTACTTTCCAGGCCTCCTCTCCCCTAGCCAACATAGGCTCTGAGGTCAACAGGTAGCAGCAATCCCAAGCTCTCTAAACTAGGTAAGTTTGTCCTATCCTCCAAAACTGCTCCTTTCCTTCACCCCCAAACACCCATTTCTAGAGGACTACTCCCAACTATGTAATTATCAAATCACTGCAGGTAAATTCATATCAAATACTAATGCCAAAATATCATCCCATAGAATACTTGCTAATTGCAAAAAACAAAAAAATAAAACAAACAAAAAAACGCTTACAGTGGAAAGATAGTTTGTCACCACTTTATTGGAGAAATCAAATTTAGGATTACTAATAGGATAATCCTACTTTATGTGCCTTCTGATGTGAAGTACATTGCATGACTTAAGTTTTCTTGCCAAAAGTATCAACCCTGGTCTACACAAGCCTTAAGATCTAACTTCAAATTTACAGAAAATACAGGGGATAGAAGGTACAATTTAAATCTAATGAAGAGGAAACTATCAGTAAAATACAGAACGTGGATTATTTCACAGGACTACTGGTAGCCTGGTCTCAAAAGGTCAATGTCATCAAAAAATAAAAAAGAGGTAACTAAATTAAAAAAAAAGAAACTAATACAAATAAATATGATGCATCATTGGATTCCGAAATAAATAACTTAAGACATTTGGGGGACAATAGGGGAAATGTGAATACACACTACATATGTACATTAGATTGCAGGGATTATTCATCACGTTAAGTGCGTTTCTGGTATCGTGCTTATATGGAAAATTGGCCTTATTCTTATGACATCCAGATGGACACATCCATCTACAGTACTTAGGTGCGAATTATCTTAATATTTGCAATGTACTCTGAAAATGTTCGCCGAAAAGAATTTAAGATAGGTAGAGAAAGCAAATGTGACAAAATGGCAACACTGTTTAAACTAGGAGGTAGGTATTAGTGTCCAAACCGGCTATTCAACTTTTCAAAATGTTTGGGGTTAAAAAACAACATGAAAACTTAATAAAAAGTTGAAAAACTAAGAAATGAAGGCCTGAAAACAAAAACGTGTAAGGAGAAACTGAATAGTATTTCTTAAATTTTGTAGGTGAGCCTCCTTGCTTCTCCTCACTCACCTATTCCCACCAAAAATGAAACATAATATAATGAATTGAGCACTGATTGAGGAATCAGAAGACCTAAGGGTCTCGAAACGGCTCCATCACTTCCTAGCCATGACCTCATTAAAGACGTCTCCTTGAGGCTCTCCTAATCTTCAAAATAGTTCCATAAACACAGACCAGGGCAAAAGGGGGCTTGCGGCACAAATAGGCTGTCCCAATGACAGATAAAAATGCAAGGTAACAGTTGATGTTTCAAAACATCAAGAGCGAAGCAGCCGTAACCATTCTCTAAGCAAACCAGTGCCTTTCTTGGCACAGCAAGTTTCCGCTTAGCTTGAGTTGTCACTAATCCCCCAAAGCAGGACGTCTCACAAATGCTAAGAGGTGGTTTTTGTACTTAAAACTCTCCTCCGAGGTTTCAATTTTATGCTTAATGTCACTAAAGGACGTCCAATTCTTAAGATCCAATCCAAATCTCAAAACAATAAAGTGTAAATTCACAGAATTAAAAAAAAAAAAATCTTTGCGAACAAAGAGAACCCCTTGGACCAAGGTCTCCCGTGCTTGCAGAAGCGGGTCCGCTTTGACGTTTCTCCTCTCTGGCAGATTCCTCCTTAAAAACCTTCAAACTTGAGATAAGTTGGGAAGAACTCCTTCCATCTCTAGAGCAAGATAAAAACCTCAGAGTGAGCTCATTCTTTCCGTCTCATTAAGTGAAACCTGAAAGCTCGGTCAGTAAGTTGTGTATCCAACTGCACGGTTCTCCTCAGGGCCCTTCTGCAGACAATAACGGGACTCCTAGGGCAGAGCAGGGAAGTCCCTTTGACAAGGATGAGGGTGTGAACGTGGAATGACTGGTCACCGGGGCGGGGGGGAGAGGGGGCAGGGCCCTGGATGCCTGAAGTTCGGAACCCCCTTTGGTCGGCTCTACCACTGAAGAGGCTCCGGGGAGCGTCGTTGTGAGGAAGGCACGGGTCGCCGCCAAACATCGGCACAAAATGTACGGCAGACCAAAGGGAGTCGTCTCCAGAGGAGAGCCAGACCCAGGCTGGGGCAAACAGGCGCGCAGGCCCTGGGAGGCGAGGCGGAGGAGGCGGAGGAGGCGACGGAGAAAGAGGCGGCGGAGGCCTGCGCAGCGCCGGCCTGCCGCACCGAGCCGTCTGCCGCGTCGCGCCGGGATCCCTCCCCCGCCGGGGCCGGCGCAAGATGGCGGTCCGGCCGCCGCCGCGCAGCCGGTCCCCTCCCCCGCGCCCTGGGCGCTCTCGGCAAACCGCGCCGGCCTCGACACCCCCGGCCCAGCGCCCCCGGAGTGAGGCGGCGCAGGCCGCGCGGGAGGGCCTCTGCCTGCTGCAGCGCGGGGCGGGCGGGGGCGGGGGGCGCTTACCGTGAGCGGAGCGGATCGGCCTGACTGGGGCCCTGAGGAGGAGGAGAAAGAGGAGGAGGAAAAGGAGGAGCACGAAAAACTACACGGCGGCGACGGCGGCGGCTCCCATTGCGGAGCAGCAGCTGAGCCGTGGGAAGGGGGGGGGGGAAATTCTCGTGGAGCCGGCGCGCTGCCTCATGGGTAGGCTCCGGGTCAGCCTCCGCGCGTCCGGGCTCCCTTTCTTCTCGCAGACGCGGGAGGCGGGCGCGGGCATGTGCGTAGCATCGCAGGCCTTCGAAGGCCGCGGCTCACCACCACGCGCTGGCCGCGGGCGAAGGCTGGGGCCGGGGCCTCGCGTGGTGATGAGAGCCCGCCTGCTTGTCGGCGCAGTCGGCCCAGCGATCCCGAAATCGGGACTGCACCGGGTCTGAAGTCTTGGGAACATGAGTTCCAGATCCTCCCTGTGTGTAACAGCTAGTTCTCCACAGGCTTGGAAAGTAAGACTAGGGAGAGAGGCGCCATTACAAAGACCGTTCCTGAGGCGTGAAGATGTAAACCAGATGAGAAGTCAAGCCAGGTTCTTTTCATAATTGGCTAATTTTGCCATGTTATTTTTCAAAGCTACGATTTTACTTGTCTCCTTTAATCCCTGCCATACGGTTGCCTGTAATAACTTTAAAAAAGAGAAATGCACTTACAGGAACACTTAACCAAGATACTGCCTGCGTAAGTACTTGCTACATTATATTCTGATCTGTAAGGAAAGTTTCCTCTCCCAGTTGTCTTCACAAGATCAATCTATCTTCGTTAGATCCTTAACACACACACACACACACCACTGCACAAACCCATCACTGAATTGTACTAATTCTCCTGGACTATTTGAATTAGTTTCTTCTTTCTCATCCAGACTGCCCCCAGCTTTTCTTTGGCATTTAGCATGCCGGTCACTTCATTATTGGTTACCACATTAATCTTACCCAAAGGCCACCTGAATTAACCCTAGAGACCTGGAATGGCTACAGGTAACCATGACGTACTCTTTACCCATCAGTGTCAGGGATAGTCTATCCAGCTTTCTCTTTTCTTGCTACCCCTGAAAGTAAACTTTGTAGGAAAAGAGAATAATTAAAATAACAAACTGGGAAGTTAAATGTCAAAAAATCTTCATGTATTATTCTTAAATCATTATATTTCAAATATAATGCTAGTGATTCGCAAAGCATTATGGTATGAAAATGAAAATTTTCACTCTGTGTTCTGTAGTTTGGTCCTCAGTTTAAAGACACAGAAACTTAATGTTGTTAGACCCTAGAGCTCATTTATATCCAGGGGATGATTCATGCCAACCAAACTTAATAGAGACTGATATACAAACCAATTTATCCCTCTTTCTTTCCTTTCATGAAAAGCACAACTGCTCTGAAGACTGAAAAACCTGGCTGGCACATTTTCACTCAAAGGAAACATTTACATGAGAAGCTAAACTAGGAAGGATTTCCAATGAGTACGGAATCAACCCGCATGAAGTAATTTCAATGATTTTTTTTACTACTCCATCCTTAAAACTCCTCCCTTGGCTTTAGAACATGACTCTCTTGGTTCTCTTAACTTACTGTCCACACTTTCCTATCATTTTTTAAGTGCTTCTCTTTCTCTGACTTGTTATATTTTCTGCACCTTCGCATTATAATCATACTCTTTAAGTATCCTCAGCATGCTCATTGTCAAGTGAGATCATGCTCCACGCTCCTCCCTGACTATAGTGGATTTAGGTGATTGCCTAGCTTCCATTCCACCACTCCATCGTATCCACCTATATAATTTGGATGGAATAACCACTATCCAATTCCAAGAATGGTTCAGCCAGCATAAAACTATTAGAATTACCACCCTTACCTCCCTTTGAACCAGTTTTTGTTTCATAAACCAATTAGGATTTTTTGGTTTGTGGGCAAAGCCCAGGATTTTTGTTTGTGGGCAAAAGAGAAGTCCTTTCTTTCTCTGAAAGATACAGCATTGGCATTAGAATATGAATACTAGTAGAGTTATAACTCTTTTGTTCTTTTTTTCTACTAAGAAGAGCCAACTGAGAATAAAGCTAACAAGTGGAAGAGGAAGGGCTAGGTGACTCAGTCATAGGGAAAGGAAGTCAATCCCTGAGAGCATCACAAAGCCTCCAAATCAAACCCAACCTGAATCCCCTGCTACCTTTAGACTTCTCTACTATATGAGTCAATAAATTCCCTTTTCTGTTTAAGTAGAAGGGATCCAGAATAAGACTCTCTGACATAAAAAGTATTTTTAGCTGAAGGCATTTGAGTTCCTGAAGTCTCTTATCTGCCTAGAAGTGGAGCCTCCCAAAGATCTCAATTGTCATAAATCTTCTCCCAGGGAGCAACCAGGGAAGATTAGCTCTTATCACCAGAGACAATGAGAATTGTCACCACACCTAAACAGTCATTATCACAAAACTATCATATCTCCTATCTATTCTCCTAAGGGCCCTAATCTTTCCTAAATGTCATTTATTTTCTCATAAGTGCACTTTCTCCCCCAACTCCTTTCCAAGAGGTCAACTGTTTTCATGTAAGTGCCCTCTCCTTTCCCCTTCACCTATTTAAATGGTATATAAGCCCCATATTCTAATCACTCCTTTGAGTCACATTTCTTTGTAAACTCCCCCACAAGGTATGTGATTAAAATCTGTCTTTTCTCTTGGCTAACCTGTCCTTCTGTCACTTTTATTCACAAGTCCTCAAAAAAATAAATCTAAGAGAATAAAAACAGCTTGCTCCCTGACAAAGCCAGTTTAAGTGGACTTGCTGTTACTTGCAAGTGAAAGTATCCTAATTGCGATGGAGACAAATATTCACCATCTTGGATGCCCAGGAAACCCACATTTCTTAGCTCTTTTTATATCAGGCCATGTAACTATTTCTGACCAGTGCAATGTAGGCAGAAGCAATGATTGGCCAGTCTAAGCCTGACCCTTAAAGCCTCCAGTGAGTTGTAGTTTCTTTTTGTTTTTCACAAATCGGTCAGACAGATACAGAAAATTCTAAGGAGCTAAGGGATGGCAGTAACAGTAGATGGAAGGACCCCAGTTCTCTTAAAAATTTCATGAAGCACATGATCTTGACTGTACTGATTAGAGCAAAACATAAACTTTAGCTGGGTTATGACTGAGATTTGAGGGTTGTTTATTACTAAATCACTAACCTCGATTAATAATAGAAATAATGGCCTACTATAACAAAAA
Organism: Hyaena hyaena; assembly: GCF_003009895.1. Taxonomy (NCBI): domain Eukaryota; kingdom Metazoa; phylum Chordata; class Mammalia; order Carnivora; family Hyaenidae; genus Hyaena; species Hyaena hyaena. The sequence goes on from NW_024080681.1 coordinate 421,591, forward strand.
ATCCAAAATATGTGACATTAGTTTAGCATAGCAGTCATGTGGGAATTAAGGAACCATGTAGTAGGCTGGATAACCAAAGATTCATATTAGGCACTGGCTAGGCTGTTGTCTACAATACCTTAGAAGGCAGATCAGTACAAGTACATATTCTCTAGCTCTAAGGGAAGCTTTCAGAAAACAATATTAACTGTAGATGTTGGTGATTTTTTTATGTGATTAGGAAGATATTACTAGAGAGAGATTGGCATGGAAAACAATCAGTTTAAAACAAATGAAAGGAAATAGAATCCAGCATTTGGGGCCTGGCAGAGTTTGAAAACACAATACTTCTAGATTCAGAAGAGAAAGAGCTATGATTTAAAAGGCTTTGAGCACGGAAACCTCAGTAGGATTTAAACAAAATGACAGCCCTTAGGAAAAGATCAGATTACACATGTTGTTTCAGATAGTATCTACTGTTTCAGATAGCCTCAAAGTAACACCTATTATTTGTTCCCCAGCTTTACTGAGGTGTAACTGACAAAATTGTATTATAAAGTGTACAGAATGATTTGATATACATATCCATCATGAAATGATTACCACAATGAGGTTAATTAACACATCCATCCCCTCACACAGTTACAGTTACTTTACATGTGTATGGTGAGAAAGCTTAAAATCTATTCTCTTAGCAAACTTCAAGTACACAGCACATCACCCCCTCCTCAGTGGTCTGGGTCCCAGCTCTGTGGTACCTCTCCTCCAAGCACAGACTCCAGCACCAGCACCACCTTCTCAGAGGTCTGAGTTTCAGCTCCATGGGGCCATTCCTCCAAGCTTCTAAGTCCTTGCTATGGACTGCATATCTGGGCCTCCCTACCCCAAGTTCATTATGTTGAACCCCTAATCCCCAGTGTGATGGTGTTTGGAGATAGGGCCTTTAGAAGTAATAAAGATCTCTCTCTCATTCATTCTTTCTCTCTCTGACCCTCCCTCTTCCCCCTCCCCCTCTCTCCCCAGGATACAGCAAGAATTCTTCTGTCTACAAGCCAGGAAGCAGGTTCTCACCAGGCACTGAACCTGCCACAACTTGATCTTGGACTTCCCAGCCTCCAAACTGCGGGAAACAAATGTTTATCATTTGAAGAGCCTGGGAGGCTCAGTTGGTTAAGTGCCTGACTTTGGCTGAGGTCATGATTTCATGGCTCATGGGTTCAAGCCCTGCGTTGGCCTCTCTGCTATTAGCACAGAGCCTGTTTCAGATCCTCTGTCTTCCTCTCTCTTTGCCCCTCCCCCCTCATTCATCCTCCTCTCAAAAATAAACATTAAAGAAAAAAAAAAGAAGTGTTTGTTGTGTAAACCACCTAGTCTATGGTATTTTTGTTATAGCACCTCAAACTAAGACAGTGTTAGTGATTCAAACCTCTTTGTTCCCTCAGCCGTAGAGATGGGAGCTGTTTCCTGTAGTCACTACCTCCATAATATTTAGTGTTATCTTTTTGCTGTTAACAATTCTTTATTTAAAATTCTCTGTTAAACAACTAGTATGTATCTATCTCCTAACTGGATCCTTAGTGATAAACTTGGATTGCTTGTCTTGCTTGTCTTGCTTTCCTCACTCATATGCAATGTTCTTAATAAGTCAATTTTCACAAATCCTCTTCTCAGGATCTCCTCCTGGGGAACTGAACCTAAAATAGTCTCAGAAAGAATTTTGGGTGTTATTAATATTGAACTGACTGGAAACAAATGGATCAGAAGCCTACTATACTTTTGAGGAAACTCTACTGTCAAAGTATCCAGGCACCTAATCTAAAATAATTTTTATTTATTTATTTATTTATTTATTTATTTTTACAAGTAGTTTATTGTCAAGTTGGTTTCCATATAACACCCAGTGCTCATCCCCACAAGTGCCCTCCTCCATGCCCATATCCCCCCTCCCCCCCCACACCCATCAGCCCTCAGTTTGTTCTCAGCATTCAAGAGTCTCTCATGGTTTGCCTCTTTCCCTCTCCCCCACTATTTCCCCCCTTCTACTCCCCCACGGTCCTCCGTTAAGTTCCTCCTAATCCTCCTATACGTGCAAACATATGGTATTTGTCCTTCTCTGCCTTCGCTCAACATAACACCCTCAAGTTCCATCCATGGTGCTACACATGGCCAGATTTCATTCTTTCTCATTGCCATGTAGGATTCCATTGTATAGATAAACCACATCTTCTCGATCCATTCGTCTGTTAATGGACACTTAGGCTCTTTCCATGTTTTGGCTATTGTTGAGAGTGCTGCTATGAACATTGGGGTACATGTGCCCCTATGCATCAGCACTCCTATATCCCTTGGGTAAATTCCTAGCAGAGCTATTGCTGGGTCATAGGGGAGTTCTGTTGTTAATTTTTTGAGGAACCTCCACATTGTTTTCCAGAGAGACTGCACCAGTTTGCATTCCCGCCAACAGTGTAGGAGGGTACCCATTTCTCCACATCCTCACCAGCATCTAGAGTCCTCTGGTTTCCTCATTTTAGACACTCTGACTGGCGTGAGGTAGTATCTCAGTGTGGTTTTGTAAAATCATTTTTATATTTAAAGCTGTGAAACCATCTTTGGTTGACACATAGCCTCTCCAAGTATGAAAGCTATACAGTCTCCAGGGGAACAGTTTCATTCAGATATGGCCATGGAAGATTATAAACAAGGAAATCTTTCCAAAGTGTAGAACCAGAGGAAATGAAGAAAGAGAGTACCCTGGTTAACTTTACACATTGACTTGACTGGGCTAAGCAATGCTCAGTAAAGCGGATAAAACATTACTTCTGGATGTGTCTATGAGAGTGTCTCCAAAAGAGAGTACCATTTGAATCGGTAGACTGAGCAAAGAAGATTGCCTTCACCAATGTGGATGGGCATCATACAATCTGTTGAGGGCCTAAATAGAACAAAAAAGGCAGAGGGAGAGTGAGTTTACTCTCTCTGCTTGGGCTAGGATGCTCATCTCCTCCTGCCCTCAGATATCAGCACTCTTGGTTCTTAGGCCTTTAGACTCAGACCAGGACTTATACCATCAGCTCCCCTTATTCTCAGCCTTCAGATTTGTACTGAATACACCACTGTCTTTTTTGTTCTCCAACTAGATAGATATATAGATACAGATACATAGACATAAAGATATGTATCTGCCTCTATATTTAACACCTATTGATTGTTTTTCTGGAAAACCCTGTTACAGAGAATATCTTACCAGAAGAATTAGAGATTAACCCCTAACCAAGGAAACTTCTTCATCCCTGGTATAAAGGGCCTTCAAAAATGTCTTGTCAGCAGGATTTCAGAATTGCTATAACGCTGTAACTGCCTTGTCTTGCATTTTTCTCCTTTCCTAACAAGAGTGTCTTTCACAGTTATCCTCCATCACTTCTACCATTGTATATTGAGTGAAAGTCTGGTGGGAGGAGTGGATGATGTGTCTTTTTAGCTTATAGATCACCAAACTGAGAAAAGTCGCATCCAGATCTGATGAAGAAATCTGTGCACCATCTGGGACTTTAAACTAGACGTAATAGTTTGATGGGACTTTGGGTTATCACCTTTGGAAATAGGTTAGTATATGGGAGGAAAAGAAAAATGGATATTTGGGACCAGAAGGGTAAATTAAGACAGCAATAATCACTTAATTTCCTCCTTTGAACATTTCCTATCCCTTTTACATTCAAGTGGCAGCAGGTAACTAGCTCAGGACAACAGAATGTAATAAGCAATTTACATCAATGCTATAAAGCGTGGTTCAGAGACCAGTATTTTTCCATGATTTGTTTGTTTTTGGTCCATAACAAGGTAAGAATAGCAAATGAAAATGAAACTTTTATAGAAATTGGACATTCTCACAACATTTTTGTTGTTTTCTACAAAAGTAATAGTCTGCAACAGATTGGAAGGTTTTTAAAAAGTGGCCCTTTGCTACAGTTTGAGAAGCTGTATTTTCTAACATTACCTCTAGCCCAGCCTCTAAAACTTCTTAACATTCTTCCCAGACCTTTTTGCTCTTCACTTGGTCAGATGTAGAGGATCTACCAGAGTACTTGAAGCCCTAGAAAACAGTGGAGGTACAAGGTAGAAGTAACCTGGGGTTTCTGAATGATTGATGGAACTGAAACAATTCTCCCAGCAAACACATCACTATCCACTAGACTATAAGATGAGTGAGAAGAAACTTTAATATGTTAAGTCTCTGGGATTTGGGGATTATTTGGGGGGAAGGAATGAGGTGTAAACAACACAACTGAGTTTATATTTTGTTATGATCATGACCATTTTGATGAGTCTGCAACAACTGCATCAAATTGGCCATCTCAAAAAACAGAAGTCAGAGCTATGTACATGTCCTGTCTCCATTTCTAAGTGTAAGCTCTAAAACAGTGGTAGGGTACTAGATCATAAATAGGCTGACATATTTCTTTAGTTATTACAAGTGATAATATTTTCAAGTGATAAGCAAATAGAACTATGTAACATAATCTATAAATATGTTGACTGAGTGACACATAAACAGCATTTAGTCATGAAATAAAAATATAACACATTTTATCCAAAACATGATCATAGCTGTGCATCACAATGAAACATAATTGACAAAGAATTTACAAAAGCAATATTCAGTTTTTTCAGTTTATTGGGATATAATTGACATATAACACTGTATGAGTTTAAGATGTATTCCATAAGTGTTTGAGATATGTATATACTGCAAAATGATTGCCACTATAGGTTTAGTTAACATCCATTACCCTGCATAGTTACATTTTCTCTTGTGATAAGATGTTTAAGATATACTCTCTTAGCAGCTTTCAAATATTCAATACAGTATTGTTAACTATAGTCACTTTGTACATTACTATATTCTATATCCCCAAAACTTAACTTATACCTGAAAGTTTGTAATTTTGAATATTTTCATCTATTTCCTCCATTTCCCAGCCTTTGCTTCTGGCAACCACCAATCTATTTTTTGTTTCTATGAATTTAGATTCCACATAGAAGTAAGACCATGCAGTATCTGTCTTTCTCTGACTTATTTCACTAAGCATACTGACCTCAAGATTCATCCATGTTGTGGTAAACGGCAGGATTTCCTTCTTTTTTTATGGCTGAGAAATACACACACACACACACACACACACAACATTTTTAATCTATTTATCCAACAATGGACATTTAAGTTGTTTCCATGTCTTAGCTATGTAAATAATGCTGCAACAAACACAGGGTGCAAATATCTCTTCAAGACAGAGATATCATTTCACTCAGATATAACCCAGAAGTGGAACTGCTGGATTATATGGTAGTTTTGTTTTTTTGTTTTTTTGTTTTTTAATTTTTTTTATTTATTTCTAGGAGAGAGAGAGAGAGACAGCGTGAGCAGGGGAGGGTCAGAGAGAGAGGGAGATACAGACTCTGAAATAGGCCCCAGGCTCTGAGCTGGCAGTCAGCACAGAGCCCGACACGGGGCTCGAACCCACGAACCGCGAGATCATGACCTAAGCGAAAGTCGGACGCTTAACCGACTAAGCCACCCAGGCGCCCCATGGTAGTTTTACTTTTAATTTTTTGAGGAACTGCCATATTGTTTTCCATAGTGGCCAGTTTACATTTCCACCAACAGAATATAATGGTACCTTTTTCTCTACATCCTTGTCAGTACTTAAAACTTTTAAAATTTTATAATAGCCACCCTAACAGGTGTGGAATGATTTTCATTGTGGTTTTGATTTGCATTTCCCTGATGATTAGTGATGTTGATTGCCAGCACATGCTCAGGGAAGAGACAGGGAGAGGGAGAGACAGCTATCAGCCCAGAGCCCAGCATGGGGCTCTGGGGCTTGATCTCACAAATCAAATCATGAGATCATTACCTGAGCCCCAATCAAGAGTCAGACACTTAACGGACTGAGCCACCAAGGTGCCCCTGACATTAATTCTTCTTTAAATATTGGTAAAATCCACCAGAAAATCCATCTGGTCCTAAGCTTTTTTGTTGGGAGGTTTTAGATTACTTACTCATTATTAGTCAATTCAGATTTTTTCTTTCTTGATGATTCATTTTGGTAGGTTTCATGTTTCCAAGACATGCATTCATTTCTTCTAGGTTGTCTAATTTGTTGGCATATAATCATTCATAATAGTCTCTTATGGTTCTTTGTATTGTTTATCAGTTGTAATGTCTCTGATAATGTCTTTTTGATGTACAACTTTATTCTTGGGTGCTCTTTGTTCAGTCAAGCTAAAGGTTTGTCAACTTTGTTTATCTTTTCAAAGAACCAACTCTTAGTTTTGCCGATCATTGCTATTGTTATCCTGTTCTCTATTTCACTTATTTCTACTCTAATCTTTCTTATTTCCTTACTTCCACTAATTTAGGGCTTAGTTTGTTCTTCTTTTTCTAGTTCCTTAAGGAACAAAATTAGAATGTTTATTTGAGATCTTTCTTTATTCTTGATGTATGCATTTATTGCTATAAACTTCTTTCCTCTTAAATTGCTTTTGCTGTATCCCACAAGTTTTGTAACGTTGTATTTCCATTTTTGTTTGTCTCAAGGTATTTTTTAATTCCTCTTTTGATTCTTCTTTGATCCATTGGTTGTTCATGATTGTATTGTTTAATTTCCATGTATTTGTGAATTTTCCAGATTTCTTCCTCTTATTAATTTCTTGTCTTATACAATTGTGGTCATAAAAAGTACTTAGTGTGATTTCAATCTTCTTAAATTTGTACATCTTGTTTTGTGGCCTAACATATGATATATCCTGGAGAATTATCTGTATGAATTTGAGAAAAATGTATATTTGGCTGCTATTGGATGGAATATTCTGTACATGTCTGTTAGGACTAGTTGGTCTACAGTGTTGTTCAAATCCACTCTTTTCTTATTGGTTGTCTGAGAATATGGTACTAAAATCCTCAGCTATTATTGTATTGCTGCTTATTTTTCCTTTTAGTTTTGTCAGGTTGAGTGCATAAATATTTAGATAATTATTGTTTTTAAATGTTTCTATACAATGCTTTATTTCAAAAAAGAAAATATATAAATAATATGGAAATATCAAATAAATTAAATATAAGAAAGTCAGTCAAAAGGGAAGAAAGGTTAAGAAAGTTTCATATCATTCTAAGGCAAAAAGCAAACCAATTTCTTAGAAAAGCAAAACTATGCTTGAATTCAAACCAAAAAATAATTTCTCCATTAGATCATCATAGGCAAGACTCTATGTATGGCATGCCTTAATCTGGGAGTAGATTTCAGTGTAGCCAGAGAAATGGATGAATTACAAATCCTCTAGATAGTCCTTCTTAGTGTTTCTTTCATCTAAGCTTCAAAAAAGAATAGTGAACAGCTCTGAATTTGAAATTAACCCACCTGAGAAATACCTAGAATACAGCTATTCATTGTCACTAATTAAGTACAGAGCCTTATGTTTTAATAATCATTGGAGCTGGGGGGTAGCTTTGACATTTTCTGGTGAATATTAAAACATGCAAAAAGATGCCTGTGTAAAAAGTCACTCTACCTGGTACTTGGAGCTGTGCCAAAAAAATAAAGTACTAGGAATAAGGATAAAATTGTCTTCAGAAAGTCATTTGTGCCCCCTCTAAACTACTAAGAAATGGGTAACTGATTTTACAGAGTTCCATACCATAAAGCATGGCAGAAATAATTTTGGTCTGGAAAATGTTAAATGCCACCATCACACTTTGCATTAAAATCTGTTATACTAAAATATCCACAGAGCGTCAATATGTAGGTACTATTAATTAGTTTTTACGGAATAGGCCACCTGAAACTTGCCTGCTTTTTAATATAGTATTTCTCTAAGAGGTCTAAAATTGCAATTATCAAGTATGAAAGCAGCTGTTTAAATGACTTATCTGGTAAGCAGCACATAAGTGAAGCTACTAATTTTTATAGCACAAAGGAAGCAGTATTTTAAAAATGGAATAGCCCATGTTGCAAATATTTGAGAGACTTGAGATGGTCAAGTCATTTGAAGTGAGATTCTTGTTCATTTCTGGAACATCTTTGGTCATTATTTCTTTAAGCATTGCGTCTGTTCCATTCTCTCCTTCCTCTCCTTTTGGAACTCTGATTAAATGAATATTAGATTTCCCCTCCATGTCTCCTAACTTTTCTTCTGTATTTCCTATCTCTTTTTGTCTATTTGTGTTGCATTCTGGAAAACTTCTTCTAAAATATTTTCTAATTTGCTCATATTTAGACACTCATTTTTAAATGTTTTATATTGCATTAATTTATGTATAACATCATTGGTTCTTTTAAAAATCTTATCAGCCACCTTTTAGACTATTGTGATTATTTTGTTTGTTTTTCATTTAAGTATAGTAAGCCATATTTTTTAAAAAAATCTCCTGTCTATTAATTCCAATATCTGCTATATTTTATTTCTGTCATTTTTATCATGGAATGGTTTCCTTGTGTGTATGTTTGTGTATGTGCACCTGTGTTTTACTGTGCACTGTTTATTGTCCCTAAAATATTATGTGGAAGGATTCTTTGAAGTCTAACATAAATGTACCTTCTTTTAGAAAGAATTTTCTTTTACCAGTTTAGAACAAAATTATACAAATTCAAGGCCTCATGTTCAATGGACCATTCAAATCCAGGTCTCTAATTCTTGTGAAGAGCGAGCCCATAGCCACGGGCCTCTCCAGGAGTTTTCTCCTTTTTTTTTTTTACACCTGTTTTTCTCCAAGGCAACATTTTCTTCAGTCCTCTGTATGTATGTGTAGGTATATATATTTCAGGTTTTCTTTTGCTTTGAGGGTGACATCACTTCAATGGAGAAGAGGTTGTCCACTATGTTACCCTTGCCCTCACGGTGGGCACGACTTGGGTTTCAACTTCTGATTTCTTACATGTGAGATAGCTAAAACCAATGTCCAAACCTGCCCAAAGCAATAACTTCCCTCAGAGTAAAAGCAGCCTCAGTGTATCAGTGCTCTGCTTCTGTCTCCAGAGTCTAGTGTTTTCTTGTTTTCTTGGATTTGGGCCATAATTTGGGCTCTACAATGCTTTTTAGGGGGAAAAAAAACCCTAATATTTTTTCCAATATCTTTAGGCTCCTTTGTCAGGATTGAGAGTAAAAATAGAATATATAACTTTACAAAGAAGAGAGGTTTTCTTTTCTTCTAATGTCTGTGTCTGGTTTTGGTATTAAAGTAATGCTGGCCTTCCAGAGCTGGGAAGTGATCATCACTCCTTTAATTTTTTGGAGTGCTATTACTTTCTTCCTTAAATGTTTGGCTGAATTCACCAGGAAAGCACCCAGGCCTGGATTTTTCTTTGTAGGAAAATTTTAAATTACACATTCAATTTCTTTAATAGACATACATATATTTAGGTTTTCTATTTCTTCTTGGATGTGCTTTGGCAGTCTCTGTCTTTCATATAATCTATCCATGACATCTAAGTTGTCAGATATATTGCCATAAAGTTGTTCATAATATTCTCCTTAAGCTTTTAACGTCTGAAGAATATATATTGATGTCTCCTCTCTCATTCCAAATATTGTTAATTTGTTTCTTCTCTTTTTCTAATCAATCTGGCTAAAAGTTTATTAATTCTTTTTTTCATTTTCCCAAGGAAAATTTGTTTTTCTTTTTTCCATTTTATTGATTTCTGCTCTGATATGTTTTATTTCCTTTCTTTTGCTTATTTTGGACGTGGCTTTCACTTCTTTATCCAGTGTCTTATGGTGAAAGCTGAGGTCACTGAACTGAGACCTTTCTTATTTTCTAACAAAGGCATTTAGTGCTATAAATTTCTAAGTATAGATGTAGCTACATCTAACAAATTTGATTTATTGTGTTTTCATTTTCATACATTTCAGCAAATTACTTTGCCTCAATTCAAATTGTCTTGATTTCTTATTTGACACATAGATTATCTAGAAATGTAATATTTAGTTTACAGATATTTGAGGGTTTCCTAGATATCTTTTTGTTACAGATTTTATAATTTTTTAGTTTTTTTATATTAACAGATTTCATTTTTATTTTTTAAGTTTTTTAATTAAAAATTTTTAACATTTATATATTTTTGAGAGATAAAGAGAGACAGAGCATGAGTGGGGGAGGAACAGAGAGAGAGGGAGACATAGAATCTGAATCAGGCTCCAGGTTCCAAGCTGTCAGCACAGAGCCCGTTGCAGGGCTCGAATTCAGGAACCACAAGATCATGATCTGACCCATAGTCTGACGCTTAACCAACTGAGCCACCCAGGCACCCCTACTTATTTTTGAGAGAGAGACAGAGCACAAGTTGGGGAGTGGCAGAGAAAGAGAGAGACACAGAATCCAAATCAGGCTCCAGGTTCCAAGCTGTCAGCACAGAGCCTGATGTAGGGCTCTAACACATGAACTGTGAGATCATGACCTGAGCCAGTCAGACCCTTAACCAAATGAGCCACCCAGGCACCCCTATAGACTTTATTTTTAGAACAGTTTTAGGTTTTCAGAAAAATTGAGCAGGAGGTACAAAGTTCCCATCTAACCCTTCTTGCTTCTCCACCTTAGTTTCCCCCATTATTAACAACTTACATTAATTTGGTACATCTGTTGCAATTGTTTGCAATTTACATCAGGGTTCATTCTGCTTTGTACTGCTCTAGGAGGGGTTTTTTTTTTTTTTAAGTTTATTTATTTATTTTGATCGAGGGAGAGAGAGCATGTGAGGAGAGGAGGGGCAGAGAGAGACAGAGAGACAAAGGGGAGTGGGGGGAAGAATTCCAGGCAGGTTCCACACTCTTAGCCCAGAGCCCAGTTTGGGGCTCAAATTCATGAACTGCGAGATCACAAACTGAGCCGAAACCCAAGAGCCAGACACTTCACCAACTGAGCCACCTAGGTGCCCCCTGTTCTAGGAGTTTTGACAAACGTATAATGTTGTGTATGCACCATTGTAGATCATACAGAATAGTTTCACTGCCCTCAAAATCCCCTGTGCTCTACCTACTTATGTCTCCCTCTCCCCAAACCCTTAGCAATGACTGATCATTTTATTGTCTCTATAATTTTCTCTTTACTAGAATGTCATATAGTTGGAATCATAGAGTAGGTAGCCTTTTCAGATTGGCTTGTTTTGCTTAGCAATATGCATTTGAGGTTTATCCATGACTTTTCCTGGCTTTCTTTTTATTGCTGAATAATAGTCCATTGCCTGGATATACCATAGTTTGTTTATTCATTCACCTATTTAAGGACATTTGATGGCTTCTAGTTTTTGGCAACTATAATTAAAGTTGTTATAAACATTTATGTTCAGGCTTTTGTGTGGACAAATTTTGAAATCATTTAGATAAACACGCCAGACACTAAGAGTTTGATTTCCTTGTCCAAGACCATATAGTTAAAGAGTAACACAGCTAGAATTTGAACTCAAAGTATCTGACCCAGAGTCTGTACCTTTAACCAGTACCTTAAACTTCTTTCAACATGTGATACAAGTCAGGTGAATAGAGTAAGGGAAGATTTCATGGGTGATGGGGTTTGCATCTAATTATAAAAGAGGACTAAGAGTTAGATAAATAGAAGTGGGAAGAGACTTTCAATTAGGGACATGGTGAAATGTTGCTTGAAAAAGTGTAGTGTGGGAAAGTGATGATGGTTGCACAATAACGTGAACTGGTTAATGCCACTGAATTGTAAACTTAAAAATAGTTAAAATGATAAATTTTATGTTATATATATTTTACTGCGATTTTTATTTTTTAATTTTGTTAAATGTTTTTTTTTTTTTGAGAGAGAGGGGGAAAGCATGAATGGGGGAGGGGGAGAGAGAGACAGAGAGAGAGAGAGAGAGAAAGAGAGAGAGAGAGAGAGAGAGAATTTCCAGAAGGCTCCACACTGCACAGAGCCTGATAATGGGGCTCAATCTCATGACTGTGAAATCATGACCTGAGCCAAAATCAAGAGTTGGATGCTTAACCTACTGAGGCACCCATGTGCTCCTTTACTGCAATTTTAAAAAATTATAGCATACATGTTGATTTATGGGTGTGGTAGTAAATTAATCTGACTGAGGTTAAAGTTTTATTGAGGGAATAAAAGGCGATGGAGTTGAATATGTTAATTTAGAACAAAATCAGCATGAATTATTAATGACAGTATAAGGTTTTAGGGAATCATTAAAAAATTTGGAAGATAGAATAGACATGAAATCTACAACTTCCAAGATTTAAGTAATGCTTTATGAGAAATTTATTGAAATGGGGAAAGGCTGGAGACAAGAAAACCAATCCAACTCAGTCCAGGTATGTTCACATGCACATTACCTCATTTCTTCTAACAGCAGCTTTATAAGGTGAGTATTGTTGTTCCCATTCTATGTCAAGAAAGCTAAGGTTTATTCATGCTCTTAATACCAGAGGGGCTGCACCACTTTACATTCCCACAACAGTATAGGAAGGTATCCGTTTCTCCACATCCTCTCTTAACTTCAAATCTAGTGGGTTCATAGATAGTAGAAATAACATGGACTTAGGAATTGCACAGACCTTTGTTTGAATCCTGGCTCTGACTTATTAGTTGTGTGAACTTTGGAAGATCATTTTGCTTGTCTGAGCCTCAAGTTTTCTCGTCTGTGAAAATGTGATAAAAATATCCATCTCCTAAGGATGAAATTCTTTGTATGTAAAGTTATTGCTAAGTACATAGTATCCAAAAAGTGCTCAATAATTATTCATTCACTTTCTCCTTCCTTAATTTCTGATGTTTATGTGACATTTATTTGTAGCATATATGTGCATCATTAAATTATTTGTTGATTTCTAATGATACTTAAAACTTATTTGACCATTTAGGTTTTCTTGCATTGACAAATGATAAATTTTCACACATTTGTCTCTTTCTGGTAGTAGAAAAGCACATTTTACTAATTAAAGGCACAAAATTCTAAAGACAAATTATGAACATGGTTTGGAAACTCATGTACATATTTATTTAACACTATTTCATATCTTTGAGAAGGCTTTTGGAAACTTATTTAGAAAACTGAAAAGTCCTTGAATACCAAGTGGTTTAACAAGAATTTTTTAATGAGTTAAGTGTAAAGGAATCAAAAACATATGAATTCTATTTTCTGTAAATAACACATGGTTTTGAAAACTGAAAATGTACTTGGAAAAAGATGTTTCCTGTGTACTAGTGAATTAAAGCTCTTGAAAAACAATGCCCACCCCTCAACTGAGGCAAGTTTCATTTAGATTCTAGAGTACTATCACTTGAAGTTCTAGCTGTCCACAATAAAAATATGGACCACAGCATATCTTCATGTTGGATTTTTTTGAGATAAAATTACTTTAGGATGGTAAAGCTACATCTGATGAGACTTCTTGGTACTTCCACTTTCACAGTGGGTAGAATAAATCTTTTCTTTTGGACAAAAGAGAATGCAATTGTTTTCATCAACATAAATCAACAGAGGAGCAATTCTAGGACTTCAGACATGAGAACAGTGGGACAAGAGTGAACAGAGGAGTATCGGTGAAATGTGGCATCACAGTTTCTCAAGAAGAATCATTTATTTTGTCAGAAAGGCAGGAGAACTAATTGGCTGAATTTTCATTAGGATATTAAAACCTTTCACTGATAATGCCAAGCAATATAAGTGTCTTCAAATATTTTATTTATTATTTATTTGCATTGTGCCTATAAATACCTACCTCTTTTCTAAGAAGGAGATAGCTACCATATATAAGATTAGATGAGGTAATCATCATTTTAATATTACCATTCTTTTGGTATTCAATTTCCAATTCCATCTTTTGGTATTCAGAAAAGTTTCCACTCATTTGAAGTAGTTCATTCCCTTTTATAAATTGCAGCCCTCCCCTCTCCTAAGAGGCCAAAACTGACTACATTTTGTTAGTTGTGGAATGAAAAACATGCAGATAGAGTTGCCTTAGAATAAAGCATATGTTTATGCAATGAAATTGACTCTAATATATGACCAAATGGACACTGATTAAAAGGACCAGAAGCACTGGCAGAAAGACAGACATATAAATGGAATGGAATCGAGAGTCCAGATATAATCCCTCACATTTATAGTCAACTGATGTTCAATGAGTGTGCCAAGACAATTCAGTAGGGAAAGAACAGTCTTTCCAAAAAATTATGCTGTGAGAACTATTTATCTGAATGCAAAAGAATGAAATTGGACTCCTACCTCATACCATAGACAAATTTAAGTCAAAATAGATCACAGACCTAAATGGATCAAAGATTGACTCAAATTAATCAAAGAAAAAGTGTAAAATTTTTACTAGAACACAGAGGCATATATCTACATGACTTTAGATTTAGCAGTAGTTTCTTAGAAATGACATCAAAAGTACAAGCAATAAAAGAGAAACGATGAAGTGGACTTTGACAATATTAAAAACTTCAGCACTTAAAAGGACACCATCAAGAAAGGAATAGACAAAACACAGAATAAGAGAAAAATGTGCAAATCACATTTCTGATAGGGTACTTCTATCTAAAATATTCAAAGAATTATTACATTCAACAATAAAAAGACAACCCATCTTAAAAATTGGCAAAGGATATTAATACACATTTCTCCGAAGAAGACATACAAATAGCCAATGAGCACATGAAAAGGTGATCAATATCATTGGTCATTAGGGAAATGCAAATCCAAACCACAGTGAATACCACTCCAAATTACTAGGATGGCTATAATAAAAAATAGAGATGATAGCAAGTATTAGGAAAGATGTGGATACACTGGAACCCTTATACACTACTGGTGGGAATGCAAAATTGTGTGACTTCTTTGGAAAACAATCAGGTCATTCTTCAAAAGTTTAAATGCAGAGTTACCATATGGCCATCTGGCTCATTGATTCTATTACTGAATTATACCCAAGAAAAATGAAAACATATACCCACAAAAACCCTTGTACATTAATGCTTATAACAGCATGGTTATAGCCAAAAAGTGGAAGCAACCCAATGTACATCAACTGATGGAATGGATAAATAAAATGTGCTATATCCATACAATGAAATATTATTTGGCAATTTAAAAAATGAGGTTCTGATGCATGTTACAAAATGGATGAACCTTGAAAATGTTATGCTAAGTGAAAGAAGCAAGTCACAAAAGACCACATATTTTATTATTTCATTTATATGAAATACCTAGAATAGACAAACTCATAGAAACAGAAAAAACAGTGGTTGCCTAGAGATGGGAGAGCTGACAAAACTGACAATATTCTAACATTGATCGTGTTGATGGATGCATAACTCTGTGAATATACTAAAGACTACTGAATTGTACATTGTAAGTGGGCGAATTGTGTGGTATGTGAATTATATCTTAATAAGGCTGCTCCCCTCCCCTATAAAAAGAGCCAGAAACAACTGATAAATAGAAATGTTGGGTGATTTTTACCTTAAAATATTTTTATGTAACTTATACCTGAACTACTATATATGTGTGTTGAATTTCACATTTAAAGAGGTGACAGAAAGATAGATGGTCTCTAAAGGTCCGATTGTAATTGTCCTCTCTCTCTCTCTCTCTCGTATGTCTTTTTGTATTTTTCAATGCATTGGTTTAGAATATAAGACTAATACCAACATAAATTATATAATATGTTAATCCACCCGACATATACTTCCTTTTGACTAGCGTGTACCAGGCATTGTTTTTTGGTTTTTTGGGTTTTTTGCTGCTGGAGATGCAGGGAACAGGACAAATTCCCTGTGGTCAGCTTACATTCTAGTAAGGGGCATCGAGTGGGGTTGGCAGGGAAATGGCTTCTTCAAGGAAGTAA
This sequence comes from Hyaena hyaena, assembly GCF_003009895.1. Taxonomy (NCBI): domain Eukaryota; kingdom Metazoa; phylum Chordata; class Mammalia; order Carnivora; family Hyaenidae; genus Hyaena; species Hyaena hyaena. Next base: position 437,431 of record NW_024080681.1, read on the forward strand.
TATTTTAACAGAGACCCTGATAACATAAAAATCTGGAGGAGGAGAGTATTAGGTGGGGATGCAGCAGGGCCTGAGAAGGGAAGAATACTATTATATCAGAGCAGTGATTCTCTGACTTAAGCATGCGCTGTAATCAACTCAAGATTTTGTTAGAAAACATGCTGGCTCCTCACACACACTCTTTTTCAGTAAGTCTGGGAAGAGGCCCAGGAATTTGCATATCCAGCAAGTTCCCTAGTGATGATGCTGCTGCTGTTCTGGGGACCACACTTTAAGAACCACTGTGTTAGAGGAACAGCAAAGAAACTAATGTGGCTGGAGAAATTTGAGTAACTGGAAGAATGGTAGGCAACAGTGTGCCAAAACCTGCTTACACTAGCTTATAAGAGCTGAAATTATGCATCTCTTCCCAACCTCATATTCAGTGATGTTTCATTGTTAGCTTGATATGAGCCATGGAGGAAGTATTTATACTTCAGAAATTAGCAAACGCAGCATATCAAGGATCCCATTACCAGTAATAGGAATGAGGTAAAAATGGTAGGCAGGTATTAGAACCTGAAGTCTTGTACTCCATGACAAGGAATTTGGATTTAAGTATAAGGGCAATGGGAAGTCTTTAAAGAGCTGTGAGCAAAGGAGAGACAGGATCTTATTTTTTTTAAATTTTTATTAAAATTTTTTTTTAATGTTTATTTTTTGAAGGAGAGAGAGATAGAGTGTGAGTGGGGGAGGGCAAAGAGCGAGGAAGACACAAAATTCGAAGCAGGCTACAGCTCTGAGCAGTCAGCACAGAGCCTGATATGGGGCACAAACCCACGAACCGTGAGATCATGACCTGAGTGAAGTCAGGCGCTTAACTGACTAAACCACCCAGGCGCCCTCGGACCTATTTATTTATTTTTTATATGGAACATCCTGACTGTGATTGGTGTATAGATTATAGCAGGTATGGTCATAAGCTCCAAATTCAACCTATCCTTTAGTCCAAAAGCTCCTTGACTAAAGACTACATTTCTCAGTCTTCCTTGTAGCTACATGTGGGTATGTGCTCAAGTATATGCCAATAGAATGTGAGTAAAATTATGCGTGATATATTTGAATCACCAGATAAAGAAGAAATCCTTACCCTGAATGTCCAACTTTTTCCTTTTCTGGAAGCCACAACCCAGACACAGCAGTGACCCAGTTTGGACTATGCAAATGATAATACCCAAGGAGATGGAGAAGCAATGACTTAGAAGCAACCCTGATCTCTGAATCACTACAAGAGCAAATCTCCCCATCAACCTAGGAGAGACAGAAAAAAAATGTTTTTCTTTAAGCAGTAAGAGAGGGAATTTTTGGGTCTCTTTCTTACAGTCATCTTATCTTACCCTATCAGCAGGAGAAGTTAGAGTGGGAGCAGGGGGAAGATTTAGGAGACTATTGTCATAATCAGTTAAGAGATGATGATGGCTTGAATTAGGGTATGTGCCAGCTGGGCCTGTTTGTTCTCAGACCCATTCTTCTCCCTTCCATTCCTCTGCTGCCTGGTCCCTGCATTCTGCATTTTCCAGGCTCCCCATCAGCTGATTTCTGGCCGGGTTTAGGCACTGTTGGTAGGAATGGGGGAAAGCCAGGTCATTTCTTTCCTCCTCTGTCTCTGTAATGGCTCTGGCATCTGCCATATGACATCACCATGGATCCAGCTTCTTCTGGGTGATAACAACCCTTCTTTTGTCCTCCTAGCCTGGACATGGCAGCAGCTTCCTAGGGTTGTTCATCTCTGGGTTGTCTCGCCATCCCATTTGGCTTTCCACTTCTCACATCACTTGTGCGATAAATTTCATGCATCAAATCTTCTCTGTTTTAAGTGGTTTCTCTTCTCCTGGGTGAGCCTGGACTGATATAGGGATAAGCGGTAGGTTAGTGAGAAGTGTTGGAATTGGCATATTTTTAAGTAAAAATGATAGGGTTGGTGAGAGATTGGATATGGGGTGTGAGGGAAGAGTTTAAAGATCAAAACATTTCCCTGCAAGCTCCCTTCTAAACTACTTCTCAGTCTTCCCAGTCTCAGAAAAATTACGCCATCATTTACTCAGTCTCAAAACAAAAATCTTGGCATCATCCTTGATCCATTGGATTCTTCATCTAGTCCTTCATAAGGTTTTACTCCAGCTTTTGTGACATGTGGGGACTTATCTGGAATCATAAGTATCCATGTACACTTCACCATACCTGATCAAAACACTTATACTGGAAATAGAGCCTAATTCAGACATTATTGCTAATTTCAAAAATTTCAGTGAATTTCCCAAAGACTGTTCTTGGAGAAAGAAACCAGAAGATCTATCTGGATTAGACAGGTTGGCCCCTGGACTATTGCCAAGACAGCTTCAGGGAATACAGGGATGTACAACATCCAAGGTATTGCTATGTCCATTGGGAAACCAGAGCCGTTTTGGATAAGCTGAAACACAGGAGCTTAAGCACACTTGGAAGATGTTAGGAAGTGGGAAATGATCACCAGCTACAAGGGCTGGGGCTCAGAAAACTCTTCTAGTGTCCCTTGCTTTGAGGCTACTGAGGATAAACACATACTTGGTGGGAGGGCTAGGGAAGGAGAAAGACTTCTCTATTGATTAGCTGCATGACTTAGGACAATATTGGTAATCTCTCGAAGCTTCAGTTTGCTAATCGGTCAAAAACAGGAAAAGCATTACCTACCCTGCAAGATTGTTGTATTAAATCATGTAATAGCCCTTAGAACATGGCACATAGCATATCTTCTTATTATTCATTTTTCTTCTCATTCCTTCCATTTCTCCCATTCAGGAGCATTGCAGAGTAGATTAACTATAACTATCTGTAACCTAGTATACCCTCAGTTAATGACTGTTGGTCCTCTACACATATGGTCCCTAGATCAAATGTATGCTGTGGTTTGATTCATAATTAAAATAAAATGTTTTCATTGTGAAATTCATTGCCAACTTGTTTAAGTTTGTGGAGAAAATATCTGTGGGTTATGGAATAGGTTCCAAAAGTTTTGGAAAGAAAGACAAAACACTGTTATTATCTACATTATATGCAAGACTAGCAGTTGCCAAGTAAGGACCACGATCTCATAAGAAGCTCCTTCCTCATGAACACCATTGTTTTGTTTCTCTGGACCTGCTGGACTGTATTTAAAAAGTGGCAATGTGTAGTGTAGACGATTCATATTTATTGGCATCATCATAAATTTTCCTTAAATACTTGATATATTTGACTTTAAAATATTTCGTATACAAAGACCTTAATTCTCCAATTTATGTCTATGATCTAGACAAAGTCTAATTGAAAAAGATAACTCAAAAGGATGAAGATATGGTGGTTTTGCTTCATTTTTCTATTTTCTGACATTTAAAAAATTATAGTAATAAGCAATCATTAATTTTTCTTCTGCAAAGAAATTAAGTTCCAAAATTTCAGACATGTTGCTTGTATGATCACTGGATTCTCTCTGCTCAAGAGATGGTCTGCTTTTTCTGTTTATAGCCCAAATGAAATGAAATATTAAAATTAGTTACTTTCCCACATATGTGGGTAAAATAGCTAATTTTATGCATCAACTTGGCTAGGCCATAGTACTCAGATATTTGGTGAAACTCCTGTTTAGATGTTACTTTGAAAGTATATTTTAGATGAGATTAACATTTAAATCAGTTGGCTTGGAGTAACAGACTCCATAATATGGGTAGGTCTTATCCAACCAACTGAAGACCTTAAGACAAAAAGATTGAGTCTCCTCAAGGAAAAGGGAATTCTGCCTCCAGAATGCTTTCTCAGACTGCTTTCATACTCCAGCTGCAACCTCTACTCTCCCTGGGTATCCAGCCTTCCAGCTTACCCTGCAGATTTCAGACTTTCCAGCTCCGTGGTCATGTGAGGTAATTTCTTAAAATCATAAATCAATCTCTCTTTCTCTCTCAATCTCTCTATGTTTCTCTCTCTCTCTCTCTTTCTTTCTTTCTCTCTCTCCATGTGTGGTGTGTGTGTATGTATATGTACACATGTATGTACATATATTAATATATGATATATTATATTATATATATTAAACATGTATTAGTCAGGAAAACCTACATATGCTTATACTAATATGTATTAGTCAGGAAACCCCTGACTAATAGTGGGAAACACTAAACCAAGCATCAAAGTTGAAAAATGTTTACCAGATAAAACATGCTTAAAACTTGTAGCAATTCCTATTTTATCATTAATTTCCTTTGATATCCTATATCAAAATGCCACCACATTTTTTCCCATAAGGACTGTTATCTCAAAAATTTGGCCAATGTGAAAATCTCATTTCCCTTTTGCATTTCCAATAGCTTAATTGATATGTACTACCATACAAATCACCCATTTAAAATACACAACTCACCTATACATATAAGGTCAGTTAATTTATGACAAAAAACACATATACAATGGGGAAAGTATAATCTCTTCAATAAATGGTGTTGGGGAAACTGGACAGCAACATGCAAAAAACTGAAGTTAGACTAATACCATACACAGAAATGAGCTCAAAATGAATTAAAGACTTAAACATAAGACCTGAAACCATAAAACTCCTAAAAGAAAACAGGTGAAGGCATGGAAGCAAACCATAAGAGACTCTCAAATACAGAGAACAAATTGAGGGTTGATGAGGGGTGGGGGCGAGGGTAAGTGGGTGATGGGCATTGAGGAGGGCACTTGTTGGAATGAGTACTGGGTGTTGTATAGAAGCCAATTTAACAATAAAATATATTTTTAAAAAGAAAACAGATGGTAAGTTCCTTGATATTGATCTTGGTGATGATATTTTACATTTGACACTAAAAGCAAAGAGAAAAAAAACAAAACAAAACAAGTGGGACTACTATCAAACTAAAAAGTTTGTTCATAGTAAAGGGAACCACCAACAGAATGTAAAGGTAACCAGCAAATGAGAGAGGATATTTACAAATATCTGTATCTGATAAGGGGTTAATATCCAAAACATTTAAAGAATTATATAAGTCAATAGCAAAAAATAAAAAATGGGCCGAAGATCTGAATAGACATTTTTCTAAAGAAGACATACAGGTGGCCAAAAGATTTGAAAAGATGCTCTACATCACTAATCACGAGAGAAAGGCAAATCAAAACCACAATGACTTATCACCTCACATCTGTTAGAATGGCTCAGATTTAAAAAAACAAGAAATAACAACTATTGGTGAGGATGTGAAGAAAAGGGAACCCTCATGCACTTTTTGATGGTAATATAAATTGGTATAATCAATTGGGAAAACAGTATGGGGGTTCCTCAAAAAATTACAAATAGAACTACCATAAGATCCAGCAATTCCACTTCTGGGTATTTATCCAAAGAAAACAAAAATACTAATTTGAAAAGATATGCACCCTCATGTTTTTTGGTTTTTTTTTTAAATAGTTTATTGTCAAATTAGTTTCCACATAACACTCAGTGCTCATCCCCACAAGTGTCCTCCTTCATGCCCACCCCCCCTCCCCCCCACATCCATCAGTCCTCAGTTTTTGTCAGCATTCAAGAGTCTCTCATGGTTTGCCTCTCTCCCTTTCCCCCACCATTTCCGCCCTTCTTCTCCCCCTTGTTCCTCCGTCAAGTTCCTCCTAATCCTCCTATACGTGCAAACATATGATATTTGTCCTTCTCTGCCTGACTTATTTCGCTCAGCATAACACCCTCAAGGTCCATCCATGTTGCTACACATGGCCAGATTTCATTGTTTCTCATTGCCATGTAGTATTCCATGGTATAGATAAACCACATCTTCTTGATCCATTCATCTGTTGATGGACACTTAGGCTCTTTCCATGTTTTAGCTATTGTGGAGAGTGCTGCTATGAACATTGGGGTACACGTGCTCCTATGCCTCAGCATTTCTGTATCCCTTGGGTAAATTCCTAGCAGTGCTATTGCTGGGTCCTAAGGGAGTTCTATTGTTAGTTTCCTGAGGAACCTCCACACTGTTTTCCAGAGGGGCTGTACCAGTTTACATTCCCACCAACAGTGTAGGATGCACCCTCATGTTTATTGCAGCATTATTTATAATAGCCAGGACATGCAAACAATCTAAATGTCTATCAGTGAAATAGACAATAAATATAAATATATAATGGAATATCATGCAGCTATAAGAATGAAATCTTGCAATTTGCAATAACATGGATGGGCCTTGAGGGCATTATACTAAGTGGAATAAATCAGACAGAAAAAAATAAATGCTGTATGAATTCACATATATGTGGAATCTAACAACAAAACAAAACAAAAAACTGAACTCACAGACAGAGAGAATGGCCTGGTGGTTGCCCGAGGCAGGGGGTGGAGGTGCATAAAATGGGTAAAAGATCTCAAAAGGTAGGAATTTCCAATTAAAAAATGAATATGTCATGGGAATGTAATGGGCAGCATGGTTGATAATACAGTACTATATGTTTGAAAGTAACTAGGAGAATGGATCTTGAAAGTTCTCATCACAAGAAAAAAATGTATTTATGTGTGGTGATAGATATTAACTGCATTTATTATGGTGATCATTTTGCAATGTACACAAGTATAGAATATATACAAGTATAGAATCATTACAATGTATACTCAAAGCAAATACATTGTGTCAGTTTATACCTTAATAAAAAAAATTTTAATTTGAGTATTTAATTCAATTACTTTTAGTGTATTCACAGAGTTGTTCAGCTATCACCACAATCAATTTTAGAACATTTTCCATCTTCCCCAAAAGAAATCTCATATCGGATAGCAGTCACTCCCATCTTGCTCCGCAGTGCTCAGCCTTAGGTAAACATTAATCTACCTTCTGTCTCTATTGATTTGCCTATTCTGACATTCTATATAAATGGAAGCATACCATATGCAGTCTTTTATGACTGGTTTCTTTCACATAGCATAATGCTTTCAAGGTTTAGCCATGGTGTAGCATGTACCAGTGCTTCATTTCATTTTACAGCCAAATGACATTGTATTGTGTGCCTATATACCACATTTACTTATCCACTCCACTAGTGGATTGACACTGGACTGTTGCCACTTTTTGGATATTAATTGTCTTTCTCTTGATTTTAGTACTAAAATGTGAAATGAATAAAAGACAAGAAGAAAAAAAGTATTAAATCCTGGAAAAGTTCTCTATTAGGTAAATGATCACTGAATAAATGAATTCTCAGGACACAGTATATGCATGATTCCTATTAATTAATCATTTCCAAAGTCATAACCATTAATAAAATGTCTTTCAAAATATTTTCTTATTAAAAGTATTTGTGCCTAAGTGCTTCTGTTTATGGGACAAGAAATTGAAATGACTATCTTGGCAGTATAACTCCAGTTGTATAAGCCACGGGATTAAGAGTACTTTTGGGAAGGAGTACAGTATGTTCCCTGTGGCTTTGGAAATGATGGTAAATTTATATATAATGTATGGATGATTATATTATATACCCTTATGAGACTGTCAATCAAAACAGCATTTCTATTAAGAGATAGTTTCCAATTCACAATATTTTTTATATTAGAACCCATGCTGGTCTTAGATCATATTCAATGTCCACATTTCCCCATCAACTTAATTTTAAAAATCCATTTCTAAAAATGAAATGACTGATAATTCTGACTTTGAGCAACAACTATTCATGCCAGCCCAGCTCAGGAAAGCTTAAATCCAATCCTAACATTAGTCTTTATATAACAGAAGTGCTGTTAATGTTGCAAAACCTAAAGGTGGTACTGTCTAATTACCCTTAAACTAGCTGCTATGGCCAGTATTGCTTCACAGGATATAAAAAGAACAGTAGCTAAGCTTTGCATAGAGCAGAGGTATGCTCTAGAAAGAACAATAACGTCAACTGGACTTAGTGTGGAATGCAAGCCTTAAAAATTCCGTAAAGTAGAGAAGGAGAACGGGAATTGACTTATAGGCATCTAAAAAGAATTTGCCTTCTAGCCAGGAAGTGCTCACATACTAAACTTTAGGTTTGGTTTACCCTATAGGTAGCTTTATCCAATTTAAACTATTAATTAAATGTGAGTAAAAACTTGACTTGCATTCTTTTTACACAAGCACAGCCAAATCAAATTGTTAAGTGGGCAGTGTTTATCTTGGTGTTCAGTGTTTATCTTGGATGTTCCTTAATTTCCATTTCCTCTATTTCCTTTCCCCGTGTTCTTTCCTCTGGAAACAATTTTTGAAAGTGATTTACACAAAGATGTTAACAATGACTTACTTCCAAAGAAATATAGGCATTTAAAAGAACCCATAGCAACACAAAGGAATAAATTGTTACCAATGGAATTTAACATATGCACACAGATCAGAGGTATATTTCATGGGCTTCCTGAATCCATGCTGTTCTTTCCCACAGTAAAGCAGCCTTGCTATAGATCCTAGACATTGAAAAAATAGAAAAAGAAAAAGACTTGCAGAACTGCATAATGAGTACAATTAGTTGAAGGAAGGGGAATTCTTAAATCACAACCCAATACCAGTCAGGAACAGCCATTTTCATTCATACCCAGAGTGCCGAATGATTGGGATGATAGACACCGATGGTTCTGATCATTGAATCAGAGGACATAAAGATAACTGTATGCAACATACAAAACTAGGAATGACCCACCCAGTTCAGTCCTCCGTCTATGACTGATGCTCCTTCATGTTCTGCTTTCTTATCATAATGCTCTTGATTCCAATTGTCAGCTGGGTCTCCTTGGTTCAAATATCCACAATACTACCCAAAAGCGTTCTCTGATTTGGAAGGTTGCAAAAGCAGTAAAACATTTTTTTGAGAATGAATTACCCTAAACTATGGAAGAAGGATTAGATATAGATTTCCAGTTTGGTAATAACGGAGTAAAATTGGCCTTTTCTCCTTCTCTAGGAAATCACCCAAAAGAAGAAAGAGAAATGCAAGCTAGGATACATATGAAACCTTAAGCCACAGATAGAAGGGCTGCCAAAAGCAGTGAAGATCAAACAGGATGTGGGAGGAAGCTGAGAGAATGGCTGTGAATGCAAATCCCTTAGAGAGCTGGCAATATCCCAAGAAGGGACAGGGAGTGTGGGGTAATGACAGAAGCATCCATGTACTACTTTGATTTTGAGAAGCAGAGATAATAGGACTGAACAAGGATACGACTGATGTGATAAGCCATTTTTTAAGAAGAAGTTGGTTGGTGCGGCAAAGGATTGAAAACGACTCTAAATGATGTGAGTCTTACAGCTGCCTCTCTCTGTTGGCCAGAGAAAGGTAGCAATTAAATGGACTCTCACATATAAATAACAGTTCTAGGGAGACTGCTGCTAGCCTTGGACACAGCTTTAATATCTCCAACATAGGATTCATTTGCAAGTGGCTGGCCAGGGAAGCTCACTTATCAACTTGAGAAATCAAAAACAAACCATCCAGGATCTATACTAAAATATTACAAGAGGGGTGCCTGGGTGCCTCAGTCAGCTGAGCGTCCAATTCTTGATTTTGGTTCAGGTCATGATCTCACAGTTCCTGAGTTTAAGCTCTGCATCGGGCTCTGCACTGACACCATGAGGCTTGCTGGGGATTCTCTCTTTCCCTCTCTCCCCCTCTGTCCCGTCCCTCACTCATACACTCTCTCTCCTCAAAAATAAATAAAAATAAACTTTAAAAAATTTAAAATATTACAAGAAAAGAAGAGAAAAGGAACAAGAATACAAATGTAGATGAATACTGATGAAAGTAGCATTTCCATGAAATAGAAAAGTTTGAACAATTGCTTTGCCATGGATTTAAACAGTTAAAGAAACAATTCATCAATTAACAAGAGCTCATACATACATGCAGGGTTTTTAAAAAGCCTTGAAAAGGAAGGGGAGAAACTCAATGAAACCAAAAGTTGGTTCTTTGAAAACATCAATAAAAGTGTTAATTCTCCAGCCAGCCTAACTAGGAAAAAAAGAGTTGATACAAATTACTATCAGAAATGAAAGAGGAAACGTCACCACAGATCCCATATACATTAAGGAGATAATAAAGGAAGACTATGAACAAGTCTATTCCCACCTATTTGATAACCTAAATTTGATAACCTAAATGAAATGGACCAATTTCTTGAAAAATACAATCTGCAAAAATTCACAGAAGAAATCGATTCTCTGAATAGGCCTATATTTATTAAATAAATTGAATCAATAATTAATAACCTTCCAAAATAGAAAGCATGAGGCCCAAACACATCACTAGTGAATTTCACCAAACATTTAAGGAAAATATCATACCAATTTTCTATCATCTTTTCCACAGAATAAAAGCAGAGAGAATACTTCCTAACTCATTCTGAGACCAGCATTACCTTAATATCAAAGCCAGACACAGACATCACAAGAAACTGCAGATCAATATCTGTAATGAACACAGAGATATTGCAGGGGCACCTGGGTGGCTCAGTCAGTTAAGCGTCCAACTCTTGACTTTGGCTCAGGTCATGAGCCAAACATGAGCCAAACTCAAACATGAGTTTGAGCCCCACATCTTACTCTCTATCTTCTTCTCTCAAAAATAAATAAATAACATTAAAAAAACATAGATACAAAAGTCCTCAAGAAAATATTAGCAAATCCAACATTGTACAAAAAGAATTAAATGCCATAACCAAGTAGGAATTTTTCCAAGTATCCAAGGCTGGTTCAAGGGGTTTTTTTTTTAGTAAATTTTTTTAAAAATTTTATTTATTTATTTTAACGTTTATTTTTCAGAGAAAGAGACAGAATGAAAGCAGGGAAGGGGCAGTGAGAAAAAGACAGAATCTGAAGCAGGCTCCAGGCTCTCAGCTGTCAGTGCAGAGCCTGATGTGGGGCTTGAACTCACAGTGATATCATGACCTGAGCCAAAGTTGGACACCTAGGTGCCACCCATTGAGCCACGCAAGTGCCCCTGTTTATTTATTTATTTTGAGAGAGAGTGAGAGAGTGTATGTGCATGTGTGTGAATGGAGAAGCAATAAAGAGAGAGGGAGAGAGAGACTCCCAAGCAGGTTCCACACTATCAGTGTAGAGTACAATGCAGGGCTCAGCCTCACAAACCATGACCTGAGCCAAAATCAATAGTCAGATGCTTAACCGACTGAACTATCCCAGGCACATCTCAAGTTTTGAAAGCCAATTGTGATCCATCACATCAACAGGCTAGAAGAAGCACATGATCTTATCAATAAATACAGAAAAAGCATTTGACAGAACCCAACACCCATTGGTGATAAAAACTCAGTAAAAGAGGGATTAAGGGAAATTCCTTCAATGTGGTAAAAAAATACCTACCGAAAAACCCACAGATAACATCATACTTAATGGTGAGATACTAGAAGCTTCCCACTAAGATCAGGAACTAGGCAAACAAGTCCCCTCTCACTGCCCCTTTTTAATATTATACTGGAAATCCTAGTTATACAATAAGACAAGAAAAGGAAATTCTAAGTATAGAGATTGGGAAGGAAGAAATAAAACTGTCTTTGTGTGCAGGTGACTAATGATTATCTATGTAGAAATTCCAAAATAATCAACAAAAACTCCTGGAACAATTATAGCACAGTTGCAGGATACAGTATTAATATATAAAATTATATATGCTCTCCTATAGATCAGCAATGAACAAGTGGAATTTGAAATTAAAAATATAATACCATTTACATTAGCAACCCTCCCAAATGAAATACTTGCTATAGATTGAACAAATGTGTGCAAGATCTATATAAGGAAAATTACAAAACTCCAATGACAAAAATCAAAGAAAAAGTAAGTAAATAGAGAAACAGTACCTGTTCAATACTGGGGAAAACTCAACATTGTCAAGATGTCAGTTCTTCCCAACTTAATCTATAGATACAATGCAATCACATTCAAAATCCCAGCAAGTTATTTTTTGCATATTGATACATTGATCCTAAAGTTTATATGGAGAGAGCAGGCTCAGAATCTGTCAACACAATATTGAAAGAGAAGAACAAAGTGGAGGACTGACACTACCAGACTTCAATACTTGCTATAAAGCTATTGGTGAAAGAATAGACAAATAAATTGATAAAGAAGTTTTCAAAACATACAAAGGACTCCTAAAACTCAACAATGAAAAAAAAAACAACCTGATTTTAAAATATGCTAACGGCCTTAACAGGTACATCACCAAAAAGGTACACAGATGGCAAATAAGCATGTGAAAAGAAGCTCCAAACATTGTCATCAGAGAATGCAAATTAAAATGACAATGAAATGCCACTACATACCTATCATAAGGGCCAAAATCCTGACCATTGACAACACCAAATGTTGGCAATGAAGGGGAGTGACAGGAACGCTCACTTATTGCTAGTAGGAATGCAAAATGATACCCCAACTTTGGAAGACAGTTTGGCAGGTTTTTGCAAAACATACTCTTATCATATGATACAGCAGTCATGTTCCTTGGCATTTACTCAAATAAGTTATGTCCATACAGAAACCTGCACATGGATGTTTACAGCAGCTTTATTAATAATTGCCACAACTTGGAAGCAACGAAGATGTCTTTTAGTAGGTGAATGGCTAAATAAATTGTGGTACATCCAGACAATGCAATATTATTCAGTGCTAAAAGAAAATGAACTATCAGGTCATGAAAAGACATGGAGGAAATTTAAATGTGTATTACTAAGTAAAAGAAACCAATATTAAAAGTCTATATACTGTAGGATTCCAAGTATATGACATTCTAAAGAAGGCAAAACTATGGAGACAGTAAAAAGAACTGAGTTTGCCAAGGGTTTGAGCAGGGAAAAGATGAAAAGGCAGAACACAGAGGATTTTTAGGGCAGTGAAAATACTCTGAATACTACCATAATGATGGCTATACATCATTATAGATTTATCCAAACTCTAGAATGTACAATACCAAAAGTGAACCCAAATTAAACTGGTGATTATGATGTGTCAGTGTAGATTCATCAGTTATAACAAATGTACCACTGGTGGAGGATGTTGATAATGTGGGAGGCTCTGCATGTGTCAGGGCAGAGGGTATACAGGAAATCTCTGCACCTTCTTCTTAACTTTGCTGTGAACCTAAAACTGAGCTAAAAAAGAAAAAAAGTCATTTACAAAAAAAAGGAAATTCTGACACAAGCTACATCATGGATGAAATCTGAAGACATTATGCTAAGCAAAATAAGCCAGTTACCAAAAGACAAATATTGTATAATTCCACTTATAAGAGGTACATAGTATAATCAAATTCATAGAGACAGAAAGTAGAAAGATGGTTGTCAGGGGCTATGGGTGGAGGTTAGGAGTTAGGAGTTAGTATTTAAGAAGTACATAGTTGGGAAGGATAAAAGAAGTTCTGGGGTTGAACAGTGCTGATAGTTTCACAACAATATAAATGCATGTAATGCCACAGAAGCGTTCACTTAAAAGTGGTTAAAATCGTAAATTTTGTTATGTATATTTTACTACAATAATTTATTTTTTAATGTTTTATTTATTTATGACAGAGAGAGAGAGAGAGACAGCCTGAGCAGGGGAGGGTCAGAGAGACAGGGAGGCACAGAATCCGAAACAGGCTCCAGGCTCTGAGCTGGCAGTCAGCACGAGCACGATGCAGGGGTCGAACCCACGAACCCTGAGATCATGACCTGAGCTGAAGTCAGACGCTTAACCGACTGAACCACCCAGACGTCCCTATTTTTTATTTTTTTTTAAGGCTTATTTATTCTTGGGAGACAGAAACAGAGCATGAGCGGGGGGGGGGGGGGAGAGAGAGAGGGAGACACAGAATCTGAAGCAGGCTCCAAGCTCTGAGCTGCCAGCACAGAGCTCGATGCGGTGCTCTAACTCATGGACCATGAGATCATGACCTGAGCCTAAGTTGGGCACTTAACCAACTGAGCCACCCAGAGGCCCCTACAATAATTTATTTTTTAATTAGTGAAGAGCTAAAGGCAGAGATATAAGGCTCTTATAGAGAAGAAGATAGAGAAGATAGAAGATAGAGACAACTAAAGAAATTAAACACAAGCGGGCAGATCTCTTGGGGGGAATAGTGGTTTAAAAAATAACAGAAATAGAGTAAAAACTGGAAGTAGCCCAGGGGAGACTAGATGCTGATGAGAATGCAAAAAAGAACGGAGATTAGATATGAGAAAAGTAAACAAAATAAGTGAAAATCAATAGCATTTAAAACAATTAGAGATAAAATGATATGTAGGGAAGACATGCAAAGGAGGTCTAACATGTACTTACCTCAAATCCCTATACAATGGATCAGAACAAATATTTGAAATATGATTGAAGAAAATGTTCATTTTGAAAGGGCATTTCAGGTCTTAGGAAAAACTGACACATAATGGTCAACACAGATACATCCTAATACATTTGCTGAACTTTGAATCCTTTGGGCAATCAGGCAAAAACAATGAGTCATCTATGAAGGATAAAAACAAAAAAGGCTGACATCAGTCTTCTCTACAACAATACACACTTCTAGAAGACTGGAGAAATACCTCCTAAAAGCCTTAAGGAAAGAAAGTGTGACCTAAGAAGTTTATATCATCCAAATGCTTATTCAAATATAAAGGCAACAAATAATTTTTAATATTCATGAACTCTGTGGAAATAATGGAAAAATACGTGTAATTCATATCATAAAGTACCAGTATTTTTTGTCTATAAGGAACCTTATTTTTTACACTATAAATATAACAACTATATGCTAACAATTTTGAAAACTTAGACAGCATGGAGAACATATATATATATGCTTCTTGAAAACATATATATACCATATGACATGTGACTGAAGAAAAAAATTAAACCTTGAATAGTCCCACAACTCTTAAATATGGTGAAGCAGCTGTTAAAAATCTTCCCACAAAGATAAGATTAGATAATACGGGTAGTTATAAGGATATGTTTTTCTAGCAGGCAGGGGAAAGGTCAGGGCCAATTCATGTCAGTATGTTATCAGAGAACACGTAAAATAGGAAAACAAATATGGTAAGGATTGTTAAAAATTTTCAGAATAAAATAAACAATAATACCTTGAATACATGTATCAACAAAACCTATTGCTGGTCTAAAAGCCCAAGTGTTCATATGCTGATGTCACGGGGCTGTTCGCTGGGGCAGATTGCCCGTGTCAGACCAATCAGAAAGCATTACTTCTCACTTCTGCCAAGAAGGAGGAACATCTTCATTCACTGCATAAATGTAGGTAGCATTTATGGAAATAAATGATTTGTGATATATAAAATAAAGAAATGCAGTGGAAAGGAGACATTTATAAAATTTGGGGACTGTGAAAGTACTATTACCAAACATTTCTAGAATTTTTAGTTCATGGGAAAGGGAAAGATATCCCACTTTCCCTGTTTCCAGCCCATATCACTTTTATTTTCAAAGCTCATCCATCTACTTTGTTTTCAATAGGCCTCAATTATCAGTCATCATTTTTAGGATACAGGATGGAGTTTAGTGGCTGAACCAGCCACACAGACAAAGGGAGCTCAAGCCTCTTTCTACAGGTAAATATCTTCCTGTAGGAGTGGCATTACAAAAAGTAACCTCACTGAAGTACTTGAACAAACTTCAGAAGGAATTTCAACCACTCATCTGAATGTAAGCCAAAAGCTCATTTGTCCAAATCAAATATCAACCAACTAAATATATTCTCTCACATGGACAGCAACTCCAGATTCATTTTAGCCTAAAGTAAAGAGATTAAGTAAAAAGAAAAAATAAATTTAAAATCCCTATAGGTAAACCAATAACCCTGAAGATGAAAGGGCAAAGAATATGAATCATTTACATAAAAGCAAATATAAATTGGGGTTCCTGGGTGGCTCGGTTGGTTAAGTGGTCAACTCTTGATTTCAGCTCAGATCAGGATCACCTATCATGAGATTGAGCCCCAGGTCTTGGGATTCTCTCTCTCCTTTCTCTGCCCTCCCCCATGTTATCTCTCTCTCAAACAAATAAACTTAAAAATAAAAAAGAAGTCTTCATAGGGCACCTGGGTGGTTCAGTGAGTTAAGCATTTGACTTTGGCTCAGGTCATGATCTTGGATTTCATGGGTTTGAGTCTCACGTCAGGCTCTGTGCTGAGAGCTCAAAGCCTGAAGTCCGCTTCAGATTCTTTGTTTCCTCTCTCTCTGCCTCTCTCCTGTTCACTCTTTGTCTCTCTCTCTCTCAAGAAAAAAAAAAGAAAAGAAAAACAATTTAAAAAAGAAGTCTTCACTGGGACAAGCCATATTTTAATTTTTTTATAACAATGGGACAGAAATTCAGGACTCTAACAAACAGAAACTTGTCAAAAGTGATTAACATGCCCTTTTATTTTCTATCAAATCCAATGTCCAAACAATAATTATATTTAGCCATACTCTTTTCAGTTGTTTGCTTAAAGGGAAAAACTTCAATTGTTCAAGCACTCCTGAGCCATGAGTTTATGTGGTTTGCTCGTGACTGAAAGTAGAGTACAGAGAGGGTACCAGAAGCCTTACAGGTAATCCCCACGGGTATTTCTAGGTTATTGCGCTAGCAAATTGGAGGGATATTCTGACCCTGTATGTTTTTAAAAGTATAATCTTTCATGAGGTAGATATTGTAGCCTTCTAATGAAATTTACTTAAAATCTCCTGATACCCTGTTAAGCCTCCACCAATGGCAAAGTCCCATTAGACCTGTTCATGCTAAAGCCTATTTGATATTAAAACAAAAGGAAAGGTCTCTGCCTAAGTAGATTAGGGAGACAAAATCAAGCAAGACAGATTTCTAAACAAGGGGACTTTAAGCATAGAATTTGCATATATTATTCATTCTTCCTCCATGCAAACATGCTGCTGTTGCTCAGTGAACTTTGGCTTACCATGGTTAAAAACAGTTGCTATAACATTAGTATCCCCCTTTCCATGGCTGTTGCCAGAGGAATTTCAAGCTCCATTGGGATTTTCACGTAACTCCCTCTCAACACTCTTCAGTATCCTTTCTCTAAAATGCCACTCAGAACTTTTTAAGTGGAATGGTTTCTTCACCTCTGTGTGGCAAGTTTCTGCTCTTTACAATCCACGTCTGCTTCTCTGTTGGTACTCTTTCCCTCTTATCTTAGCTTCTGGCTAAAAGAATAGCTTATAGGTCAAATTTAATTTGATAAAGGATTAAACACTGTAAAGAATTGAGAAAATCCGTGTTGTACCCTGTGTAACAATGTTAAGTGCCCCCTATTCCACTTTGCTGTAGCCATACAGGGTTTTGTGCTTATGTTCTACAATTTGATTGTCTGCTCTTGAAGTCATATTGTTTACCACCTTGATTTAGTGCCTTTGTTCCTCTAAGTCCATGCCTGCATTTTATTCATGAAAAAATGTAACTTGCTATTACCTGTTACTGGCCTCAAAAATTTACTCAGTGGGGGTGAGTGACATAGAGTGAGTGGTGTTCCTCCTAAAGCCCTGAATAACACTTGGGAAAGCTCCATCACCTTTCTAACACTTGGGAAAGCTCCATCACCTTTCTGATACTCTGAAGATTTTTTTTTTAATTTTTAATGTTTATTTATTTTTGAGAGAGAGAGAGAGAGAGAGTGAGTGGGGGAGGAGCAGAGAGAGAGGGAGACACAGAATCTGAAGCAGTCTCCAGGCTCTGAGCTGTCAGCACAGAGCCAGACATGGGGCTTGAACACGTGAACCGCAAGATCATGACCTGGGCTGAAGTTGGACGCTTAATCAACTGAGCCATCCAGGTGCCCTGACACTCTAAAGTACTAGAAAGATGTGTGTCCTTTTAAATATATGTGTGGTCTCAGTTCAGAAGTTCACATTCAGAAATAATCAAAATTCTTTTTTTAAGTTTATTTATTTATTTTGAGAGAGACAGAGACAGCACAAGTGGGGAAGGGGGAGAGAGAGAGAGGAAGACAGAGAATCCTAAGCAGGCTCTGCATTGTCAGCATGGAGCCTGACATGGGGCTCAAACCCATGGCCATGAGATCAGGACCTGAGCCTAAGTCAGATGCTTAACTGACTGAACCACTCAGAAGCCCCCATACCTGCTTTTTTTTAAGCTAGAAAAAGAAATACAGTTAAACCTTGGACTGCAAGTACCTTGTTCTGCCAGTGTTCTGCAAGACAAGCAGACATTTCTAATAAATTTTAACTTGATAAATGAGCAATATCTTGCAATATGAATAGTACATGATGCTGAACATCACATGATCACAACTGAGCCAATGGTTCTTGAAATTCACTTTGATATACAAATGCTTTGGATTACAAACATGTTTCTAGAATGAATTATTGCAAACTGAGGTTTACTGTATCTTAATGGCCTTTCCATATAATTGTGGATATTCTTTGACAGTATGCCAAAACTCAACACTTAATAGTTTCTTAAATGTTGGTTACAATATGGAATCTGAAACCATATAAATGAACATTCATCTTGTCACATTATAGTCCATTCATTTATTTTGAGGTTTGAATGGATCTTTAACCCATGTGTGATTCTATACATCATGCATTGATCATGTGGAGAACGTTAGTGCACTGAGTTATGTAGATTTCCAATGCTGACATTTTTCATTACACAATATCAAAAATCACATCAGTTACCAACATCACATATCTCATCAGAAAATCTTTACATTCTATGGGGCGCCTGGGTGGCTTAGTCAGTTAAGCGTCCGACTTTCCGACTTTCGCTTAGGTCATGATCTCGCGGTTCGTGGGTTCGAGCCCCACATCAGGCTCTGTGCTGACTGCCAGCTCAGAGCCTGGAGCCTGTTTCAGTCTGTGACTCCCTCTCTCTCTGACCCTCCCCTGCTCACGCTGATTCTCTCTCCTAGAAATAAATAAAAAAACATTTAAAAAAAAAAAAAAGAAAATCTTTACATTCTGGGAAGCTGCCAAGTTCATGGTGTTGGACACATGTATCCAAACCTCCTTTTTGGTTGAAAGCTCAAATTTTATTATTGGCAAGAAATAACTTCCAGTTATTTTCCTTAAAATGACAGGCTCGCTTCATTCATTTTTGAGAAAATATTACCCAAAATTTAAGTCTAACTAATCATAGTTTATCAGTTTTTCCTTCAAGTAAAAATGGTGTTCTATTTTTTTAAAAAGCTGCTAATTCAGCTCACCACTCAAATAATTGCATAAGTGCTTTTCCTCAAAACAGGACAGAGTCTTGAAGTGTAGAGCTCTGCCAAGATCATGATCTTCATCTCTAATGTGAACATTTATTCCTTTTGCCTTTTTGCCACTTGTTTTTTCTGTGTTAATAGATGGGAAGATAATGCTCTTTAACTCTGGCAACTATCACTAAAACCAATGCTAAGGCCATTGCTGCACAATAAAAGACCTTAGATTTTCTTGCTAAGGTGATTTTAGATAACAGAATTGCTTTAGATTACTAAGGGCCTGAACAAGGAGAAGTCTGTGCCACGGCAAATACCTTCTGCTGTACCTGGATCAATGCCTCTGGTATTATAGCAAACACAAGAAATTAACAAGCAAGTCACTAGGCTACAACAGATCACCCCTTCAGGCTCGTTCTTTGATTTACTTGATACTAACTAGTTTGGTAATGGGGATCATGGCTAAGCAGTATACCTCTTAATATTATCCTCCTAATAGCTAGCATTATAATCTTCCTGGTGCACTATTTCTCTCAAAGGTCTTAAATGTATGTTCATAGACATCAGCAGTACATCACATGGTCTCACTGTGCCTAGAGAAAGACACAAGATGAACAATGACAGGAATAGAAAAGCCAATTCTTCTATAAATCTGACATCATAACCTTTGAGTTTCAAAATGAAATGAGCAACTTAACTCTGATGGTAACTGAAAATGGTGCTAATCTCTCCTGTATGAGAGGATTATCAAGGGTGGAAATTGTTAAACTAAACGAGGAGGCCATTAGACTGATGTGGCTGTAATGCTGTGGAGGACTACATAAGCAAACCATAGTCTAAGTCTATAAATGCCTCAAGGTTACAAAATCAAAATAAAAAGGACATCATTCACAGCCAACTAGGCTTTATGCTATAGCCAATTAATTTCCTAACTTTGCTTCCCCCTGTTTATAAAATCTCACCCTGGGCGCCTGGGTGGCTCAGTCGGTTAAGCTTCAACTTCAGCTCATGTCATGATCTCACAGTTCATGAGTTCGAGCCCTACACTGGGCTCTCCGCTGACAGCTCAGAGCCTAGAGCCTGCTTCAAATTCTGTAACTCCCTGTCTTTTTTTCTGTCCCTCTCCTGCTCGTGCACTCTCTCTCTGTCTCTGAAAAAAAAAACATTAAAAAAAATTTTTTTAAAGTCTCTGAACTCTGGACAGTGCAGTGCTCATAACCACTTTTGGTTTGGTGCTGCCCACTTCCAATTATTTTTGCTCAAATAAACTCTTTCTTTTTTAATGTTTATTTTTTGAGAATGAGAGAGAACACGAGCAGGGGAGGAGCAGAGACAGAGACAGACAGAGGATCTGAAGCAGGCTCTACATTGAGAGTAGAGAGCCCAATGCAGGACTTGAACTCATAAGCCATGAGATCATGACCTGAGCTAAGTCAGACACTTAACCAACCGAGCCACTCAGAAGCCCTTGCTCAAATAAACTTTTTTTTTTTTTTTTTTTTTATTTCTGAGAGAGAGACAGCATGAGCAGGGGAGGGTCAGAGAGAGAGGGAGTCACAATCTGAAACAGGCTCCAGGCTCTGAGCTAGCTGTCAGCACAGAGCCCGTTGTGGGGCTTGAACCCACAAACCGTGAGATCATGACCTGAGCTGAAGTCGGCCGCCCAACCAAATGAGCCACCCAGGTGCCTCTCAAGTAAACTCTTAAAAAACGTTTGTAAAAATGGAGAGCCCTCAGTTACTGAATGAGTAAGTCACAGGAATGAAAAGTAGAGCATAAGGAATACAGTCAGTGATACTGTAATAGCAATGGGACAGACGGTAACTATACTTGTGATAAACATAGCATAATGTATAAACTTATTAAATCACTAGGTTGTACACCTGAAACTAGTGTAACATTGTTTGTCAACTATACTAAAACTAAATTGGGATCTTGGGAGTAGAAGGAGCCCCTTACTTAGGGGACATGCTGAGGAGAATGAAGCAGCTATATATATCCATATTCAGAAATAATCACAATTCTTAATTTCATTTAATACCCATACCCATCTTTAATACACAGGACTACTACACATATGCTTTATTAGTTTCCTGTTGCTGCTACCACAAATTACCATGACTTAGTGGCTTAAAACAATACAATTTTATTATTTTACAGGCCATAGCTCAGAAGTTCAATATAGGTCTCAATTGGCTAAAATCAAGGTATTGGCAGAGCTATGTTCCTTTCTGGAGGCTCTAGGGAAGAATCTCTTTCCTTGCTTTTTCCAGGTTCTAGATGGTGTCTTTACCCCTTAGCTTATGGCCCTTTCTCCCATCTTCAAAGCCAATAATATCACATCTCACTGATCATTCTTCCTTTGTCAGATCTTTCTCTCTTTCTCTGTGACCACAGCTGGGAAAAGGCTCTCTAACTCTAAGGACTCTTGATTAGATCAGGTGGACCTTGATTATCCAGCATAGTTCCTCATCTCAAGGTCTATAGCCTAATTGTATCTGCAAAGTCTTTGTACCACTTGTTCAAGACAGCATCATCTTATCTATTTCTCTACTGTATTATTGCAATAACCTTCTGTCTGGTCTCCATTGTTCTACTCTTGTCCGCTGTAGGTAATCATCCTTACAACAGAATCAAAAGTTGTGTTCTGCACATTTTAAGTTTGACATATCCGTTAGACAATCAAGAGGATTTCAAGTAGTTGTCTAATATATAGATGAACCTTGAATTCTGGAGCTCAAAGAGAGGTTTTGACTGGAGATATAGACTTGGGAGACATCACCATATAAACAGTACATAAATCATAGAGTATCAGTATATCAGAGTACTCAAATTAACAAAGAGCTGTTTAAATAAAAAGTAGGAAGAGACAAACATTATACAGAGGAGCAGAAAAATTACACCTGGTGGGGGAACATGAGATCTAGGTTTATTGCTGTTGTTGTGATGTTGTGTAGATAGGAACTATTATTAGAGCATGTTTGTATATTGATCAGAATTATCTAAAAAGACAAAGAGAAACTGATTATGCTGATTATGTAGGATACACAGAGAATAATCCTAGGAATGTGCTGGCATGAACAAAGGAATATGGGATCCAGTGCACAACGAGAGAGGTCAGTCAGCTCCAGCAACTTCTCTGTATTGCCCGCACAGTCAAAGCCTCAAAGACACCTTCCAGGGTAAAGGTAGTTTACAAGGGACTTTAACACACATTATCTTTTTATCCTCACACCTATACATGAATTGGTAGGCATTAGCATCATATGCATAAAAGATACAAAAACTAAAATTCAAAGAGCTTAAGTGAATTTTCAGGTTTTGATGATTAGGAAAGAACAGAACTTAGAGTCAAAATTTTGTCTTCTGATTCCAAGTCCAGTAATTGACTGCTCCTGAGAAAATAGAAGAGGCTGGACAGAGGCCATAAAGAACAGGGTGAGCAGGGAATGATCACACCAGGGTTGAGTGTCAGTGTAGGGGACAACTGGGGCTCATATTTAGGGATTCCCAGGGCTGTTTAACAGAGAAGCAATAGGCAAAAATGAAAGAGAATGCCAGGCAGTCCATCCGACTCATATATCATTCTAAAGATACTAGCCAGCCAAGACAAAATCCGAGTGTATGGCAACAAGACAAAGTACTTCAAAACTGGGAATAGTAGAAACCATTCAAGAGAATTCCTGAGCCCCTAGGACAGTGCTTCATGCATTTTTCTAGAGTGCCACACTTAGGCTGTATAGACATACCCCAGAGATACCACAGGTGCAATTCCAGACCACCACGTTCAAGTCAATATCACAATAAAGCAATCAAATGAACTTTTTCATTTTCCAGTGCACATAAAACTTATGTTTATACAATACTGTAATCTATTAAGTGTGAAATAACATTGTATCTAAAAAACATGTACTTTGTGAAAGTTGAAGATTTACCACTTAAACTGACGATATATTCAGAGGCAGATCTAAGGAAGAACAGAAAAATCATTTATCTGGTGAAATATTATGTGAAATGCAGATTGAAGAATTAGCTGGGAATTCTTCAGACACTAAAAGAACCTGAAACAGTGGGAGCCCAAAGTGTATGAGATGTCTTCAGAGGCTCATCTAACGTGCTTTACATGGTCAGTGCATATATGAACATGGCACTAAATCTGTTTTGATCTGTATAAAAATGTAAAAAAAAAGGTGATAAATTAAAAATAAATAAATAAATAAATAAAAATTAACAACATGTACATATCTAAACGAAAAAAATAATGTTTTGCTAAAAATGTTAACCATCATCTGAGCTCTCAGCAAGTCATAATATTTTTGCTAGTGGAAGGTCTTGCCTTAACGTTGATGGCTACTGACCAGGGAGTAGTGACTGAAATTGAGGTGACTGACAATTTCTTTTTTTTTTTTTTATGATATTTCTGTTTTTAATTTAATGAGCAACCTCCATACCATTTTCCATAGTGACTATAACAATGAACATTTCAAACCAACAATGCTGTCTTCTCTACATCCTTGGCGACACTTGTTATTTCTTTTTTTTTTTCCCTAATAGTTTATTGTCAAATTAGTTTCCACATAACACTCAGTGCTCATCCCCACAATGACAATTTCTTAAAATAAGAAAACAATGAAGATTGCCACATTGATTGACCCTTCCTTCCACAAATTAGACCTCCATAGTATGTGATACTGTTTGATAGCATTAAGTCACAGCCCTTTCAAAATTGGAGGCAGTCCTTTCAAACCTGCCACTGCTTTATCCACAAAGTTTATATCATGTTCTTAATCTTTTGTTGTCATGTCAACAATCTGCACAGCATCTTCACCAGGAGAAGATTCCATCTCAAGAAATCACTTTTTTGTTCATAGGTAGCAATTCCTCAGCCATTAGTTTTATCACGAGATTGCAGCAATTCAGTCATATCTTCAGGCTCTACTTGTAATTCTAGTTCTCTTGCTATTTCCACCATATGTAAAATTATTTTTCCCACTGAAGACTTGAATCCCTCCAAGTCATTCATGAGGGCTGGAAATAACCTCTTGCAGGGGGACCTGGGTGACTCAGTCAGTTGAGCAGCCCACTTTGGCTCAGGTCATGATGTCACGGCTCATGAGTTCAAGCTCCATAGTGGGCTCTGTGCAGACAGCTCAGACCCTGGAGCCTGCTTCAGATTCTGTCTCTGTCTCTCTCTCTGCCCTTCCCCTGCTCTCGCTCTCTCTCTCTCACATAAACATTAAACAAATAAAAACAAATTTAAAATAAGAATTAACCTCTTATAGGGGTGCCTGTGTGGCTCAGTCTGTTAAGCGTCTGACTTCAGCTCAGGTCATCATTTAGTGTTTCTAATGAGTTTGAGCCCCACATTGGGCTCTGTGCTGACAGCTTAGAGCCTGGAGCCTGATTCGGATACTGTCTCTCTCTCTCTCTCTCCGCCCCTCCTCTGCTTGTTCTCTGTCTCTCTCTCTCTGATTCTGTCTCTCTCTCAAAAATAAATAAAGATTAAAAATTAAAAAAAAACAATTAACCTTTTACAAACTTCCTTTCACGTTGATATTTTGACCTCTTACCATGAATCACTAATGTTCTTAATTGCATCTAGAATGGTGAATCCTCTGCAGACACCATTCAATTGACTTTGCACAGATCCATCAGAGAAATTATTATCTATGAAAGCCTTAACCTTACAAAATCAATTTTTTTCAATAATAGCGCTTAAAAGTCAAACTTACTCCTTGATCCATGGCTGCAGAATGGGTGTGAGGGGAAGCAGGCAGGAAAACATTAATCTCAGTGTACATCAGGTACACTGTCAATGAGTGGTAATATTTTGAAAGGAATCATTCCTTTCCTGAGAAGTAGGTCTGAACAGTGGGCTCAAAATATTCAGTAAATATTGTAACCATGCTGTAAATTCTGTCATTCAGGCTCTGTTGTTCCACTTATAGAGCACAGGCAGAGTAGATTTAGCATGATTCTTAAGGGCCCCAGGATTTTCATAATGATAAATGAGTACTGGCTTCAGCTGAAAATCACCAGCTGCATTAGCCCCTAACAAGAGCATCAGCCTGTTCTTTGAAGTTTTAAAGCCAGACATTGACTTCTCCTCTCCAGCTATGAAAGCCCTAGATGTCATCTTCCTGCAATATAAGGTTGTTCCATCTACCTTGAAAATTGTTTAGTGTAACCACCTTCCTTAATTATCTTAGTTAGATATTCTGGATAACTTGCTGCATGTTCTACGTGTATTTGCTGCTTCACCCTGCACTTTTATGTTGTGGGGGTAGCTTCTTTCCTTAAACCTCATGAACCTATCTCTGCTCTCTTCAAACTTTGCTTCTGCAGCTTCTTCAACTCTCTCAGCCTTCACATAATTGAAGAGAGTAAGAGCCTTGCTCTGCCTTAGGCTTTAACTTAAGGGAATGTTGAGGCTGGTTTGATCTTCTGTCCAGACCACTAAAACTTTCCCCCATCCTCCCTATCAGCAATAAGGTTGTTTCATTTTATTATCTTTCATGTATTTGTGCAAGTAGCGCTTGTGATTTCCTTCAAAAACTTTTCCTTTGCATTCAGAACTTGGCTAACTTTTGGTACAAGAGGCCTGGTTTTTAGCCTATCTCCACATTTCATATGACTTCCTCACTAATTTTATTCATTTTTAGCCTTTGATTTAAGGTGGGAGAGGTGTAACTCTTCCTTCCACTTATATTCTTATGGGCCATTGTAGTGTTATTAACTGACACAAATTCAACAGATCTTTTATTTTTTCCTAAATTCCTTGATCATATCGGTGAATAATACAATTCTCCTGACTTGTTAAAGGTTTAGAGTGTTTAATTTTCATGTTCTTATCCCAAATATCCTCTTTTTCAGAAAATAATTTTTGCTTTGTTCATTGTGGGAACATTAGTAGCATTAGTTCTCACTTCACATTACATTTCCTATACATCAAAAGCTAGTCCATTCTACCAATCCATCTCTTTTTCTTTATCTTTTTCTCGCTCTCCTCCTCTTAGTCTCTTCCTCTGTCTCTGTCTCTGCCTCTGCCTCCCTCCTGTAAGCATGCTCTAGAATGTGACTCTTGGCCCCATGGTGTTTTTCAAAAACTCTATGTTCCTCGTGAAAGGAGGAACAGTCATCAAGGATGTATAGTGGAAGGATATAGTAAAGAAATTTGAAGACCAAAGCCACATTAATAGGTATAGACAGGAAACAACTGAGAGGAAGCTGAACTATACAAGCTAGAAGTCTAGCTTTGGCTGGAGTTGCACTGGTGCTCCATCTTTCAGAACCCTGGTCAGGCTGAATGAGACATTACCAAGAGAAGAGAGCCAACATCGATGGAATATGTGAGAAAATAAGTCTCCTTTAGTTCAGACTGTTGACTGAGCATTTAAATATTTTCTTTTTCCCAGATCTGGTCTCTGCCCCCCAAATGTTATTGAAGGCCCCCTATTCTTGAATAGGAAGAAAACTTCTAACCATGTAGGCAATTCCTGCCTTTTCACACCCTATGTTTTGTTACTGCATTAATCCTAGGCTTCTCCTACCTTAGATTTTATGCAGTTTACATCCATTGTCTTAATTGGTTCAGTACTGAATTAATCATTTTCCTTTCAAACCTCTGTGCTCTGGACTAAGTTCCTTCCTAGATTATGAGCTAACAAGGCCAGCATATTATTTCTCTCTGTGGTTTGTTACAAAGAAGATGCCCCCAAAATGTTGATTGGACAGATGGATTGATAAATAGATAAATGGATGAATTGCTCTCCTCTTATCCTCCATTCTCCACCTATTAATGTCTTACCTCAAATGATCCTTTTTTTTTATGAAGCCATTCTTTAGCTCATCCTCCAGATATCCACTCTTATTTATTTGAACCCTTAAGGATTTTGTCTCCTGAGGTGCTTTTCTAAAAAAATTTTTTTTCCTGAGAGAGAGAGAGAGAGAGCGCGAGCAGGGGAGGATCAGAGAGAGAGGGAGACACAGAATCTGAAGCAGACTACAGGTTCTGAGCTGTCAGCACAGAGCCTGTAGCAGGGCTCAAACCCATGAACTGTGAGATCATGATCTGAGCCGAAGTCGGACGTTTAACTGACTGAGCCACCCAGACGCCCCTCCTGAGATGCTTTTCTTATCCCATCTTATATTTTTGTTTTACCATTTTGTGTTTTGTACTTGTTTTATTTATTTATATTTTTTAAGTAGGCTTCACACCTATCATGAAGTTCAGGGCTTGAACTCATGACCCTGAGATCAAGACCGGAAATGAAATCAAGAGACAAACATTTAACCGACTGACTGAGCCACCCAGGCACTTCATGATTTGTGTTTGTTTTAGTCTTCCATAGACAGGTAGTTCATTTCGTTCATCTTTACTTTCTGTTGAACCTAGCACAGGTATACTCACAGTATATAATAAATAACTGTTTTTGAATATAATTTAATCTAGAGTAATTTCATTTTCATAATATACTTGCAAGATAAGCAGAACTGGTATTGTCCTCATTTTACTGATTAAGAAACTAAGGTTTAGATAAGTTAATGACACCCCCCACTCCCCTCCACTGGCCATGGCTGCCTCCCAAATGGCTGAAGAGCTGGCCAGTAGGAGCACATGAGTGGGAAAGGAGAACAAGCTTTCACCAGCACCATTTCCTGACTCAGTATACATTTAACAGATCTGCTTTTAAAACAGCCTTTAAAAGGAACATGCTGGGTCATAAAAACCAAAACCTTCTGCATGTACAAAGATGATAAGGTCTTTTAAAATTTTTCCTGCTTTGATCTTTCCTTCAGTAGGGCATATGTTATATTTTCCTATTAACCGTATACATCCATCACCATACACCATCTTACCCAGATGTCTTATGTGCCTACAATTTGTTCTTATGCTTAATGTCACAATTGTTCACCTCGTCAAGGCCCCCATTGCCTTATGATCACACAATTGTTGTAGCTCATCAATTGCTCTTTCTACCATATGGGTCCCTCTACCTTTCAGTCAGTTTTCCACAAAAATGCTAGTAAATCTTTCAAAGCTACAACTGTTTACATACCTGCCTACAGCACCTTCCAATATTTTTAATTTTTTATTTCAAAATGGCTTTTATTTTTTTAATATAATTTATTGTCAAGTTAGCTAACATACAGTGTACACAGTATGCTCTTGTTTTCAGGAGTAGATTCCCATGATTCATCACTTACACACAACACCCAGTGCTCCTCCCAACAAGTGCCCTTCTCAATACCTGTCACTTATTTTCCCCTCCCTCCTGCCCCCACCCCCATCAACCCTCAGTTTGTTCTCTGTATTTAAGAGTCTCTTATGGTTTGCCTCCTTCTCTGTTTGAAATTTTTTTTTCCACTTCCCTTCCCCCATGGTCTTCTGTTAAGTTTCTCAAATTCCACATGAGTGAAAACATATGATATCTGTCTTTCTCTGACTATTTCACTTAGCATAATACCCTCCAGGTCCATCTATGCTGTTGCAAATGGCAAGATTTTATGCTTTCTCATTGCCAAGTAGTAGTTCATTGTATACATAAATCACATCTTCTTTATCCACTTATCAATTGATGGACATTTGGGCTCTTTCCATAATTTGGCTATTGTTGAGAGTGCTGCTATAAACATTGCGGTACATGTGCCCCTATGAATCAGCACTCCTGTATCCTTCTCTCCAATATTTTTTAATGGCTATCTCTCATTTCAGAATAAGATCAAACTTTTCAGCTTGAAATTCTATCTTCTCAAAGTCTTCTCAAGAACCTCATTTCCAACTTTTTCTCATAATACTCCTTAAAAAAAGCCTTCCATTCAAGCTCGGATTTCCCCTCTCAGTCATATCACTTCTCCTACTTAAAATGTCTTCTCCTTTCTTCACCTTTTATCTAAATGCTACATTATCTTCAACACACAGCTCAAATGCTACCTCCACTCTAAAGTTTTACAATATACATCATCCTTTGATAATCACTTTTTCCTTTGGGAATCACTCTTTGGTAAAATTCCTTTAGCACTTTCCGTATGGTACTTGACTATCTTTTAAGGTACATATACTCACCGACCCCAGATAAGTCTTTAACTCATCCCAAACGGAAACTTGGTACCCAGTAAATAAGACTCTCCATTCCCTCTCCCCTCAACCACTATTTTTTAAAAATCTCTTCTTGTGATTATAATGTGAACTATGGTTAGAAACTCTGATTTATAAGTTAGTACATCTATCCTCAATTCTAGTTCCATGTAACCACTGAGGGTTAGAAATCATTGTTGACTGCACTGTGCCAAAGGTGGTGGCATTCTATGGAATTTCGGCAGCAAACTTTCCTAAATTTTTCAGTGGATCTCTTTTCTCTATATGTAGCTCCTTTTTGCTCAAATTTCTGGTGTTACCTAGATCTGTCTATCTCTCATTTTCAAAGTTCACAGCAGTGAGGGACTCAAGCTCTGTTTTCCAACTCTCTGTCTCGGTCTTATCTCCTATTTCTCAATTTTGTTGCCAATATGTTTAGGTTTAAAAAAATTATGGGATGACCTGGATTTGCATCTTTGTAGTTATCCTCTCTAGTACAGTCCTGCCCAAAGAGGTGTATGAAACTTTTCTTTATAGCCATTATGTGTCAAGTGGCCATAATGAACTTAAAAAAAAAATGTGTGGAGCTGAGCATTTTAGAAGGCATTATATTGCTGATAGTGGGAAAAGTGATGAACAAATCTTAAGCTTTCTATTTCAAATAGTAAACTGATCCATACTTTTTTTAGTTACTAAATGTATTTTAGTTATAAAATATTTGGAGTGCATGGTTTTATTCAATGCTCTCCTATCACAACATGAAACTTGATGAAGATGAGGAGAAATACAGACAGGTGAACTAGACATTTAAAATTTTGAAAGTCTAATGCTGGAGTTGTAAGCCTACTTTCACTCAGGTTTGAATTAAGGCAACATTTGTGAACAAAAAATACAGAACAAAAAGGAGTGCTGAGCAAGGTGCAATTATTTAAACTTTTTATCATTCCCTTCCTTATTGAGCACTTGCTATCATACTAGTTACTGAGAGGAATTAAAAAATGAAAATTCATGTTCCTACCTTCTATGACCTTACAGTCTAGCATTGGGGAGACAAAATAAGCAGTTTACAAAGTAAAATTAAATGCAAACAAGAGTGATATGAGTAAGGTATAGTGGGAGTAGAAAGAAAAATGAAGATTCACTCTATTGTGTAAAATCAGAAAAAAACTTGGTGGTAAAAACAAAATTTGAGTAATGTCTCTGATAGTAGATAAAATTTAAATATGTCAATGTTATAGGAAGGTCTGTCCCAGGTTTAGGCTAGTATTAACCAAAGGATAGAGTCTGGATGAGACACAGTTGCCAGGGTGAAGTAGCCAGAGAGAAGCGCAGATCAGGCATTTTCTTACTAAACTATTGGGAAACATTATTGTTTCTGTCCAGATGAGTGTCATAATCAGAGTTATGTTTCAGGTAGATGATTTTGACCACAATGTGTTGGTTGAATTAGAATGGGGAAATAGAATGGGGAAGGTTATAGGGGCAGGGATAATTCAATACTAGATTGCCTTTTAAAGTTTACATCCTCACTCTTACATGAGCAGAGGCTTGATAAAGTGGAAAAATCACAGGACCCGAAGTCTGAAAGCATTTTATGGCTGTGTCTCTTATAAGTTGTGACATTGGGCATATTACTTAATATGTATACCCAACATTTCTAAGTGGAATTAATACCTATCTTATAGAATTATTTTGATAAATGAGAGAAGCCTCAGAACATGATGCCTTGCACAAAGTAGGTACGCATTGAATGTTTGTTTCTCTCCTTTCCTGCCTAATCCAGATTTTAAAGGTGTTTATTTCTATGACTTTACAGCTTGAGTTAGTCAACACCCACATAGTTCATTTCAACATTTTGCTGATGCTAAGGTCTGTGACACAGAAGGCAAAAATTACAACACGTTCACCTTTGGGAGAACAAATTTACAATCAAGAAATTATTATGTACTTTGGGTTCTCAAGACAGTCTGAGTTTATTCAACGCTCATTTAGCCAATATTTATTGAACCCCTGCATGGATATGTGACAGTGCAAGCAGAAGCAAAAGTAGAAACAACTCAGTCCTGCTTTGGAGAAGTTCAAATGATCAGAAATAGATTAGTACACAGATAATTTAAAAAGTTTATGATAGATGCTATAGGAGAACTTTATACAAAATGTTATGGGAGCACAAAAGAATGCATAACTAGCTGAATTTGCAGAGATAATGGAAAGCTTTCCAAAACAACAATCCCTTTAGATGAGTTTTGGGAGGATAGTAGTTTATCTGTTATACATGTAGAGGAAGAACATACCAGACAGGGGAAATAGTATATAAAAATATAAAGAAGGGAGAGATTGCATTTACCTAAAAATAAAAATAACAGAGGTATAAACAAAATTGGGATTTATTTTTCCCACATCCTAGGAAATCTATATGTAAGTAGTTGTTGGCCTTGATTTAGTGACTCAAGGATGTCAAGTTGTAGGTCTATGAGATTATTTTGATCTATAGTCTAAAGGAAGTTGGGAAATACAAGTTTTCTTTTATTTATTTATTTTATCCTTTTTAAGGTAGGCACAAAATTACCTCAATGAAATAAAAATTCTGTTAAAAAGAAAGAATGTATTTGGTATAGGCATCTAACAATTTCTGCTATAGCATTTTTAGAGGATTGCAAATAGTCATTGTAGCTGGATGACTGAATTTCAGAGGATTGATAAAGGAGGCTGGAGATCCAAGCAAAACTGAATTAACAGAAGATCTAAAAGTTTTTTTGTGCAATTTTTTCATGGGAAAACAGATTCAAAGAGCCACGATGGTATATTAGGAACATTTGCCAGTTTACAGCCATAGCAGTAGAAAAGAAAGTTCATTATTCCCAATACATTTCTCCAGTTGACCAGAAACCTCTCAAGACCTAGAAATGCTAAGGGGCAGGGTCCTGGCAGGAAACACTGGTTGTTTTGCTAGCCTGCATAAAACCTGTTTTTATCCCATGCCTTATTAATGATAAAACTCACCACTACCAATCATGTTTGTTTTTTCTTTCTTTTGTCCTTCTATTCCTTCCATCCATGTTGCTACCCATGGCCAGATTTCATTGTTTCTCATTGCCATGTAGTATCCCATTGTATAGATAAAGCACATCTTCTTGATCCATTCGTCCGTAGATGGACACTTAGGCTCTTTCCATGTTTTGGCTATTGTTGAGAGTGCTGCTATGAACATTGGGGTACATGTGCCCCTATGCATCAGCACTCCTGTATCCCTTGGGTAAATTCCTAGCAGTGCTATTGCTGGGTCATAGGGGAGCTCTATTGTTAATTTTTTTTTTTTTGCAAATAGTTTATTGTCAAGTTGGTTTCCATATAACACCCAGTGTTCATCCCCACAAGTGCCCTCCTCCATGCCCATCTCCCCCTTCCCCCCCACACCCATCAGCCCTCAGTTTGTTCTCAGCATTCAAGAGAACAACAAAATTCAAGCAAACAACAAAATTAACCCAGGGAGGTCCACAGGAAGACACATATTAAATTAAAATGGCAGAAAGAAGTGATAAAGAGAAAAATTTAAAAGCAAGAAGAGAATAAAACCAGCTACATAAAAGGGAAATCCCCAAAAAGCTATTTGCTGATTTTCAGTAGAAACTTTACAGGCCAAAAGGGAATGGCATGATATATTCAAAGTGCTGAAAGAAAAGCCTGCAACCAAGAATACTCTATCCAGCATGGCTACCATTCAGAATAGAAG